>NC_058406.1:18158938-18458938 GCF_002201575.2 Neomonachus schauinslandi | reverse complement strand
GTCCCCTACTACTGGACATTTAGGTTACTTTCAATTTTTTTTCCTTCTGCCAATAAAGCTGCGCTGAGCAAGAAGTGACTGATGTCAGCTGGCTGTATGACCTTGGGTATGACCTTCTGGTGTGAGTTTCTTCATCTAAAAACAAAATGAAAAGATTCTTCTGGGTGATTAAAATCTCCAGCAAACTGCATATTGAATCACTTCCAAGACATCGCTGACAAGTAACCATCAGCTTCTGTTTGCATTCCGCTAGGGACAGGGTGCTCACTACCTCATGAGCAGCCTGTTTCACCGGACAGCTATAATGGTCAATAAAGTATCCACCATGCTGGGCCAGAATCTGCCTCCCTGCAACTCCTAGTCTAGTTTTATTTTCTGAGGCCCCATAAATTCAGTCTATACCCAGTGGCCAGTGGCTGGGGCCAATCCTTCCCTTCCTTCCTTTCTCCCTCTCTTTCTTTATGCTTATTATAGATCAGACCATCTGCTAGGCACAGGGATGGGGCTCCAGAAGTTAGCTGCAGGGTAGGAACTGGAGCCCAGGTGCCCTAAGTCCCATTTCAGGGGACTGCCCCTGCTGTGGGACAGGGGTCCTGAAGCTGGTGGTCTGCCTCATGCCCCAGGCAGAGTCCTGGGTTGCTCTGTGAGGAGGTGACCAGAGCTGGAGACAACTACAGCCTAGGGCTGGAGCAGGACCCCACCAGGTTTTTACTAGAGCTGGACCCAAGCCTCCTTTCTTTTCCCCCACCTACCCTTAAAAGATTTACAAACAAGTAGATTTAAGTACAGATTCAAATATAAATAATTTCAACCATGTAACTCGGAAGAGTTAGTTCCCCAGGGGCTCTGTCTGGATCTTTCTCAGGGCTTAGTGTTGTTCTTTGCTTTCATTCATTCATTCATTCATTCATTCATTCTCATTCAATACATTCTTATTAAGAGCTCACTGGGTAAGGTCTTAAAGAGAAATTTTGCCAATCCAAAGCCCCCCTTTGGGGGGCTTCACAAACGGAGGAGACTCCGTTTCCCCATTTGTAAAATAGGAGTGCTGATCCACTCTCTGCCTTGCAAGGATATGGGGAGGGTAAACTGAAGTCATGAGCAAAGGAGGGTTCTTATGTGTGGGTGCCCAGTGAACGGATGCCCTCTTTGAAACTGCGCACAGTGCCCGTCCTAGAGTAGGAATGCAGCAACTACTTGTTGAATGAACAAATAAATGAGGGACTGAATGAATGAGTTAGTGTTGGAATAAATGCATCTCTTCTGCTCCCTGTCACAGTCCCTCTGCTCCTATGTTAACTCCATCAACAGGCCAGCAAAACCAGCCTTGCAGCTGGAGATAAGGCTTTTGGCGGGTGTCTCCCCTATCACTCCTTGGAGTGGGGGTGGGGGTAGAGGGGTGATGCCTGGTGCTGGATGCCACACAGACACGGACAAGGACACAGGATGGGCTCCAAGTACCCACCATCTATGCGGGGCTGCCTGCCCCTGTGGATCCTAATGCTGGAGGTGGCTCTCATTGTCATCTTCTTCTTTTTCACCTCCTCTGACACTTCCTCACAGGATCCGAAGAAGCTCATGGGGAACTTCCGAGGTGAGTGCCCAGAGGGGGGTGGTCACAGAGGCAAGTAGCAGGAACAAGGGAAGAGGAGGTCTGTGGTCCTCCAGTGGCTGACATGTTCCTTTCCACAAAGTCTCTGAGTAAATGGGTTCCCACACCTTCTCCCATAGGTTGCGCAGAGACCCAGCCAACAATGTAGGCTCCCCCTTTAGGACCAACGTGGACATCTCCTCTTCCATGAAGCCTTTCTTGATTTGTCAGGGCAGTGAGGGGCCTCCTATTCTGTATTTCTAGAATTTCCTTTGCCAAATGGTTTTCATAAGTCTCTGCTTCTCTGTCCTTTCCTCCCCTTTCTCCTGAACAGCAAGGAATTTCACGTTGTTTGGCTTTTAGTTTTTATTTCCTTTTCTTTTTTGGTCTCTCTTGCTCATTTCTGTACCACCCTCCTTTTGGTAGCTTGAGTCTGTTGCCCCTCCCCCACCCCCAGCCTTCTCCTTCTCACTCATTGGCTGGGAAGTCTACATTCTGTCTGCAAATCCAGAGCCATAAGGTATGGCTGAAGAGGAGTGTAGGATGGTTGTGATTTTATATGCAGCTAAAAATATTCACAGACTGTGATGAGAACAACTGTAAACAAGACAGATATCCACAGTGGTGTGGCTTCTGCTTTTTTAAAAAAAAATTGAGATGAGTTTCAACCATCTCATTGGGCCGATATCTTATCTATGATAATGGATGGTCCTCCTTGAGTGTCCTCCCTGAGACAAAGCTGAAGCTCTAGTCTGGTTGAGTGCCTGCTTCTTCCCGAGTGATATTAACTGACTAGTTAGCTGAGAGCAATGGAAAAGCATCACTGGGCCCTAAGCAGAAGTAAGTAGGACAAAGAGATGACTTGGGGAGGGAAGCCTCTACACCACTTCAGGGGCTGGTCCAGAGAGAGGCCCTTAGCACCTGACGAGCAAGGCCTAGACAAATTTAAGTTCATTTCAGTTTACTTTAATTCTTTTCAGTCCAATACAGTATAATTCAATGTGTGCATTCATTCGCGCATGTATTCATTCAACCCTGTATTACATCCAGTGGGGGATCTAGACACGTGCTAATCAGAGCTAATATTTATTTTCTCTTCCTAAGTTATCAGGCACTATTTAAATGCTTTATATTGAACCCTCACAATAATCCCATGAGTCGGTATGATTATGATCTCTGTTTCTCATACAAGGAAATGAGGCACATGGACGTTGAATAATTTGCACAAAGTCACTCAACCAGTGATAACACAGCAAATTTAAACTCACGCAGCCTGGTTTTAGTTTCCATGCATGTAACCACAATGCTTCACTGCCCCGTTTTACAGTGAGCTTGAGTCACCTGTCATATAACCAGTGGGTATAGGAGCCGGTATTTCAACTCTGTATGTTGGCGCCAGGGTCCACATTCTTCACCCCTCTGCTATGCTGGTAACATAGAAATGAAGTGTCCTCAGACACTCACTTTACATGGAAGCACAGAGGAGGGCCCATAACCCAGGCAGGGGAGTTGATGGTGTCAGGGAAGGCTTCTGGAAGGAAGTGACTGACCAGCCACGTCTTGGAGGCTTGGTAGGAATTAACCATGTGAAAATGGATCATCAGCCAGAGTGAGAGGACAGCAAGAGCTGGTGTGTGCACTCACTGGAATGGACCAGGTTAGGGTTTAACATCGCAACAATGGAGCCCAAAGAAGGCAGTAGGGCATGGTGGACCCACTGGGTTGAGTAAGGAGCTTGACCTTCATGCTGCTGAGCTGATAGGAAGAAGCAGGGGTGTGGTGAGTTTGGGTTCAGGTTGTGGAGAAAGCCATTCCTGGGCTAGTGGAGGGGTAGGGGAAAGGGCCATGACTTGAGGTGGGAGACCAGTGTGTGGGCTTGTGTGTAGTATGGACCAGAGGGCTTCAAACGCTTCTGATCACATACACCATTTTTTAAGCACGTACCATACCTACATGTCATCATCAAGTACTGCTGCGTGAATATATTTTGTACATTATAATAATACACACAAATTAGAAAATCTGAAAGAGGTCAAAACAAATACATAATATTTTCAAATTACTGATTGTGATGGTGCCAATCAATCTCAAGGCAAGGTCCATTGTTTCCATTACTGAGAGTGGATGTAAATCCATTCCTAGAGTCTTCTTGATAACTTCAAATTCTCCTGGTTGACTTCCTGTCAAATCTAATTAGACTGACTTTTTTAAAACCTCGAATGTGACGGATGAAGAGTTTACACAAGAAATATCACTCTGCCCTTTTTTTTTATACACTTGGCTGCCATTATGGTTCTGCCTTCATTCTGTGGTTTTAGGCAGGCGTTGTTCAAGCCATTAGTCCATTTTGTAAAGGTTAGTTGAGCTAAAACTAGGTTACCTTATCTGTCAATTCACTTAATCTAATCCAGTCCACGTGAACTCAATGTTATTCAAACCAGCCAATTCCAAAAAGACATTTTTGAGGCAATCAGCATGAATCCGGTATGACATACAGGAATTATTGTGAGTTTTGTTAAGTCTGATAATAGTATGGTGGGGTTTTTTTTAAGGCCCTATCTGCTAGAGAGGTATATTGAAATGAAGCAATGTCCAGGGCTTGCTTAATGCCAGTCAAAAAAAAAAAAAAAAAAAAAAGGAAAGAAGTGGAAAGGATAATAAAAACCAGATCAGCCCCGTGTGGGACGGTCATCAAAGCTGGGAATGGGGACATGACATTCACCATGCAACTCTCTCTGTTTTTGTATATGCTTAACGTTTTCCATAATAAAGAATTAAATTTAAAATGAAAAGCAAAAAAAAAAAAACCCTGCCATTCACTGCACCATGATGAATTTGGAGAAACACGTCACCCTCTTCCCAGTGGCCCAATATTCCCTCAGGACTCCTTCCAAAGCTAGGAGCCTAGAAACTGTCTGACATCCTGAGTGAGCAGAGGAGGCTCCTGGGTCAATGTGGATCTTAAATACTTGCAGAGCTGCAAACTTCACCAAGGCCCTTTGGAAGTAGGATAGCCTAGATCAGTGGTTCTCAAAGTGTGGTCCCCAGGATACCACCTCAGCCACTAACAGCTCAGGAATGTGTTAGAAATGCAGATTCCCAGGCCCGGATCCATACCTACCGATCAGAAATGTTCAGGGTGGGTTTTAGCAAACTGTGTTTTACCAAGCCCTCTAAGTGACTCTTAACGCACACGAGAGTTTGAGAAGCATTCAAGGCAGACTGATTCAAACCCTGCCTCTGTGCCTTCTCAGCTGCGAGATCTTGGGCAAATTATTCCACCTTTCTTGCCCTCCATTTCAACCATGTCACGTGACATGGGTCGCGGGACATGGGTCACGTGACAATAGTACTTTTTCAATTTGTTGTTGAAAGGTTTGAAAGAACGAAAACATACACAGACTAAGAGTATTCACTTTCATTATTAATAAACTTCAATTTCTTATATTTTTATAAAATCAAATAAAACTAGAAGGGCTCATATCTTCTTCCAGCAGCCCCTATGGATTGTCTGGAGCATCTTCTGAGGTGTGTGTTCCCTGCGCTGGTCCGCACCGCCAGTGATGAGGCCATATGGGCAGGGCGAGCAAAGGAGACACAAAGTGTCAAAATATTCAAGTCAAAATATTCAAGAGACAGCTAGGAGATCAAACGAGCTGTACCTGGTGGAAGTGAAGGAGGGGTTTAAGGATGGCTTCAGACATGAGCTTTGGTATATGGAAGTGCCAATTCCTGAGACAAGAAGCACAAGGGGAGGAGCAGTTTGGGAGGTAAATAAACATCGATATATTCATTCTGGGCTTGGGGTTGAGGTGCCTATGAGATGCTTAGGAGAAGCAGAGTGTAGCAGCTAACTATTGCTGCATAACAAACCACCCCCAAACTTAATGGCTGAAAAAAGCAACCATTTAATTTGCTCATGATTGTGATTAAGTGGTTCAGCAGAAGAGTCATAGCAGTAAAAGAGGATAAGCCCCAATGAGTGGGTGCTTTTCAAATCTCGGCTTGTAACATGTTGACTAATGTAGCATTGGCCCAAGCAAATCACAAGGCCCAACCCAGGCAGGATGGGTCTATACTGGAAGGCGTGATTCATCGGGAGCCATTACTGTAACAATCTGCACACAGAGCCTGCTCTAGGAATGCCACATTGGGGAAACATCCTAGACCCTGCACTGTGGATACTACCCAGGTCCCCTCCCCTGCTCCCCAAAGGGAGGAGAGCTACCAAAAGACATTTCCACGGACATGTAAATACAGTACCCCCAAATCCTACAGTGTTGCAATCCCCCTTGATTGGGACATCCCTTTTTCCATTCCCTGTATGCTGTAGGGGTGAAGGCAGGGTGGGAGTAGAGGCTACTGGGGAACAGAAGTCAGCCTAGGGCTCTGTGGTTGGTCCCAGTCTGGGGCTGCAGAGGTCTTCCCAGTCAGCAGTGGGGAGAACAGTGTGGAAGTCGAGCCTAGAGCCTAAGGGCCAGAAGCTGGTTCTGGCTTCAAAGCAGTTCGTGCTGAAGTGTCTGCAGGCCAAAGGAAGGAGGAAAGGTGAGTGGAAACACAGGGGCAGCCAGGCCAGAGGAGGGGGGAACGGTCTTGCCCAAAGTCACACAACCAATAAGTGGCGGACACAGGATAATAGCGTCTCACACTGTGTATCCAATGCCAGGCTAAGTGATTTGCACGAGCCAGTGAAAATGTTCACAGCGATCCTCTGAGTGGGTGCCATTGTTTCATACCCATTTTACAGATTAGGAAGCTGGGACACAGAGGTAGAGCCAGGCTCTAAACCCTGACAACCTGACTCAGAGTCTTCACCATTACACCCTGTGTGCTGTGTGGAAAAGCATGATGCATCGTGGTTAAACCCAGACGGTCAGCATTCAGATCGCTCACCATTTGCTAGCTGTGTGACCTGGGCTAGTTCTGGCACCTCTCTGGGCCTCCCTTTCCTATCTGTAAAAGGTGGATAGTAAATAGTACCTACTGCATGAAGTTGTTGCAGGTGAAAGCCATAAGGCACTTAGAATGGTGCCTGGTGTGTGGAGGGCATCATGCATGGGCCTGCTGTTGCCAATGCTGGTCATCATTGCCTCCTCTCACACCAGCGGGCTCTCAGCTTAGACCCTTCCTGCAAGTCGTGGGGCTTTCATAAAATTCTCCCGAAGGCCTGTCTGAGACCATAGAACTCCCCTCTGGGGCCCAGCCATTGGGACCCCTGTAGCACATCCACTCCTTATCACCTCCAAACACCTTAGAGTCCATTAGCTTATCAGCCCAGCAGCCGATGTGGGGTGCAGCGCAGAATCTGAGAGGGGGAGGCTAGCACCACTGGGGATGCCCTGAGCTGGGACCTGGCCCTGAAGTGGGGGTCCCAGTCCTGAGACCGAGGAGGAGTTGGAGGGGGGCCTAGAGCTCTGGGAGGCCGGGAGAGGAAGCAGGAGGGTGCAGAGAGTGAAGAGAGGCCTGACATCTAATGTTATTGACTCACCCATTTGGGGTGACTGGGCTCTGTCAACAGCTCCAAGAACCTGCCCGCCCCCCCCGACTTCATCCCATGGGGTGGAGTACGAATATCCTCCCTCAGGGAGAGTGTGGGGCCTTGGGGAGGAAGGCCCCGAGCTCCTCCGCCTGACAGCAGTGACAGGCATGACAGCTGTGCCTGATAAAGCCCCCCAGCCCAGATCCTCCGACTCTCTGCCCTATCCTGGTTACCCCCCTCTCCCCACCCATTGATCCTCTCCTCAGAATATGCCAAAGCTGTAAGGGCCTTAGAGAGTACCAAGTCCAACTCCCACATGTTTACAGAGAGAGAAATTGAGGCCCCAAGAGGGTAGGGGACCTGCTTGGGGTCCCTTAGTGAGGTGGGGGCAAATAAGAGCAAGAAACAGCCTAGCCTGGTGGAAGAGCACTCACTGTACCTGGAGTTCAGAGCATGGCTTTGCTGCTAGCGTGCTATGTGGCCTTGAGGAAGTCACAGGCTCTCTCTGGTCTGCTCCTGTAAAATGGGAGGAAAATGAAAGGCTCTCCCTACTCATGGGATCTTCAATAAGTCCAGACCCTACGCATATGGCGTGGCTGCTAGATGGCATCTGTGTTTGGTTTAACAGCGGGACTTAATACGAGATTGAACCGGAATACCGATTGTTGGGTGTGCGGTCTCCAGTGGGCCACAGGCCTTACCACTCCCAAAGATGCACTGTGCCTTTCACACACATAGTTTCCTGCCTGGCTCCTGAAGGAATTTGAGTGATCCCTATACAAAATGTGCCCTGTCACCCCCACTCCTAAGAGGATGTAAGCAGGAGACAGAAACATTGCCTGCACCTCTCTCTCCCCATGGCAGAGAAGGGGCAAGAAGTTGAATCAATGCCATTTCTCACCCGCTCCCCAAGTTCCCAGACCCTTTGGAGGTCCTCGGGGGTCTCCAACATCCTGGTGTGATCAGATTGTTCCGGAGGCATCCATACCCACCCACATCTCACACGCAAGATCCTGTGCGTTTCTCAATGAAGGTGAATTTAAATGTGACTTGAAGGGGCTTTCTGAGACTTTGGAGCGTTCTGGAAAGGAGTGCTTCCTCATTGTTATCAGAGCCAGGGTTGGAGGGGGAGACCAGGTGGGTTCTTATTACTGTGATGGTGAGGATGGTGGTGGCAGGAGGGGGAGAACCACCATTTCCCGAGCGTCCTCCCTGCGCCAGGCACCGTGCCAAGCCCTTGAACAAAACCTCACCTCCTTCAGCTCTCCCGGCCCCCTCTGGGGTGGGCACAATTGCCCTTATTTAGCGGATGAGGAAAGTAAGCAACCTACAAGTCCACACAGCTATGAGGTTGAAGCATGTAAAACGCCATTTTTATAGGTCAAAAATGGTCAAATGTTGGCAATTTTAATATGGTTTAACCTGATAGGGAAGGACAGAGCTGGGATCAAACAGAACTGTCTAAACTTGAAGGCTGTGCCATTTTTCGTCTGTGTGTGTGTCTTGTTTTGTTTGTTTTTGTTACTGTCTGCATGCTGGTTGTAGAAAATTTAAACACCGAGAAAAAACAAGTAAAACCCTCCCAAACCCAGAGATAATATCATGGGGGGACAAATTCTTTCAAGTTCTCTCCCCAGGCATTTATACATGGGAAATAGTTGGTGTTTGTTGATTAAACAGTCTTCCTATTCTGAGCAATTGGGTGCATTGTATCATTGGATTCCAGCCACCAGACGGAGAGTGTGATTATTTTTCCCATTTAACAGATGAGAAGACAAAGAACAGCTAGTGTGGTAGTTGAAGGCACAGGCTTCAGAGCAGATCATCTAGGTTTAAATCTGACTGGAAGAGCTGGGGCAAGTTACTTAACTCCTCTGTGGCTCAGTTTTCACATCTGTGAAATGGTGATAAGAGCACCCACCTTGAAGGGGGGTTGGGAGAAGGAAGCGGGCTGGTCTGTGTGATGTGATTAAAAGCGTGTCGCTGGGGCTCCTGGCTGGCTCAGTCTAGAGAGCATGTGACTCTTGATCTCAGGGTGGTGAGTTCAAGCCCCACGTTGAGCGTAGAGATTATTTAAAAAACAACAACAACAGTGTTGCTACTTGAGAAACACTTAATAAATGTAGGCTGTTACTAAAGCTCAGAGACATTAAATAACTAGATGAAGCCTCACAGCTAGAAAGTTCGATTCCTGATTTTGAACCCAAGTTTGTCAAGCCGCTACCCATTTTTCAAACTTGGAATTAAATAAAAGTGTCCACCCTTTTCCTTTTGCTGGACCTCTCCCTGCCATCAGGCAAGTCTCTCGCACTCACCTGCTGCAGCAGCCCCTGAACAGGGTCCGAGGCTGGAAAAGGTGAGGGTCACTCCGATGGCCCTGGTGCTTCCTGCCTGCCCACTGGGTCCCTCCCAGCAAGTGACAAAGGGAGAGATCTGCTTTCTGAAAAGATAATTTGGTTCTTACCAACAGAATCTCTGAGCCTCTTTGGCCCCTCTTTTCTGGGCCAAGTCATTGGCGTCTGTACTCTTACTTTCTCATGCACATGATCAGGTTGAATCTGTTCCTCAGTAGCCACAGTAATTACCTTTACTGGATGTCAACTGTGTGCCAAGCACTGGTCCAGATGCTTTACACATGTTCATATCATTAAGTTTAATAATAACAGTTACCGAGCACTCACTATGGGCCAAGCCCTGCCTTTGTGCTTCACCAGCAGTAGCTCATCGAATCCTAACCACAACCCTGCCTGGTATGTATTGTCCGCATTATTCAGATGACAAGACTGAGGCTCAAAGAGGCAAACTAACTTGCCCCAGCACTCTTTAATGATCTCTTCCAGCTGCCATCCCATAAATTCATACAGAATGTATGTAAATTCTAATTCTGTAAGCTCTGTAAATTCTAATTTCTAACTTTCCATCTTGTCTGCTTCTCTTGCTCCTTCTCCATATCTGCTCCTGGGCAGTCCTCCAGGATGTGACCATCATGGCGGCCCTTGGCTTTGGCTTCCTCAACTCATCTTTGCGGAGATATGGCTGGAGCAGTGTGGCCTTCAACCTCTTTTTGCTGGCCCTGGGGGTTCAGTGGGCAGTCTTGATGGATGGCTTCCTGGAATGGTCCTTCCGTAAGAAGGTGGTCATCAAACTGTCCAGGTAACCAGACGACAGCTGTTATCATTTTTTGGGTCCTTGAGGGTATGGGGCCCAAGAGGGCTGGTTCTAGACGAGCTGGGATGTCCCCTTGAAGCCATGAAATGTTGAGGATATCCGCTAACAAATTATTTACTGTTTATCTAAAATTCAAAATGCATCAGGATTCCTATATTTTATCTGACAACCCTGAGCCCAGATCTACAGCCCTCCCCAAGTTCTTTCTTTATTATTGAGTATGATTTTATAAAGTTACACAAGCAATATGGGTTCAAAGAAAAGTTAATAGAGATTACAGAAAAGAAATAGAAATGTCACAGTCTCTTGAAAACAAAGGAGTACTCTTAGTCCTCAAATGTCGGTGAACAAGAAATAGCCATGCCTTTAAATTACCTTTGATCCATTTAGATGCATGTATATGAAATTCTAAAAACTAGCAAAATTACCCATGTTGCTAGAAGTCAGAATAATGTTTACAAGAGGAAGGTGATGGTTATTGATTAGGAAGGAGCACAAAGAACCTTATGAGACACAGTAAATGTTCTCTGTGTTATCCCAGGTAATGGTTACACAAGGGGATAGATATATATATCCGTCAAGCTGTACACTTTTTTAAAAAAAGGCATTAGCATGGGGCACCTGGCTGGCTCAGTTGGTAGAGCATGCAACCCTTGATCTCAAGGGCGTGAGTTCAAGCCGCATGGTGGGCATGGAGCCTACTTAGGAAAAAAAAAAAAAAGACAAAAAATTAAAAAAAAAATTAAAAAGGCATTAGCACTTGACAGGAGAAACTCGGTAAAATTTACCTTGTACGTTGTTTTTTGCTCTTATCCCACTCTGAATCTCTGTTCTGCCCAGATGATGGTAAATCCCATCTTAGGCATCTTGGGGAACCGGTCACCTCTCTAGGCCACTCCATCCTCCCCTCTGATGAAACCCTGCTCAATCTCTGGGCACTGCTGTTGACCATCTCCCCACAAGCCAGACATGGTACCAGGCAGCACACAAACATTATTTTGTTTAACCCTTCCAGTAGGGGTCTAACTGGGGTACAGGCAAGGAAATAGAGGCTCAGAGAGCATAAGGCATTTGCCAAGAGTCACAGGGCTAAGTGGTGGTAATGGTTTTAGCGTTTTACTATCTGCAACCCTCCCCACACCCTCCAGGGTGGTTATGACATGAACCATAGCCCAGTCAGTTCCTTCCCTATTGGCCCTGAAAAAACCCTCCACATTTTTTCTTCCAACAAGTTTTAGAGCTAATCCCCATGGGGATTTGATACCCACCCACCCCCAAGAAACACCTGGGAAGAGGCAAAGGGTACTCTCTGGAAGAATTCTGACAGTGATGGCCCTGGTCTGGCGTTTCTGCTGCCTTGCCTTCAGCCTCCTGCCCCTTAGTGTCCAGGCATCATCTCTGGGCTGTTCCTTCTAAGGTACCGCGCCCAAGGAGGCCAACTTGTTCTTGACTCAATCCAGGAAGACAAGAAGAGGCCATGTGCAGCCTGAGTGAACTCCCCTGCCCCACCTCTGACAGCCTGGATCCTCCCAGCTGTGACCCCTGCTGGGACCGGCTTTACAGATTTGAATAATGAGCTCCATCCTGACCTTTCCAAGGGCCTGGCTGCTTCAGGGGGTGGTGCCCAGGCCTGCCTCCAGGACAGGGTCCTCCCTTCTCCCTTGGCCTCACCCACACTCTGCAGCCTGACTTGGCACTGAATTGCCTTGAGTCACCGATGACCAGTCCCTTCGGGGCAGGGGCCTGTCCTGCTCAGCTTTGTCCTTTGTTTTCCTCCTGTAGTAAAGACTTACTAAATGGTTTTTGGAACCAAAATGAAAATAAAAGCAACCCTCAAAGTTGTGATATATTTAATGCTGTATTTTGAGAGGTTCAGGAGGGCTCCGCTGGAGGATAGTAGCAATAACCAACCCTCTTACTGTGCTTGACACATATTAACTCACTTTACCCTTATGACAGCTTCACAGGCCTGGCCTCCACCTTACAGATGAGGACCCTGAGGCACAGAGTGGTTCGGTACTTTTCCCAAGGTCACACAGCCAGGAAGGGGCTGAGCCAGGATTCCAACCTAGGCTGGCTGGACTGGAGACTGCACTCCTGAATACTGCACCTCACTGTCTCAACACCTCCCCTGCACCAACTGGCCCCCCGGGGTCTGACATCCCACCACTGGCACACATCCCCTTGAATTAGGCCCTTGCCAATTAAGTGAACACTCACCAAAAAGACATAACATGGCCTAACTTTGAGTAACTCCTAAATAATTCCCGATCCCTGTGAGACTCCCTCCCCAGGCCCTTGGCCCTCTTCTGATGGGCCCTCTGAAGTCCTTGAGCCTTAAGCAAGGTACTACGTTGGCAGCAAATGCCAGGGAGGCTGTGTCCAGACTTCAGAGCACAGGCTTTAGATCCAGGCCACCTGGGTTTGAACCTCACATTTGTCATTAACTAACTTTATGGCCAAAAGTGTCACCTCTGCTAGTCTCAGTGTCCTTTTCTGTAACGTTAGAGGTACTGAACGAACGGTACTCTAGCCACATTTCTAGAGGGCCGCTGAGAAGATTAAAATTTAATGAGGTGATGTAATTGTTGTAAGCCTATTATACATAATGCTTAATAAATTATTGTTATTTTGTAGTTGTGGCTGTAGCATCAGGGAGGGGAGGTGGTCTCAGAGCAAGGTGCCTGGAGAGGGTGAGTGAGTTGGTTTAACCACCATGGATTATTCTGCTCATTGCCACCTCCTCCAGGAAGCCCTCCCTGATGAGTCCAGTCCACACTGCTCTCTCCCTCCAGTGAACCCCTCTAGCCATGTAATATCATGGATAGTCTTAGTAGACAGACTCACGATGTCAGCCCCATCTCCCCAGCTGGATCATAAGTGCCTCGAAAACAAATTGTTTTCTCCTCCTGAATGCCTGTCCTGAGCTAGCTCATTTCTCAAGGGACGGAAGGAATCAGTAGTAGTGCTAATAATGCGGGCTTCTACTCCTGAGTTAGTTCTTTGTGCCAATCATTGTGCTAGACACACAGGCACAGATATTCCTTCTAATCCCCACAGCACTACCACAAGATAAATATTATCATCACTCTTGTTTTACAGATCAAGAAACAGGCCCAGTGAGATTAAATAGTTGCTCAAGTGAAAAAGCTGGGACTGGAAGCAGGCTTGTCCTACTTCTAAACCGTCTCCATTACAAAGGAGACGATGGGGGGCTGCAGAATGGCAGGCAGGCCAGCAGGTGAAGAGCGCCCTCTATTGAGCATCTTTGTGAGATGCAGGCAGAAGAGAAGCCGTGGGCAAAACCTCAGTTGTCAGACCTAGAAGGGGGTCCTGAGGGAACAATCAGCCTCTGTAACTCACCATGACATTCTTACAAGAAATTCAGAATGGCCTCAGTAGGCATGAGTATGTGCAGATCAATTTCTCACCCTGATGCCACCCTGATGGGGGAAGGAGCCCACGGAGATAGCAGATGGGGCAGCACCCGTTCCCATGAGGGTGGAATCTTGTTTCCTTGTTCTCCTACTGTGTCCCTAATTTCTTGGACAGCGCCAGGCTTGCTGAATGAGTGAATGAGTGAATAACGAATGAGAGGATACTTTTCAATCATCCCCCCCCCTCTCTCTGTCCCCCAGTATTAAGTTGGCCACCATGAGTGCTATGTCTGTGCTCATCTCAGCGGGTGCCGTGCTGGGGAAGGCCAACCTGTTGCAGCTGACATCGATGGCACTGGTGGAGGTGACAGTCTTTGTCACCATGAGGATGATTGACAGGCAGTACCTCAGTGTGAGTCATGATGCTGTGAGCAGGGGACTTTGGGGAGGAGGGGTGTGGAGGTGGAGGGGGGTGGACAGTGCCTCCATTTGGTGGAGTTCCTGGGATTTAAAAATTATAAAGACAGACCCAAATGGGGTTCCAAAATTGTGATCTATGCTAAATGTTTAAATATAGCAACCTAATGGTTTTAACTGGAGCTGGCGTAGTCACTGGTGATGACAAGGTCTAAGGTTTGACAGGGGATATGGGTGGCAGAAGTGTAATGTAGGAAAGTTATTAGTAGAGAAAGCATCAAGGAACAGAGAGAGTTGGACGGATCAAGATGATGACCTGGAGGAGTGATAGAAAGATGGTAAGGCAGGTGCTGAAATCCTTAGACCAAGAAGCAGGTGGATAATCAGCAAGGAGTGTAGAGTTCACCAGCATGTTCTTCAAGGGAGCTGGAGATATTTGGGAGGGAAAATGAACAATGGTCTAGAAGCTTAGATTTGAAGTTCTTATTATTCACTAATTTTTGGTTCTCTTCATCTTTTATATGACTTTATTTTAACCCCTAACTACTTCGGCGTATATTTCCTATAAACAAGGGCATTCTTTTACATAACCATTGTTCAGTTAACAAATTTTAGAAATTAACGTTGACATAATATTATTATCTAATTCAAATTTCCCCAATAATATCCTGTTACAGCAATATATATATATATATTTCTTTCTTTTTGGCCCAGGGTCACACTTTCATTCAGTTCTCATGTCTCCTTAAACTTTTTCAATCTGGAACAGTTTCTTAGTTTTTCTTGCTATTTCGTGAACTTGACATGTTTTGAGGTTACAAGCCAGTTATTTTGTAGAATGTGGGTTTGTCTACAGTTTCCTCATGATTAGTTGGAGGGTATGCATTTTTGGCAGGAATTACACAGAAGTGATGTTGTGCCCTTCTCAGTGCATCATATCAAGAGACACATGCTGTCAATTTGTCCCATTACTGAGGATGTTAACTCTGGTCACCTGTTAAGATTTTGTCTTCCAGGCTCTTCCACTGTAAAGTTACTATTTTCCCCTTTGTAATCAAAAAGCATCTTGTGGGGCACCTGGGTGGCTCAGTTGGTTAAGCGACTGCCTTCAGCTCAGGTCATGATCCTGGAGTCCCGGATCGAGTCCCGCATCGGGCTCCCTGCTCGGCAGGGGGTCTGCTTCTCCCTCTGCCCTCTTCCCTCTCGTGCTCTCTGTCTCTCATTCTCTGTCTCTCAAATAAATAAATAAAATCTTTAAAAAAAAAAAAAAAAAAAAGCATCTTGTGGGGGAGATAATATTCTGTAAAATCCTGTTTCTTATCAAACTTTCACCCACTGTCTTTTTTTTTTTTTAATATTTTATTTATTTATTTGACAGAGAGAGACACAGAGAGAGGGAACACAAGCAGGGGGAGTGGGAGAGGGAGAAGCAGGCTTCCCGTGGAGCAGGGAGCCCGATGTGGGGCTTGATTCCAGGACCCTGGAACCATGACCTGAGCCAAAGGCAGACACCTAACGAATGATCCACCCAGGCGCCCCTCACCCACTGTCTTTAGCAACTGCTGATTTTTTTTTTTTTGCCTGAATCAATTAGCACTCTGATGACTACCAATATTGGTTTTCTTTCTCTTTTTTTTTTTTTTTCTTAAAGATTTTATTTTGGGGGCGCCTGGGTGGCTCAGTTGGTTAAGCATCTGACTGTGGCTCAATCATGATCTCAGGGTCCTGGGATCAAGCCCTGCATTGGGCTCCCACTAAGCAGGGAGTCAGTTTCTCCCTCTGCCCCTCCCCCTGCTTGTGCTCTCTCTCTCTCTCTCTCTCTCAAACAAATAAAATCTTTTTTTTTTTTTAAAGATTTTATTTATTTATTTGACAGAGAGATAGAGAGAACAAGCAGGCAGAGAGGCAGGCAGAGGGAGAGGGAGAAGCAGGCTCTCCACTGAGCAGGGAGCCCGATGCGGGGCTCGATCCCAGGACCCTGGGATCATGACCTGAGCCGAAGGCAGCCGCTTAACCGACTGAGCCACCCAGGCGCCCCAAATAAAATCTTTTTTAAAAAAGATGTTTTTAATTAGTCTCTACACCCAAAATAGGGCTCAAACCTACAACCACCAGATCAACAGTCACATGCTCTAAGGACTGAGCCAACCAGGCGCCCCCAGTATTGGTTTTCTAATTCCATCTTCCCTTCCACAACCATTAGTTATAACGCATTCCGCTGTAAGAAAGAACTTTCTTTTCTCCTCCATTCAGGCATTCATTCATTCATTCATTCATTCATTCATTCATTTAACTATGGGCTCACGGAGTCACCCAGACATACTTTCATTTTTTTTCCTCTCTGCTTACCATAAGAACTAACTGCAACTCCTTGGTTTCAAGGAAAAAACTGCACTGGAACTTTTTTTAGGCAGAAAGAGGGGACCACCAAGGGCAGGAGTAGCAGTCAGACTCAGGACTGGAATTGTAAATGAGAAGCCTTTAAGATCCTAGGTAGTTCATGCTCTCCATCTTTTGGTTCTGTTCCTCTCTGTGCACATCAGCATTCTCTTCAGTGGAGAACATGTTCTCTCCACCCCTTTCGTTTCCGGGCTTTTAAGTCCCAGATCCTGCAGGATCCTGCCCTCCTCTCTGAGCTGGTCCCAGTTCTAGGGTCCAGTAAGAAAGAACCTGATTGGCTCATGCAGCCACGTGTCTGCTTTGGCCCAATCAGCTGCAGCCAGCGTGGAGGGCGGGTCACGCAGTGAACACGTGGCCAGTCCAGAAAAAGAGGTAAATTCCTAGAGCTGGAAAGCTTCCTGCGGGCCGGGCGTGGTAAATGCTTTCCTACTTTTAAAGGGCTGCAGTGATGCAAAGCCATACGGTCTGCTCTCTTTGTGGCTTTGACTCCAGTTTAGTTGGTGCCGGGGAGGATTCAGCACTGATTTTGAGAGTTGGCTGCTTTACCTAAAAACGTCAGTTCAGCCTGGGTTTATTGAATGGAAAAGCTCGGGGAAAACCAGAGACAGCAACCAGAGCTGCTTCGGTGGCGGCGACTCCAGAAATGAGTGTAGGGTTCCACTCCAGTCATCCCCACGTGTGGTTCCTGGATGCCTGGGAGACCTCAGACATTAAAAATGCAAGACCTCTTTTAAGTTCTTCCAGGCGACTTCATTTTCATGTATGCCTGAAATGTGTGAATGTATCCTTCCCATTCACTCATTCCTTTCACAAATATTTATTCCGTGCCTATTATGCACCAGGCATCTTTTCGGCAGTGGGAAAATGCTACTGTGGTGGACCTTCCATTCCAGAAGGAAAGACTGCCAATAGCAATCAACGTAGGCGAACGATACAGCATCTTAGATAGAAAATAAAATGAGAAAGGAGATATGAAGAATCGAGAGGGGGATAAAATGTTAGATAAGGTGGCCAGGGAAGGCTTCCCCAAGTAATAATGAGTAGAGACATGAAGGTGGGGAGTGCACAAGCCACGTGGGTGCCTGAGCACAGTGGCAGGTCAAGGGCGGGGGTGGGGGGTAGTGGTCTGCCTCTTCCAGGAGTATTTTATCACCCACACTGTTTAGAATTGTTGGCACGGGGTAATAATAAAAAGCAGACAGACTTCTAAGAGCTTTTATTATCGTTTTAAATTCTCCAATGCACCCCCTTACTGCCTGCACCCAGGGTGGGCCACTCCCTCCACCTTGCATTCCACGCACTGGAAAAGCCAGAGTGAAGTGGGACTGATGTGGGAGCATGCCTGTGGGTTGGAGGAAGAGCGAGGAGAGTGTGTCAGGAGTGGAGCAGGAAATGAAGTCAGGGAGGTTAGGGGAGAGCAGGTCACACAGGGTTCTACAGGTCATAGCCAGAACGTGGACTTTGAATTGAGCGAGAGAGGAACCATTGGGAGATTCTGAGCAGAGATGGCCATGAACTGACTTAGATGTTCATAGGGTCACTCTGGCGGCTGTGTGGAGGGTAGTCAGTAGAGGGACAAGGGTGGAATTGGGGGGGGGGGGACCAGTTAGAAGGTTACCGCAATAATTTGGAGGTGGTGGTGATGGTGGGGCTTAAATCAAGGTGGGGGTCAGTGAAGCCTGGTGGTAAAAATTCTGCCAATTCTGGATATTTTTTGAAGGCAGAGTTGACAGGACTTACCAGTAGTCCACCAAGTGAGTTATTAAAGATTACTAACTTTGATATTCATAAAGCAAAATTAGCATATGTCTAGAATTTACTAAAGACTTTAGTTTCGTATTATAAAAAGTCTGGCTGCTTCCTGCTGCAGAGTTTATATCACTCATCACTCCACAAATTCTGCTGAAAAGTAGGAAGCAGTGGGGGTGCATGTCCATGTGACTTTTTGCCTCACCTAAGTAGATCTCAGCCAAAAGCATTTAAGAGCTACTGATAAGGCCAAACCAGCAACTTCCCTGGAATAAATCCATGGCTGCTCCTGGGTCTCTCCTGGGTCTTCTCTGAAAGGGGAACTGCTGGGTTGGGGAGGCTCCAAACACCCGTGTCATGACTCCAAGTCACACCTTCTGAACTTGAGTGAAGTTCGGAACTGTCTCCCAGGAACAGGGGGTTGGCCTGTGGGCAGGGGCTGTGGGCATTCACCGCCCTGCTGGCTTTGTTGCAGATGGACAACCACGTAAGCATGATGCACATCCACGTGTTTGCAACCTATTTTGGGCTGATGGTGGCCTGGTTCCTCTCGAGGTCTCTGAATGAGAGAGTGACGGAGGAGAAGAATCAGACAACAAAGAGCTCCAGTTTGTTTACCATGCTGGGTGAGGACAAAGTGGGGTGTGTGTGGAGGGGGGTCTCTCCCTTGGAGTTAGCGAGAGGCTCTCTGATGGCTCTGTGGAAAAATCTCCCTCCTTTACCAACCTGCCCAGGGTGCTCAGAGCCCCTCCATGATGACTCAGCTCCCCAACTAGTGTTGGATGGATTCACAATCCCTTTTAGGGCAACGCTCTTCATTAATATCCACAGGAGAGGGGAGACGCGTTACCCTTGAGTTTAGATCAGTTTGCCTAATCCTTTTATCATCGAGCGAAGGGAGGGAACTGGACAAGTGGAGAAGGGAGAGGCCAGCAGTGGAGAGAGGGAGAGGGTGGGGAAGAGACCAGTAATACTGGCGTATCTGGCGAAGCCCAGCGGAAATGCAGAAGCCTGACTGTGGGAGAAGCCGAGAGAAAATTGGGCAGTGAGCCGGGCAGTAGGTGACCCAACAGCCAGCCACGAGGCCAAAATCAAAGTGGCACATTACATTTTCAGAATAAGCATTTGGCCATCACAAGCCGGGCTCAGGAGGCCTGGGGGTTGGTGATTTAAACTCTCTGGGCCTTTGTTTTTTTGCCCATGAAGTATGTTAGCTGGGCCCTATCAACTCGATAATTCAGAGGAGACATGACTTGCCCAAAAAGTCACATAACTAAAAAGGGACAAAGCTGAGACTTGCCTGCTCCAGGAAGCCCCCGCAGGCTCAGGCTTTGGAGTAGCAGTGCTGGCTCTGGCCACTGACCCTCTCTGGCCCCCAGGAACCCTCTTCTTGTGGATATTCTGGCCGAGTTTCAACTCCGCTCTGCTGGATATTCCAAAGGAAAGGAGGAATGCCGTGTTCAACACCTACTATGCTGTCGCGTCCAGCGCGGTGACAGCCATCTCAATGTCGGCCTTGGCTCGCCCCCAAGGGAAGATCAACATGGTGAGGAGGGGGTTGCCCCTCGGGCAGCACTCAGGTCTTCTAGGCTGGACACATATTCATGCCCCCTGTTCCAGAACCAGCCCCACAGGGTGGGAAAAAGTATTCCGGGTGACAGAGACTTGTCTGCAGTGTCCTGGAGCAAGGGGAAGGGCACTGGCTTATCAAAATGGAGGTGGAATTTGGAGACTATGGAATGATCAAAGGCTCTCTGAGGGGAATGATTAAGTCTATCAGTGTTGACACCAAACAGACACGTGGGTGTGAACCTGTTTCTGCTAGTTACTAAAGCCAGCCACCATGAGCAAGAGTCAGCAGAGAAGAGCTAGAATAGAATCAGCCAGGCTCTCCCCTTCCCCTAAGAAATTTCAAGAATGGGATGAATGGAATTGGAGGTAAAGAAGGATGTTATTACCCTAGCCGTGTGACCCTGATCAAGCCACTTACACCTCTGGAGCCACAACTGGCTCATATGTAAGGTGGAAATTAAGAGGCGATGCACATAAAGTGCTCTATGGGGGAAATAGTGCTGGGCAAACATTAGCCATGTTACCAATGTAGCCAGGAGACTGTGTGTGAGTTTTGGGGGTGGAGAGAGAGACGGGTGAAAGGGTAGAGCTAAAGATGAAACAAGTTTCCATGACGATCAGGTATGAGGCCAGCCAGCCAGAGGTGGTGGGAAAAAGTCTAGAGAGACAGCAGGGCCTAGAGTGGACAGAATGTGGCCATGCATGACAGGTTAAGCACTAAGGGGAGTGGGTGTCTTTCTGGGGGAGCTCCATGGTGACAGGGAGTCTAGGATCAGACAAGGTAGGGACATCTAGGGAGGCAGGTGTGGCCAGAAGGTCAGGGAAGCCCAGAAGCTGGTCCCAGGCCCCAGAGCTCCAAGACCTGGTTAGAGTTGGGAGGGCAGAGGGAAGTAGCATGAAAGCGAAGCAAGGCCCCAGGTCTAGAGGATTAAAGGACATAGCAGAGATGTGACCCAGGAACGAGAGATAGCTGGTTAAAGCTGGATCCAGTAGTACAGGGTGGCGTAAACACCAAATAGCCAATAATAATGATAAAAATAGTAAAAACAATAATAATGGCTTATATTTCTTGAGCCCTTGGCTCAGAGTCTTCCATGTGGTAACTCGTTCAGTCTTACAATAACCGTATTAAGTAGGTACAATCAAAACCCCGTTCTTCTGGTGCAAAAGTTGAAGCATGAATGGCTCAGTGCCCAAGGACACATCGCTAATAGGTGTGAGGGTGGCTAGGATACACTTTCAAGTTCATTGCCTCCCAGTCAGGGTGACTGCTCACTGAGCCTGAGAAGCGGAGTAAGATAAAACCATTGATGAAGGTCCTGTAGTCTCAGCAGAGAGGAGGGGATGGTTTCAGGGCCCGTGAAGCAGGGAAGACATGACAGTGTTGCTTGCTACCAGCTTACCAAGTAACTCTGGGCAAGATGCTGTCCTCTTTGTACCTCACTTCATTCGTCCACAAGCACTTTCTTTGCAGACTCATATCCACAACGCGGTACTGGCTGGAGGTGTGGCTGTGGGCCCTTCGTGTCATCTGATCACTTCTCCTTGGCTCGCCATGCTGCTGGGCTTTTTGGCTGGACTGATCTCCATCGGGGGAGCGCTGTGCCTGCCGGTAAGGAGCTGGGCCGCTACCACCTGATTTGGCTTAGACCAGCAGGGCCCTGGGAGCATGGTGGGCCGTCGTGTGGTGTCATGGCTGCACGAGGCAGACGTTGGCACCTTCTCAGGCAGGCTTCAGAGCTTGGGTGAGCGACCCACCCAGGTTGTACTGTGTATTTGTTAGGATCTGGGGGAGCAAGTAACAGAACCCATTCATGTTTGCTCAGGCACAGGGGGGAATATTGTAAGGCTACTGGGGTGTCACAGAACCCAAGGACAGGGATGCTGCTGGGAACCCAGGATTGGCTGACACCAGGGACAGGAGTGTTGTGAGGAACCCAAGAAGTATCCGCTCTTCTTCTTTCTTTGCTTTGCATGAGTATCTGCTTTATTCTCACTCTGTAGACTTCCTTCCCCTTCTCCTTCTCCTGCTCCACATGGTGGAATGTAGTCTTGCTCTTCAGGAAAGCAGCTGGGTGGAATTTCTCGGCCCCATTCCCAAGTGTTCTGGAGAAGGGACTCATGGGCTTAGTTTGGACAGTGTGCTTATCTTTGGCTGGGAATGTGGGGGACCCGAGCATAACATACGTACACGGCTGCTGCCCGTGAGCCATGTGAATGGGGGGGGGAGGGGCAGCAGCCGGAAGAGGGATGCTGGGCTAACCCAGGCCATGTCCACTTCTGATTGTTTAATTCTTCTTCTAAGTGGATGGGCTTTTCTTCCTTCAACATCCAGCAGGTGCTGATAATACCAGCATACCCCATGATAGCCAATTTGTTATAATACACTTCTAAGAGAAATAATTTCAGAGCAGCAACTCTTTGTGGGTTTGAAGCCTTGGTAGAGGAGAAAGGAGTAGACTTTTGGATGGCTCAAGAAGCTGAATTTGGATGAAAAATGGATATTCAGGGAGGCAGTTTCACTCCAGAATAGGGGAAGATGTACCAACAGTCTCGTCTGACCAGCAATGGGGTAGCCTGCTTTTCATCTTTGGCATTGCAATGAATGTCTTTTATCTCCTGTGCTTTGAGGCCTTATGATGAAAGGCTGAAGTGCGCAGGGAAACCTGCGTAAATTCTCATCAGGCTGGGTGTCCACTCTCTGTACTTGTTTCCTTGACTCCATCAGTGGGGGAATGATTCAGAGATGATTCACTCATTCATCCGTCCCTTCATTCATTCAGCACATATGTTTTAACATGTGTCCTGCTCCCTGAGCTATAGTGTAGTGAGGGCAATGGACAAATAAACATAGCACAGCACGTCTAATCCAGCCTGAGCTGGATCAGAAAATGCTTCCTGGAGCAGAGGGTGTCTCAGCCGAGTATTGACAGATGACTAATATTAGCCAGGCAAAGTAAAGGGAAATGTATTCCAGACAGAAGGAACAGTGTGTTCAAAGGCTCAGTGGTGAGAAGAGCAGATGGCCCAGCCAGGAAATAGACGCTGAAGCACTGGGTTCACCTGGGAGTGTGGTGGGACCACAGTCTTGAGAGATGGGAGATACTCAGGTGTGGCTCCTGGGCAGCTTGAGGAGTCTGGGTTTTTATTCTGAAGACAGTGGGGGATCCCAAGGGGGAAACTCACCTGTCCTATTTGCATTTGTATCCACATTTGTTGGCTCATGGTCCCCTGGGAGGCTAAGTGGTGGAGGGGAAGGGGTGCTGAAGGAGAGTCCGGAGGGGGGGGCGGTCAGATTCTTTTCTTCTCATTAGTCATGTTGTCTTTGGGATAGCAGTTACATTTGGGCTAGACCAGCGGGTCTCAATCACCCTCCGGGGACTTTTTGACTATACCTGGTGACATTTTTTTGGTTAACACACGGTGCGAGGGTTGCTCATGGCATCTCGAGGGTGGAGCCCAGGGATGCTGCTAAACATCCCAGGGCCTTTGCACAATACATAAGTATCAGCCCAATGTGTGAGTAGGGCCTGGGCTAGGCCCTTGCTTCTGGAAGGGTGGTCAGGGGGCCAGTAGCATTGACATCACCTGGAACTTTGTGAGAAGTGCAGAATCCCAGGCCCTAGGCCCACTAATCTGACTCTGCAGCTTCGCAAGCTCCCCACGTGATGCAAGTACGCATTCAGGTCTGAGGAGCCCTTGTGGAGGTGAGCCCCAAAGCCTACCCCCTGTGGGTGGCCCTGGATGCCAAGGATCTGTGGAAAGCCTGGATAGGGGATATCAGTCTTTCATGTACATCTGCTTATCTGACGTTCGTTCCAGGAATACTTTAACCGTGTGCTGGGGATCCACGACACCTGCGGCGTGCACTACTCCTTTGGCTTGCCAGGTCTGCTCGGGGGAATCGCCTACATTCTGCTGATAATCTATGAGGTCACCTGGACCAAGCAGTCCATGTAAGTGACTTGGCTTATCCCCTTCGCACCCCGTCCAACTCAGGAAGAAACATGCCCAAAGCCCTCAGCTGAGGTGCGTGCATTCAGAGCCAGGCACTCCGCAGGCCTTAACAAATATTTGCTGGCAGATTTATTAATACATTCTGCCTAACCTCTACCTCTCCAGGCCATGTCTTCTTTCCAAAAAGGACAGCTTAGATGCTGGGCAAAGGCAGACAGTTGTGAGTCCTGCCCCCAAAATGTAGACAGAGCAGGTCAATTGGGCCCAAGCCAGCTGAGTCCATTGTTTAACCCCTGGTGGTTTAGGTCATGGTGAAGAGTGTGTCATGGAGTCAGACTCATCTTGACCTCTTACTAGCTGGGTGTGCTACCTAGTCTCTCTGAGCCTCATTGCCTGGTGTAAACGCAGATAATGACAGAGCCTCTCCTCATAGGGTGCTTGGAGGCCAGGTGCTTGCAGCCAGACACCTTGTGGTTAAAAGGATTTAATACTTTAATGTAGGAATATGCTAAGCACAGCCCATCCCTGAGGCCCCAGAGAGAGAAGGAGCTTGGCCAAGGTCTTGCTGTGAGGCAGGAACGTGGGCCTTGGGACTAGGGTCAGATCCTATGTTCTCCGGACAATGGACGCCAGTGGCCGATTTGACATACCCGAGACCTGGCCATCACCTCCCAGAGGTTGTGTGAGTATCTTCTGGGCGTGGCTCACATAAAATGAAAGAGTGACTTGAGCGTGATACAGGGATAGATTTTTCCAGATGAACTGATACAGTGATAACAGTAATAATAGTCCTGGTGACAATCACCACTGCTTATGGACTGCTCTCTAGGTGCTAATAGGCCTGTGCTAAAAGCATCACATGCGTCATCTCATTTAATCCTCGCACCCCGACCCGAGATGTATTATTATCCTACACTAAGATACGACACATATGGGGAGTTATCTGCCCTAAGTCACTCGGCTGGAATGCAGCTGTACAGCTGATGAGCGCCTGAAGTGGGTGATGAGGAGCTCATCGCATCTGGAGGCAGCTCAGAGAAACCACGGAGGGCTGGGGCCCTTCTAGCTCGAACAACAGAGATGGACACAGCCCCACATTATAGGAATCACATACAGCATGTGAGACAGCCCTCCTTAAACTGCTTGGGGTAAGGGGGAATCCCACCTCTGGGTGGGGAGGAGATGGTCTGCGTGAAGCAAGACACCATAGGGATGGGCTCCAATGATGTGTCTGCCACTGTTTTAACAGTTGTGCAACTCAGCCTCTCTCTGAGCCCCTGAGTCCCTCTCTGTAAAGCTCAGGTGACTGTAGGGGCCAGGCAGGTAAGGTTACAAAAAGAGAGCAGCGAGAGGAGCTGGGCAATCGTGGGCAATTGCTCTGAATTCAGCACCTGGCAACCATGACGGTGCCAGGACCCAGGCTCAGTGTCCCCAGGTCTAATGACTTTTTAAGAGAAACCAGAAATCCAGAGTTACGCACCTGCGCCCCCAAGCATTGGCAAAAGATTCAGAGTCATTAGAAACATTGTGTGGGCCAAATTCCGTTCCTGGGTGGCCAACCTGTGATTTCTGAACCACCTACCCTTCTAGCTCCTTAATTCTGTGCTTCTGTGGCTCTCCTAGAGCAGTGGTTCTCAACAGCACTAGCATCACCGGGAACTTGCTAGAAATGCAAATCCTACCCTAACCCAGACCTGCACTGTTAGAAATCTAGTGATGGGGCCCCAGCAATCTGTGGGTCAACCAGCCCTCTAGGGGGTTCTCCTGCAAGCTAGTTTGAGACTACGAGCCTAGAGCAAACAACAACAAACGAACAACAAAACAAACAACAAAAAACAAAACAAAGGTCAGCCAACCAATGGTGTGCTACTAAAGGACTAACAACCTGCTCTCCAGGAAAACAAAGCCCTGATTGCAGAGGGGCAGATACTCCCATCTGTAACCATGGAGGGGCTATCACTGAACTGGGGGTTGGGAACGGTTGAGAACAGGGGTCGGTCAACCCGCCCCTGGGAGCGGGCTCTTGCACACCTCTGCGAGTCAGGTCTCACCAGGATGGGACAGTAGAGTACCAAGGAGTTGTCCTCTCTCCTCTGCAGGAACCCGCCAAAGGGAAGGACATAGCGACAGCAATGACCTCTCTTAGGGAGGCCTCTGGTCAGCTGGAAGTCAAGGGCACAGGCTTCAGGGAGGGTTCCATTTACCAGCCGTGTGATCTTAGGCACAGTATACTCAAACTCTCTTCAAGTCTCAGCTTTGATCTGCATGATGGGATAATAAGATCTGCGTCCCAGGGATGCTGTGAAGATTCAGCATGGAGGGAACACCCTCTTGTCTTCATGATGATTCTTGCTACTGCTGCTTCTACAGGAGAAACACCTCTGTGTATAGAAAGAGGGACAAAGGACTAGCTGGGAGTCAGAACACTTAATGTGACACGTGGAGCAACTGTTTATTAGCTTCGTGTCATTGGGCAACACGGTTGGCTTTTCATTCATTCCACAGTGTTTGCTGAGCTCCTATTCATGGGAGCAAATGTGAACGGGTCACGTGCTTGCCGCTGGGATGGGGCAGGGTTTCACAAACTGTGGGATTTAAGTGGTGTAGAGACACACTTAAATAACATTGAATCATGCAGGGCAGATGCTGTTTTTCAATTATTCAGTCCTTGGATTGCATCAGGGCGAAAGCCTGCACTCATGTGCTAAGTGCCTCTGTGCTTCTGAGGCAAGCTGACGTCAGGTTGGAAGGCCAGCGAGGGAGCCTCTGGCTGAGACACGTGCTCAGGCTGCATCTGGGGGAGATTTTAGCAACACTTTGTTTGCACTGTATCTTTTTACAGTGACCTCCCATTTCTCTACCGTTTACACTGGTGACTCAAAGTTTCCTTTTAAATACATTTATTTAAATGTAAAAAAAAAAAGTCCATTTAAAGAAAAATATTTAAAAAAATAGTATCCTTGGAATGTCAATATGGCTAAATTTGTGAAGGTAACTCACAGATGCCGAAATTTGGGAAAGATCTGTCTGGCCTTCGTGGGTAGATGGGGTTTGAATCCCAAGAGCCACCCATGCCAAGCCATGTGACATTGGAGACTCTGGTTCACTTTCCTAACCTGGATCTTCCCATTTGTGGAACACACTCAGAGGGCTGACAGCTCACTCAGAGGGCTGCTCCAGCATCATATGAAATCAGATGGTAAACATGGGGAGCAGAGGGTGTGGTGCAGGGGAGCCCACCCTGCGTGGGGACTGTCATTATGGCTAGCTCTGTGTCATCCATTGCTGCTTTCAGATGGCATCAGGAGAGAGTGAACTGGGGGGTTAGCAGTTAGCAGATTTAGATTTAGCTTCTATGCTACCACTTAATCTTATTTTTAAAAACAAAACGTTGGGCGCCTGGGTGGCTCAGTTGGTTAAGCGACTGCCTTCGGCTCAGGTCATGATCCTGGAGCCCCAGGATCGAGTCTCGCATCGGGCTCCCTGTTCAGCAGGGAGTCTGCTTCTCCCTTCTGACCCTACCCCCCTCATGCTCTCTCTCTCTCTCTCAAATAAATAATAAATAAAATCTTAAAATATAAAAAAAGAAAAAAGAAAAAGAAAACGTTTTTGTAGTATAATCTACATCCAGAGAAGGGCAAATATCCTCAGGGTACCACTTGATGAATTTTCTGACACGCCCATGTAATCAGCACCCAGAACTCCTTCTTGTCCCATCCCAGGGCAGCCGTGACCCTGACTTCTAACACCATCAGTCAGTTTTGCCTGCCTTTGTCCTTCATGTACATGGAATCCTACAGGAAGTCTGTGCTCTTGTGTGCCTGGCTTTGACTCTACATTGTAGTTGTGAGACTCTCCCACATTGTTGAGTATCTCTGTAGATTGTTCATTTTCATTGGGGTAGAGTATAGAATTGTGCTGGGGTTTACTTCATAAAGGTGACTTGAGTGATGACATGGAGAGGTCAATGTCATTGAAGGAAAAGTTTAATGTTACAGTTGTCCTAGAAATGAGAGGCTCAACACACCATGTAGGGCCCCACAAAACCTTATTACACCCAGGGACCAGGCAGCAGAGAGAGAGGGGAACTGAGACTATATGCCTTCAGGTTGATGGCAGTGGGGTGGTGGGGGGGAGGGGTGGGAGTCCCCTCTTGGGCAGGAACTGAAAGCATGTGTTAGAGTTTGTGGTCAGGGGGTTTATAATATGAATTTTGCACTCCCGTGAAAGCTGACTTGCTGGAGAGAGAGCGGTAAACAATTTTGGCCATTAGTTGGGCCCTGTAATAAATGAGTGCCATGTAGACAAATACAGAATCTAAGAAACACAGTTAAAATAAGTGTTCCATTGTGTGAATACAAAACAATTTCTCCATCACTGATGAACATTTGGGTTCTTTCCGGTTTGGAGCTGTTATGAACATTCTAGTATGGCCGCTATGAACATTCTAGCACTTTTTTTTTTTTTTTTTTTTTTAGTACATACAAATGCTCTTCTGTTGAGTAAATGCCTAGAAGCAGAGCTGTTGGATCATGGCATTCATATGATCCATTTGAGAGGATATTACCAGTTTTCCACTGTGCCAGTCTAATCACCCATGGCACCCAAGAGTTCCCTTTACCCCATATATTCTCCAACACCCCATATTTTCCTTCTCTTTAAGTTTATCCACTTAAGCATCAAACATCAATTTAATTTTAATTTCCCTGATGACCAATTAAGTGCAGCACTTTTCATTGGCTTTCTGGACATTTGAACATCTTCTCTTTTGAAATATCTGTCCAAGTTCTTTTGCCCATCTTTCTGTTGTATTGTTCTGCCTTTTTCTTATAGATTTGTAGGAATTCTGGATATAGAGTCTTTGTTATATAAATGTATCATAAATATCTTCTCCCATTTTGTGGGTTATCTTTCACCTTAATGGTATCTTTTGATGGACAGAAGTTCTTAATTTTAACACAGTTCAATTCATTACTGTTCCCTTCACGTTTGTGAGTCCTGTTTAAGAAATCCTTGCCTAGGGGTGCCTGGGTGGCTCAGTCGGTTAAGCGTCTGACTTCAGCTCAGGTCATGATCTCAGGGTCCTGGGATTGAGCCCCACATCAGGCTCCCTGCTCAGCGGGGAGCCTGCTTCTCTCTGTCCTTCACCCCCCCCCCCACCCCGATCATGCTCGCTCTGTCTCTTGCTTTCTCTCTCTCTTAAATAAATAAATAAATAAATAAAATCTTTAAAAAAAGAAAAAAAAAACGAAATCTTTGCCTACTGCAAGGTCATGTAGATGTCTTCCCAGGCTACTTCATAGTTTAGAGTGAGGTCCTGGGGTCGCCTAGAAAGAGAGAGGACAGGGAAGTATGTTCAACAGGGGTGGGCCGGGGAGATGAGCCTGACAGCCAAGCTCTACTCCACCTTGCCCTGATGGAAACAGAACTTTCATCATTACTTGCCTCATGAGGGAACTTGGGGCTCAGAGAGGTTAAGTGACTTGCCCAGGATCATGCAGCTAGTTACAGTCCTTGGACTTGAACCTGGGTTTTCTGCCTCCTGGTCAAATTCATCATCCATGGTTTCCGAGAATTGAAGGCAGCCAAAGAGGATCTTGGAATCCCCCCTTTCCCTCCTCCATGTCTGTGTGGCTTTGCAGGAACACGGCAGGGGAAGGGGTTACCTGGGGAGAGGAATTATTCTTCTGATAGCCCTTCCTGACAGCATCACAGGAGTTGCAAACAGTCCTCTTGACCCCAATGACCTCTGCACTCTGATGGTTGAATGTGGCTACACCCCACTCTGTCATTTCTAGGATCAGCTACCAGTTGTTCATTGGCACTGGGACACTCAGCTTGGCCGTGGCTTCGGGTCTTATAGCTGGTGTTTTGACAGGTAAGTGTGAGATGACCCTCCTTCCCCCATGGCCCAGGGCACAGGTCCTGAGGCCAGAGGGCATCTGGCGCACGGCCACATGTCTGTGCCCATCCCCTTCTCTGTGAACCCCCGCAGCTCAAGCTAAATGATGCAAAGGGGCTCAGACCTTGATTAACAACAAAAACAGAATCACATGATTTCAGAATTAGAAGGGCCCTCAGAGGTCACCTGTCAGAGGTGTGGACTCTGAGGGCCAGATAAAGTAAGAGACTTTCTGGAGGTTACAAGTAGCAGCAAGTGGCAACATTACAGTCTCCTGAGCTCAGGGCTTGTGATTTCACCCAATTTTGTACAGCAAGCCAAGGAAACCCATATGCCAAAAAGTTTACCTTCACTCCCTGAGAATACCCATACTATTATTTTGTTCAGCAAGTATTTATTCAATATCTACTATGAGCCAGGGCACTATTCTTTTTTTTTTTTTTTTAAGATTTTATTTATTTATTTGAGAGAGCGAGAATGAGAGAGAGTACATGAGAGGGGGAAGGGTCAGAGGGAGAAGCAGGCTCCCCGCTGAGCAGGGAGCCCGATGCGGGACTTGATCCCGGGACTCCAGGATCATGACCTGAGCCGAAAGTAGTCGCTTAACCAACTGAGCCACCCAGGCGCCCCAGGGCACTATTCTTAGGCACTAGGGACACAAGAGTGAACAAAACACGTTCCCTGATCTCATGGAGCTGATATTCTAGTGAAGGGGGAGGGGATAATAAATAAACAGATAAGTGGAGTATTTACTATGTCAGAGATGGTAAGTGCTATGAAGAGAAATAACTCGGTAGAGGAACACAGAGTCGGGGTGAGGATGGGGTGCTCTTTTAGAATGGTGGGAAGGGAAGGCCTATCTAATAAGTTGACCTTTAAGCAGAAACCTGAAAGGAAAGAGGGAAGGAGACATGCCATGCGTTTATTTGGCAGAAGAGCATTCCATAAAAAGAGATAGCAAGTGCAAAGGCCCCGAGGCGGGAGCAAAGCATGCTCAGTGTGGCTGATATGGACAGAGTGAAAGGGAGAGTGGCAGGGGTTGAGAACAGAGTGGTAACAAGAAGCCAGATCATTCTGAGAGATGGGAAGCCATTGGAAATCTTTAAACAGAGGACTGAAGTATGCTTTTGCTCCTGCAATATGACAGAACAGCAAGACCCTTAGGGAGTTGCTAATCTGCCAGTCTTATTTATATGCTAGGTGAAAGTATGGATTTCTGTCCAAAACTGCTCACCTTTATTCTACAAGCAAACAGCTTTATTGGTTAGACATTCATATACTGTGTCCCTAAGCAGGGAATGAATGCCAAATAAGAGACCAAATAGCATAAGCAGACATAAAGGAGTTGTATGGCGTTGGGCACATCAGTTCACTCTCTCTGGGCCTTGGGTACCTTCTCTGTAAAATGAAAGGACAGTGGTAACTAATCATTTGGCTTCTTTTCTGCTCCAAAACGTAGAAAGATACTTTTTGGAATTGCCTAGGTGATTTTAGAGAGCGAGACTGACTAGAATTACTCTAATATACTCACTGGCCTCAGCTTTCAGCAGAGTTGAGGTGATTGATTAAGCACCAGATAAGACAAATGCCTCCCTCTGTAAGTTTACATTCTATTCATGGTGACAGTCTAATCCTGAGTAGGGTTACCAGATTTAGCAAGTGAAAACCCAAGGTGCCCATTTTTTAAGTTCAGCATTAACTGAGCATCCTGTATTTTATCTGGCAACCCTCCCCCCCGGACTGTGACACCATTCACCATTGTCACTAGTATTCACAAAGTGACACTGATTTGCACCATCTTGTAAAGCCCCTGGGAGGGCTTTTTTAATGCTTGCCTGGAGTCAAGAAAGAGAATAGACTATTGTTCCTTTAAGAGTTAAGACCAATGAGTATTCCTCTTTACGTGTGGCTTTGAACGTAAGAACACTGGTAAATAAAAAGAACATGAGCAATGGAAGGGGGAAAGAGGCCACCAAGCAGCCAAGATAGCACCAAATTGACCCCCTAAAGCTGAGCATTTTGCTTGCCAAGAGCCCCGCCCCCGATTTGGGCCTGTCTACACTTACGTAAGAAACAATCCCATCAAGCATGGTTATTGAGTTTCCCAGTTCCGGCAGATCAGAAATGGAGGTTAGAAATGGGACAGGTTTCTAGAGGTAAGGCACACTGGTAGAAGTGAGAGGTGAAAAAAGACAGCCTAACAGAAGAAAAATTCTTAAAGCTAGACACTAGAGCATGAAACTTGGGCTGCTAAGAGAATCCAACAACCCTCAACAGCTACATACTTCCTCTGCATTAGATAGCACATTTCATAAATGGATGTTCCTAGCAATGGTTCCGATTAAAAAAAAAAAAAATCTAGGGGCACCTGGGTGGCTCAGTCGTTAAGCGTCTGCCTTCGGCTCAGGTCATGATCCCGGGGTCCTGGGATCGAGCCCCGCATCGGGCTCCCTGCTCGGCAGGAGGCCTGCTTCTCCCTCTCCCACTCCCCCTGCTTGTGTTCCCTCTCTCGCTGTGTCTCTCTCTGTCAAATAAATAAAATCTTAAAAAAATAAAAAATCTAAATGTGTTTAGTGTTGTCTCATAAGACAAGAAAATATAATATATTTTGGGTGGATTTTTGTCAGTGGTGAGTAAGCCTCAGCTATGTGGAAAGTTCATGTAGGTGTTAGAGATCATTTCTGAATAATTCCAGCTAAATGAGGTGTGCTGGTTACACCCTACATGTCAATATCAGTTAAAGGTGTGCATTACAAAAGGAAAATGTGAATAAGTACACGCCTACTCTTGTTAATCTTACTACTTAATACATTGGGACCGATCACCATTAAAAATACACAGATAGGGCGCCTGGGTGGCTCAGTCGTTAAGCGTCTGCCTTCGGCTCAGGTCATGATCCCAGGGTCCTGGGATCGAGTCCCACATCGGGCTCCCTGCTCAGCAGGAAGCCTGCTTCTTCCTCTCCCACTCCCCCCGTTTGTGTTCCTGTTCTCGCTGTCTCTCTCTGTCATATAAATAAATAAAATCTTAAAAAAAAAAAAAAAAGGTGAACACTTTAAAAAAAAAATACACAGATAAATCTATCAATGGCATTTCCCTGGTTCGTATGAAAGGTGAGCAATCCCTTCACGTATCCTGAGAAATTCGGTTCGCTTTGCATAGCTGGAGGAATACACAGGGCCAAGCTCTCTGGGCAGAGGCTGGATGGGTGAAAAGAAGAATAGCGCAAAAGCAAGTTGGTATAAACTACTTTCCTAACTACACAAGTGGAGTCCTGAGCTGAGGGTCACAGAGTTTATTGAAGCCAGTGACGCCGGACTGACAGGAGCACCTAATTGGAGTTGCTGTCCATGGTAGCTCTCGTGTTCCAAATAGATCAGCTTTTAAGTAGGAGCACCGTCTGACAGGGCTCTTCTATTCCACCTTGGGAAGCATGTCAGATAGGTGGCTACTGTACACCTCTCAGTATCATCTAAATCCTTTTGAGATAATTGCTCTTGCCAGTTTCTTTTAAAAGATGTCTACAGAGTTAGTAAAGCTGGTCCAGGAAGGCCAGCGCTTCAATTTGTCTGTCTCCTGGCTGTAGAAGAAAAAGGGATTTTGTTGAGATAACCATAGCTGGCCTATGATATTTTGATTAATTTGGAGATAACAAATGCTGTGCTCTAAAGGTTTAACACATAATTATGAATTTTAACAGGTTTGATCTTAAACCTCAAAATATGCAAGGGACCTCATGCAGCTAAATATTTTGATGACCAAGCTTTCTGGGAGGTAAGATTTTTAACCTAAGGTCATAGATCTTGAGTGAATGAACTTAGAACGATATCTGTTATATCTGTATGTATGTTGACTTGGTGTTTGTGAGAACAAACTAAAAACAAAATTGTGTGTGTGTGTGTGTGCACTGGTAAAAGCTGGGGAGGGAAGTGGTAAAGGTTACCATTCCCCTGATGCCTCAAAGTCACTGAGGGTCAGAGATGTGAGAACGGCTGCTGGCCACACTTCCCTTATCTGGGGTCATCAACGTGGGCAAAGGGTTTGACGTAAAGGTGATCGAATCCTGCGGTGCACGAGCCAGCAGGTCCAGTCTCATTTGATAGACACACTGAGTGGAGCTGTGACCATCTGGGTTCTCACAATGAGTGTGCGGCAGAGCTGGATCTAGAACACAACTCTTGATAAGCGGTAGCTAGCGGACACAGGACCACGTGTACTGTTGGGAGTCTGGGATCATTTAGCTAAAGGACAGAGAACTCAAACAACGCGGCTGCTGCTGAGGGTCTCTGTGTTCCGTGTAGTATTTGTTGTCATGACTAGTCTAGAAAGAGGCTCAGGGCTCATTCCCTGTTACCCCACTGCACTCCTCCCTTTGGCCAGCACTCATAGTCCACCATGCAGTCTGATGTGTCACCTTAGGTAAATCCCATGTGATGCTGAGGCTGGCTGGGCAAACATTGCAAAATTATAAATGGGAAGTGGAGGCTGACGGAGGCCAGGCTAATGCCCAGCATCATACCTTTGCGAGCAGCAGAGGTAAGACCAGGAACTGTACCTCCCGAGTCCCAAGCCAATCCTTTCTCCACCTGGCATACCTAGATACTGATCACTAAAGGGACAGAGAACCAGCCTCATTATGGGCCTTGGCATTAGTGTTTGTAGAGAGAACCTGCCTCTTCTTCTCCTTTGCCTCCTTCTTTATCTCTTCTCTTAACTCCGCTTCTTCTTCCTTTTCCTTGTCAAAGAGCTTTACGGAGGTATATTTAAATTGTATATCTCAAATGTACAATTTGATGCATTTCAACATATTTATATGCCTATGAAACCATCACTACAGTCAAGATAATGAACATATCCATTGCCACCATGTTTCCTTGTGCCTCTTTGAAACTATTCCCTCCCTAGGCCACCCCGTTCCATCCCCAGGCAACCACTGAACTGCCTTCTGTCCAATAGATCGGTTTACATTTTCTATAATTTTATATAAATGAATCATACAGTACATTCTTTTTCTGGCTTCTTTTACTCAGCATAATTATTCTGAGAGTCATCCATGTTGTTGCTTATAAACGGTCTCATCTGGTACCAGCTTCTCCCTACAGCCAGTCTCTCTCAGTCCCTGCCGAGTGTTCTTGCCCCTTTGGTGGTAGCAGGGTAATCTGGTGAAAGGACTCAGGAAGCTGGTTTAATTCATCCATTCATTCCACAAGTATTTATTGAGCAAGCCCTATATGCCAAGCATTCTGCTATTAATGAGGGATGCCACAAATGGGACCAATATCCAGCTCAGTTATTTGAGTTGCAATAAATACTTGCTGAATGAATGAAGGAAATTTGAGGAACCCCCCCCCACCCCCAACGCTGGGCACTGCAGCAGCAGGTGAAGTGAAACCACGGGTACGGACCTGGAATGAGAAGACCTGAATTCCAGTTGCCATTCTGCAAGGTCTCATGGAGGCAAGTTCCTTGACCTCTCTTACTGGTAAAATAAGAATGGTAATCTTTGTTCTACCTCACTGGGTTGTTTTGAAGACCAAATGAGGTAATAATGGCTGTAACTACATTCTATAAACTGTAAAATGCAAAGCACCACGTGAACAGGAAAGCTTATTACTGGGGGTTTAGCCAACCATGAAGGAATGCGTAAGCTTAATAGTTATCATTTATCGTAAGCCGATGGTTTCCAATTTTGTGCTAGATGCTTTTCAACATTATCTGATTTTATCCTTACAACAACCCTGCTCAAGAGTAAGCATCCCTGTCTTAAAGATGAAGAATGGGGAACCATGAGAGACGATGGACTCTGAAAAACAAACAGGGTTCTAGAGGGGAGGTGGGTGGGAGGATGGGTTAGCCTGGTGGTGGGTACTGAGGAGGGCACGTTCTGCATGGAGCACTGGGTGTTATGCACAAACAATGAATCATGGAACACTTCATCTAAAACTAATGATGTAATGTATGGGGATTAACATAAGAATAAAAAGAAAATTAAAAAAAAAAAAAAGATGAAGAATGGGGCGCCTGGATGGCACAGTCAGTGAGGCATCCGACTCTTGGTTTCGGCTCAGGGCATGATCTTGGGGTTGTGAGATCGAGCCACACGTTCGGCTCCGGGTTCAGCACAGAGTCTGCGTAAGACTATCTCTCTCTCTCCCTCTGCCCCTCCCCACCACACTCTTTCTCTTTCTAAAATAAATGAGGAGGAAGAAGAGAAGAGGAAGAAGAGGAAGAAGAAGGAGAAGAAGAAGAAGAAGAGGAGTAACTTGTCCAAAATGATAAAGCTAGTAAATGGAAAAGGAGGAATTTGAACTGGTATCTCTTTGGCTTGAAAGACACAGCTGCTCCTGGAGGATATCCTTTTACAGCTGAGCAGAACATTTATTCAGCAGCAGAACACTGCTTTCATTTGAAAAGCCAAATATCCATTAAAGTGGCAAGAGTTCAAACTTCCAAAGCTGATAAATCCAGGGGTAATTTTTTTTAAACCATCTGAAAAGACATTTTAATCATCATCGAATGTCCTAACGCACTTCAGAGAACCAGACACCTGGGGTTTGGAAAGGACATTCCTTCATTGGTTGCCCAAACCATGTCTGACAGTTCTTGGGATGGGGCATTCACTACTCCCCACAGGTACCCATGTCATCCTTGGGTGGTTCTATTACTAATTAATCATTCATTCACTAATTAATTCCATTTAATGTATTCCCTAATATATGACAGAACTCTTGTGTGAAGAGCTGGAGAGACAAATCTAAATGTAATGCAGCTCTCGATCTCAAGGAACTGCATCTTCTAATCCTCTGTCTTCCTATAGATTACAATGATCCTACCTCAGATACTGTTTTACAAAAATTCAGTTCCTGACACAATTTTTCATAAATTCCTTCCTTCAATTTTTTATTTCAATTTAATAACCCATGGATTTTATTTCATGCTTTCCAAAGCACAAGGACTCACTGACATCCACTTATTAAAACTAATTCCACAGTTAACCTTTCTGAAGAAAATAGCTTTTTTTGCGAGTCTATTGCAGACAAGCCCCTGTCCTGGGTACTGTGTGGGGGTTCAGAGAAACTAGGACTTTCACCATGTAGAAGGACTGGATCTTTCTATATGCACAGCTCTATCTGTTAAGCACTGAGTGAGTCATCCTGGCAGTAGCTGCTGGACAAATGAGAGAAGGTAGAGTTTGGGGAGGTCAGGAAACATGAAACTTGGAGCTGTGTTGGATTTGGCTAAGTGGCAGGAAGTGAAAGACATTCCAAGCAAGGGGAAGGTTGTGAGCAAGAACTGGAGAAGCAGGAGGCAACCTGGCTCAGACGGTTGGTGAAGGGAAAGATGAAAGGTAGGCGAGAGCCACTTGACTCATCCTCCAGGCAATTGGAAGCTCCCAAAAGTTTAAGTGGGGAAACGATAGGATAGTTTTAGAGTTGAGTGGCGCAAGACTAAGCTCGTAGGATGGATTCTGAAATGAGTGCCATATGCTGAAGATCATCCATTGGCTTCTGAACAAGTACTTGCAGTTTATTTTAAAAATGATTTTATTGCCAAGAAACATCACCACCACCACTGTTTTAGCATATAAATACCTCAGAATCTGTTGAGTCCCTCCTGCCGTGTTAGGCAAAATTCTCAAAACCTAGCCTCATCACACTGGTATTACCCCTGCTTCTGATTTAAGATACACACTGTAGACACACAGTAAGGATCCAACAAACGCTTGTTCAACAAAAAGGAGGAGAGCGGGTTTCTAAAGCAAAGCAGGAAGACAGATTAGGAGCCTGCCAATGGACTCCTCCCCTCTTGGAGAGGCCCCTGAAAAGAGCCTTGTTCTGGAAGGCGGATCTGAATTCGAGTCCTGGTTCACCCACTGGCAGTCTAGTAGTGCCTTCAGGCACGTCTCTTTCCTTCTCTGGGGCTCAGTTTCTTCATTTGTAAAATGAGACCAAATTCCACATTCCGGAGTCAGACGGATCTGGGTTCTACCACCCCTTGTTCTGTGATCTCTCAGAGCCTCATTGTTCCCATCTCTGTGGAGACAGGAAGAGTAGTATCTCACCAGGTCGTTGTAAGGGTTTAAAGGACATAATGTGTGTGAAATGATAGCACACTGATCCTCAAAAAACACCCCATAAATGTTAGCCACTCTGATTCCCACTTCTACAATTCTGTGGTCCATGTTACCGGACACGCAGTGATTTAGGGCAGGGTGTGACGTGGCACCACCCCAGAACTTAGGATATGCTCAGCTTGCAGAAGAGAAGACCCAAAGGAGACCTAAGAACAATCTTCAAACACTTGAAAGATTGTCATGGAGAAAAGGACAAGTATTTGTTCCTATGCTTCTCCAAAGAATTTACCTATATCCAGTGGGCGATGCTGTATAAACTGCTAACAACTTGAACTTGTCTGCAAAATTACTACGAAGTAATTCATAGTGCGGTGAATTCACCCATTGGGTGAAGTGCGTCCTCTGTCACTGGGGGCAAACAAAAGCCAGATCACTATTTATCAATGATGCATGTAAGGAGCTGTAAGAAATGAGATCTAAGAGTTCTTCCAATTCAGATTTTGTGAAAGACCCTCTAAGACGACTGTGAGAAGACATTTTCGTCAACATGTCAGTTTCCAGAGTTCAAGTCAGAATCAGTATGTGTCCAAATTTTAAGACTATAAGGGTTCATCTGTAATAAAAGTATTTGTTTTGTTTTCACAGTTTCCTCATTTGGCTATTGGATTTTAAGCAAAAGCATCCAAGAGAAACAAGGCCTGTCTGAAAATGAGACAACTTCCTTTCACTGTTGCCCCCCTTTTTTTGTGGATGACAGACACTCATTACAGCAAAGTCTCCTTATATACAATGGAGCAAGGTCAGAGATGAATTTGGTATTAAAAAATAAGATTAAAAATTTATTTGAATGGTAATTTCATAATAGTTTAAAATAAATGTTTGGTTTCATTAAAAATGATGCTATCAGTATTTTCTTGGGTGCAGACACGTAATTAAGGTATTGGTTCAATTTTATTGACAATTCCTAGATTCTTTCTCATGCTTAACAAAGTGTGCTATGCTACCCAGTGAACTCTTGTCTACATCAGCAGAGCAGAGAATAAAATAGGGAAAAATTAAGAATTCACTTATATTTAGTCCTATAATGTGGACATTGTGTTTCTACTCAAGCAGTTTCACAAAGTAGTTCTTACAACCGGTGCACATTCTGGATTTAACTATAGGGAAAGACATGGTCAATTGTGGAGATAACAGTGTCTCAAGATTAAAAAACTGGTTCTGTGACCTTGAGAAAATCAATGTTTCCACGGTCTGGGTTCCCTCATCTGGTAAAAAGAGAAGGTGGACCTTCAACCTCTCAGATGCCCTCGAATTCTCTGAAAACCCACCGTGAGTGATTGGCTGTGGGATGGCAGCAACATGGCCATTTTTTTGAGTGTGTCTGGATGCCCAGGAGATATTCCATATGTACACAGTGAAAGACCACATGGCTGGTGTGGACAAGAGCACCACAAATTTAAATCATCTGGGAGATATTCTGTGTTTCAGGAAGGGCTAACTGTAGCAAATTTTATGAAAGAAAACATTTCAAGCTGTATTTCTAAAGAACAGGTACCCCATAGTTAGCTAGTTCATTTAAAAAAAGATTCCCATTTTGCCAAGGTGGGGGGAAGGGGAGAGCCTGACAAAAGGAACAGACCATGAGAATTCTCAGTAGTTAACGTTTGTAATTTTAATTGACCTTGCTGGTCTATTTTGAGGTTAGCGGTTCAGTACAGAGATAAGATGAAACTTGGAATCCAATTTACTGTCAAACCAACAACAAAAAATTTGTCACCTGAATAAAGCCTAGTGTCAAGCCTCTATCCTTTTCCTCTTTCTTTCAATGGTGGATGTGGAGTGACTGTCAGCATCCCACCAGGACCATGTGTCATGGCTGAGTGATTGCGACTCCCCACCCCCGCCATTAGGGGCACCAACACGGTCACCCACCCCTTGGGAGACCCTCAATGGCTACTTACACTGAAATGTTTCCAGAATTTTTGGCAAAACTGTATAAACCAAACACAAAGTATAGTGAGAAAGAATTCTGACCACTGCATAGTTTTAAAAACAAGAAATGTTTATATTTCATTTAACATTCGACACAGAATAGGCCACATTTAAACAGACACAATAGATCTTCAGAGCACTTTAATCTGTAGTTTTAGACCTTGGATATGACAAATGCTCATATAAGATGTATCCATAATTCCTTTTGTAATTTATTTTTACAAATTACACCATGATAAAACTTAATAAAAATTACTCGTGGCATATTTTCAACATTTTATAAGTTAATCCAATGCACACCACAATAGATTTTTGTTGCTGTTTACATAGGAAGTTCTCATGATTTTAGTATTACACAAATTGAAGCTGAGACTACACTCGAAAATGAGTTTAGAAAATGGCATTACAAAAAACTGGGGTGTGAGTAGTAAAAAACCCATGCAGGACTGCTGTGCGGAAGCAAACCGGATGTTTTCACTGCCATAAGTCTTCAGTGCGGCCAAACTTAAAAACCAGTCCTCTGCAAATAAAATAAGAAACATCACATCTAGTTGAGTTTGGGGGAAAAAAAAAAAAGAGTATGTGAGACTGGGAGAATGGTGGGAAACTAGCAACAAAGGATTGATGAATTGTATGAAAAAAACCTTGGAATGTATCAGAACAAAAACTGATCATATGCTTCCCACGTCCTTGACTTCTGGGTAGGTACTGGAGACCTATATGCTACTCTTAAAAAGTTAACCGATGTTAAAAAAAAAAAAAAAAAGTTAACCGATGTTTAGTATGTAACCATTATATGTCTAATTTTATCATATTCATTCAACAAACCTTTTTTGAATATAATGTGCTAGGTGCTCAGGCTATAAAAATACAAAAGATATGGTGTCCGTGCCCTCAAGCTGCTCACATTTCACATTCTTGGTGACACAATGTGGTAATGGCAGAGGGAGCGTGGGGGGGGGCGGGGCGGGGAAGAGGTGTATTTATCAAATGTTGAGAGAACACGGAAACATATAGAATTTATTCTGCCTGAATGTGTTAGGAAAGAAGTTACAGAAGTGGTAATATTTGGAATGGGCTTTGAAGGATAAGCAGCAGTTTCAATGGGAGACTGGTAGGAACAGGAGCTAGTGTGACGAAGGAAGATGTTTCAAGGAGAGGAAACAACATATCAAAAGGCAAAGAGGAAAATAAGACCACAGGGCCTCAGGAGAAGCCCGAAAGACTGTTGTGTCAGGAATATACCCACACAGAACTTACCATCCAGGGTTTAGGTGGGCAACTGTCTACAGCTGTCCTCAAGGTTTCAACTTAAAGAGGGGCAAGACGGCAATTATATGCATAAGGAGATCCGGGTCTACGTCGAGATCTAGATCTCTGGATAGACGTAAAGATACCTGAAGTGTAGTAGAGAAGGGAGGAGTGTAATATGGCTGGATTATAGCTTAAGAGATAAGAAAGATAGGGAATGGAGGTGGCCAGGATTTGGTAAACCAACTGACTGACCGTGGTGGCTAATTGCCCACAGGGGCCGCACATGCCTCAAATGAGTCAAGAGGGCAGGTGCCAGCCTGTATGTTCTACTATAGAGGGCAACTGATACTCACTCCCAGGCAATTTATGAAATGGGGTTTTGCAGAGATGCACCCTCTATTTAAAAGGAACAACTATCCACCTCCACCTGATTGTTGCTGTGCAAGGCTCAGGATTGTCAGATCTTCCAGTTTTTGAGAAAAAGCCAAAAATTCGGATTTTAACGTAAAAGTCTCTTGAGTTTTAAATGTTGGCTCAATAAAACAGAAAATACTATATAGGATAAATGAAACAGAACTATGGACAGAATTTGGCTGGATGGCCACTAGTGTTGAGTTCCTCTGTAGACAGCTCCAAGTTTTTAAAAAATTTTAAGATGAGAAATGACAGGATTAGAGGCATGTTTTAGAAGAAAAAGTGACACAGGAAAACTGGATCCAAGGGAGGAACCATCAGGGATGTGAAGTGCTCAGGAAGGGATGATGGTGACCCAACAACAGGAATGGACAGAAAGAGAACAAGTCTGAGACCCTTCAGAGGCCGTTCAAGAGGCCTTGGATGCGGGGGGGCAAGTGGGAGGAAGAAACTGAAGATGGTGATAGACAGTAGCACGAGCTGGTTTGCATTTGTTTTCTCATGTCTTCCAGGCCCCAGTGTCTACTCAAGGTTAAGCGTGCAGTCGTAATGATCAATTTAAAAAGGCTTTCATAAGCCTTTCTAGAGGTAAACACTTGAGTGTTTTTTGAGGAAAATAAAAATGCAACCAGGAAACTGTCTGTATCCTCTCTTGCAAGTATGTTAATTTCTCTTTATAAAGGATTTCATAAAGCTCCAAAAGGGGATTTGATCTCTGATCTTCTGGTTAATAGCAGGCCTCTACCCTCCAGATAGCTTGGATGAGACATACTTCAGAATACTAGTCAACAGATGTAAACTGTAGTCTGAAGAGTTTCTTGGGCAAAACCCAGTACCGCCTACACTGTCAGATGGTCACCTTTGGTACTGACATCTGTGTCTGATTTCTGAAACAGTAATTTCTCAGCTGCTGCTGAGTATTATTGTTGTTACAAATCAGAATGGTAGGCAATCTGCTACAACTATTCTAGTAACAGTGTTTATTAGTTGAATTTAATTTCAATTTGCTTATTTTCAAAAAACACGGTTTTTAGTCTTTATAATAGGGACAATAGTACCAAATAAGAAACTAACCAAACTTGTTTCATATAAAAGGAATTTATCATAACTAATTTGAGACAAGTCAATGATCGGTTTCCAGGGTTTTGTGACATGAAAACTGCTTCGTGAACTCATGTGTTTCTTCCCTCACTGGAAGAGACAACACATTTCCCACAAATCTTCCCCCTCAATCCGCTGTCCCTCCCTCCTGTGACAGTGACTTCTCTGCTACGGCAGCATCTCAAGATGGACCTTGCTTTACCCCTTCTCTCTGCCACAGTAAAGAATGATAAAGAAGGCTGCTGTTTGCCCCTCCCTGGCTGGTTCTCAGTAAATACCCTCCCCCCAACTCCATCCTGAAGCTTTTCCTCCACACCCTCACACTACCTCCCCTGGCTGAAGTTGTGGGGCCCTGAGTTCCCAAGGGCCTCCCACCCTGTGGAGACATTGGGGTAGTGAGCTCAGGATGCTTGGGGTCCCTCTATACAGATGCCCAAGCCTCAGCACTGCAGCTTGAAAGGAAAAGAAATCCTACCTACCCACACCGTCCTGCTCATAAACATGCTACACTATCCTACAAAATAACAAACGTACCCAAATTTTATTTCATAAAGCTGAGGAATGAGGTTTACTCGTGCTATATTTTTGAAGTACAGTGTTATACTCCCAAAAAAGGAGGGGAGAGGAGGGAAAGAGAACTCATACTAAACAACTGGCTGAGGACAGCAAAAAGAGAAAACATCAACTGAATTCACCCCCAAATCTGGAACGTCATCCTCCTAGTAGCTAGAGCCTGAACTCTGGAGTCAGACAGGCTCAGTTTTAGCCACAGGATCTCAAACAAGGAGCCTATTTTTTCTGTGCTTCCTTTCTCACATATAATATGGGGATAATAATGGGGCCACCTTCAGAGTTGTTACAGGAATTAACTGAGAGCATACAGGTAAAATACTAAGAATGGTGCCTCGCACATAGTAATTGCTCAATAAACTGGTCATTATTATGTTCTGCATAAAATCACTGGCTTAACTTTTTGTTGTTGTTGTTTAAACCCTTTGGGTTTTCTCCACTAGTTTGAGGACCCAAGGAAAGAGCCAAAGACGTTGTGCATCTTGCCTATCTAAGTTCATATCTGCATATCTAAGTTCACTTTTTTCTTATTTCCAAACTGATATTATAAAACTGCATGAATTCCTGGTGGAGGAAAAGTTTGGATACCACTGCTGAACGTTACTGAAGGGCAACTATCAGCATTTCATGAGTGGCTGAAGTAGATATGGGGCTTCGATTTCGTTTTGGGGGGGGTCAGTAGGAAGGGATAGAAAAGAAGTCCTACAATAGACTGTCCTAGAATACAGATCAGTTCCTTAACCTTTTTTTAGATTAGGGACTTCTTTGAAAATCATGAAAGCCACAGACTCTCTTCCTAGAAACACCAGTGTCTTGCATACAGAAATGTCTGGTGCTTCCCCCTCTTCAGAACCCTACCCACAGGATGATGGTTAAGAACCCCTGATGCAGGGGTGCCTGGGTGACGCAGTCGGTTAAGAGTCCGACTCTTTTTTTTTTTTAAAGATTTTATTTATTTATTTGAGACAGAGAGAATGAGAGACAGAGAGCATGAGAGGGAGGAGGGTCAGAGGGAGAAGCAGACTCCCTGCCAAGCAGGGAGCCCGATGCGGGACTCGATCCCGGGACTCCAGGATCATGACCTGAGCCGAAGGCAGTCGCTTAACCAACTGAGCCACCCAGGCGCCCAAGAGTCCGACTCTTGGTTTCAGCTCAGGTCATGATCTCAGGATCCTGGGCTTGAGCTCCAGGCTCAGGGTGGAGTCTGCTTGAGATTCTCTCTCCCTCTGCCCACCACCCCCCCCCTTCTTTCTTTAAATAAATAAATAAATAAAATCTTAAAAAAAAAAAAAAGAATCCCTGATGCAGAGGATAAAGAGAAGATTTTGGGTGTGGGGTTGGTGGGGGTGGTGGTGGCAAGGGTGGAAGGCTAAAGGTAGGGAAAAGGGCAGGCCCTTAGTATCCAGGAAAGAACGAACATTAGAGAAGATTATTGATAAAAGTACTAAGGTTTTTAGGGGTTTTAGTAATCTTTTAATTTGTCATTGCATCAGAAGGATAAAAAATGTTAAGGCTTCTCCTCCACACCTCAATTCTCATGCATAAGTTCTAATAACACCAAGGATAGAACGAACTATAAAATGCATTCAGAAACAAAATTTTTTTTTTAAAGATTTTATTTATTTATTTGAGAGAGAGAATGAGAGAGAGAGAGAGCATGAGAGGGGGGAGGGTCAGAGGGAGAAGCAGACTCCCCGCCGAGCAGGGAGCCCGATGCGGGACTCGATCCAGGGACTCCAGGATCATGACCTGAGCCGAAGGCAGTTGCTTAACCAACTGAGCCACCCAGGCGCCCCAGAAACAAAATTTTAAGGAGAAAAGGTTTTAAGCAGGCTTTCACTGAAAGCAACTGTTAGAAATACAGATTTAAAATAAACACGGTTACTCTCTCAAATAAATAGAATCTTTAAAAAAAAAATAAAATAAAAATAATATAAACACGGTTAGTATTTTGTAACGAAATCTATATGAATCACAGTTCTTCGTTAAAGGGGAGGTGGTGACACTTTAATAAAGTCAGTGTGTGTTCCTAAGGTTGGTAACAACCAGCCCCTATATTAAAGTATCTTTCTCAGTCTCATACTTCATACTTTGTGACATAACATGGGGGAGGGACACTGGCCAGGGTAAATTAATCAGCTAAATATAGTAACATAAAATAAACAATTATAAAAAAAGAATTCAGGGGTGCCTGGGTGGCTCAGTCGGTTAAGCATCTGCCTTCAGCTCAGGTCATGATCCCAGGGTCCTGGAATCGAGCCCCACACTGGGTTCCCTGCTCAATGGGGAGCCTGCTTTTCCCTCTCCATCTGCCCCTCCCCTTATCTGCCCCTCCCCTCCACTCATGTTCTCTCTCTCACTCTCTAATAAATAAAATCTTAAAAAAAAAAAAAAAAAGAATTACAAAAATAGGATAAAGAATGCAAAAGAAACTTACCCAAAAAAGATGAAGGCATTTTGGAAAAATACAGCAATTCCAGGGTATACGATGGCTTTTTCTGTAAAAATAGTTGTAATATTTAAAGGTTTATGGTCTCAGAACATTTAGTTTCTGATATACTGGTGATTAGCAGGTTTCCTGCCTTACATAATTGAATTTTCTGGTAACCATGGTTGGTTTGAGTATTAAATGACATAATACATGGGACAGAGTCTAGCACTGGTTTAGTAAGTGATAGCTCCCTTCCTTCATTTAACATATATTTAGCGAGTGCATACCATGATCAGCATTGTAATGTGGAAAGTAAATAAAACAGGCAAAATTTTTTTCATCTTCATGAAGCTAAACAATGTAGAGAATAAGTAAATGAGGAGAAAAAATAAAGTGAGAAAAGGTAAGGGAAGTGCAGTGAACGATGACATTTTATCCAAGTGGCCAGGAAGACCTCATGAGAAGGTGACAGTAGCAAAAGGACAGGAAGTACATGAGGGCAGGACCATGCAGAAGCAGCAGAACAGCAAGCACAGTAAGCCTGGAGGTGGGGGCGGGCTGGCACATGAGAGGAATGGCCGTGTGGGCAAAAGAGAGAAAAGCAGGACACAGATCAGAGAAGAATGGGGGGGGGGGGGGGGGGTGGTGAAGATCATATGGAGCCTTGCAGTCACAGTGAGGGCTTTGATTTTCACTCTGAGGAAGATGAGAAGCCACTGGAGGGTTCTGAGCAGAAAAGTAATGACATATTTTAATAGGATTCCCGTGGCTGCCGAGCTGAGTAGACAAAAGGGGGTAAGAGGAGAAACAGAAACCAGTGAGGAAGCGGTTTCAGGAAATCAGACAGGAGACTAACAGACTGAACCAGGGTGGTAGCAACGGAGATGGTAAAAAGTGGTGGGACTCAGGGGGTGCCTGGCTGGCTCAGTTGGTAGAGCATGTGACCCTTGATCTAGGGGTTTTAAGTTCGAGCCCCACACTGGGTGTAGAGATTACTTAAAAAAAAAAAATCTATATTAAAAAAAAATGGTGGAGGGGCACCTGGGTGGCTCAGTCGGTTAAGCGTCCAACTCTTGATTTCTGCTCAGGTCATGACCTCAGGGTAGTGAGCCAGAACCCCACACTGGAATCTGCACTGAGTGTAGAGCCTGCTTAAGATTCTCTCTGTCCCTCTGCTCCTCCTCCCTGCCCCCTCCCCCGCTCACGCATGCTTGTGCACTCTCTCTCTCTAAAAGAAAAAAGTGGTAGGATTCAGGATATATTTTAGCAGCAGAATCAGCAGGATCTGCTGATAGACTGGGGTATGAGAGAAAGAGAAGTATCATCTTTGACAGGCCTTCACCACCCAGTTTTTACCTGAACATTTGGAGGGACAGAGAAGCCATTAGCTAGGATAGGCAAGACTACCAGAGGAACATTTTATTCCAATTTATCCCAGATTGAAGTTGAAATCCTCATAAATTTCTACTATTGGAGCTGTCAAGATTACTCATTAATTGACAAACCAAGCATGGTAAGTAGATGAATTATCAACTTTTTCTCATAAGAGTTTTAAATTAATCTGATTACCGTGACAACTGGTTTGCATAGGCTTCACTACTGTAAGGCCAGATCAAATATTCCACATTAGTTGGAACTACTACCACTAGAATGGCTCCTAAGGATCCTACAGAAAGGCAACTTATAAAATTACAGATCTCCTGCTAATAATTCTCAAAGCATAACCTGGCTCCAGAAGTCTTTAGGAAAATGACTAAAAATCCTGTGAGATTGGGGCGCCTGGGTGGCTCAGTCAGTTAAGTGTCTGCCTTCAGCTCAGGTCATGATCCCAGGGTCCTGGGATCGAGCCCCACGTCGGGCTCTCTGCTCAGAAGGGAGTCTGCTTCTCCCTCTGCCCCTCACCCAACTTGTGCTCTCTCTCACTTTATCTCTCAAATAAGTAAGTAAAATGTTTAAAAAAAAATTCTGTGAGATAAACACATTTCTACAAAAAGGGGCTCTGTATTAATAGTTGCATCCGGGAGAGGAAAATTATCAATAATTTTATTTTCTTCTTTGAGCTCTTTTATATTATCAGTATTTTTTTTTTTAAGATTTTATTTATTTATTTGACAGAGAGAGACACAGCAAGAGAGGGAACACAAGCAGGGGAACTGGGAGAGGGAGAAGCAGGCTTTCTGCAGAGCAGGGAGCCCGATGCGGGACTCGATCCCGGGACTCCAGGATCATGACCTGAGCCGAAGGCAGACGCTTAACAATTGAGCCACCCAGGCGCCCCTCTTATCAGTATTCTATAATGAACGAGTACTGTGGAATTCACTATGGATGAAAAAGTAACATTTTTGTTTTTAAAATATGATGGTGATAAAGATTTTGTAGCAGCAAGAGAACTACTGAGGATATCATGTAAAATGCAAAAACCTAGGTTCAAAATTATATTTACACTATGATTATAACTACACAAAAACATAAAAGAAGAGACCAGAGGAAATATACCAAAACATTTAAAAACAGTACATTATTATAGTTTCGTTCTTCTCTACATTTTTGGGAATATGGCTTTAGTAGTAAGTTATATAAACAACAACAAATATACATATTTAAAATGCCTATTATTCCTGTCTATAAGACTTAAATGATCTTAATAAAAAAGTCAGGAAACCCATGGTTTTAATCCAAGAATTACATTTTGTTTAAAGAAATAAAGGGTTAAAATATGGGCTAGATTAGATCTCTGCTGGTCCAGTGTTTGCAAATCATTAATACCATATTTTTACTGTGAGAAGCATAGTCAATTTTACCTGGAACAATAAGGGGTTTTCATATTTTTCTGAGGTCCCTCAAGGTAAAATTTCACACAGGGATCTAAGAGCAGGCCTTGTCCTGAAGGCCTTGCTTTCCACTGGCTTTATACAGCAGATGCCCGTGAAGTGTTAATTTACTTTCTGTCTAAAAGGAGATGATGTCATAGTACCAGGGAGGCTTAGCTCAATAAATTTTAATTCTAGGATGTTAGAGCTTTGCATGGATATCATTCACCAAGACAAAACTTGCCAAATAGCTACAGAACATATGTATCCTGGTTTTGAGGTTTTTGGAAGCCAAAGAGAAGCAAGGTTTGGAGCTGTGTACCGTTACTTCCAGACACTAGATTAGAAGAAAAAATACAGAAGAAGGGAATAGTAAAAACATACCAAATAAACCAAATGCGGATAGGGTGAAGGGAGGTCCCAGGCATAAATGCTAGTAGCTAGGAGCTGAGCCACCTGTATGAAAAATACCTTTACTCTAAAATAACCAGCTCTAATGCACAACTTCAGTATTCCATTGAAGAAAAACGTGAACTGTTTTCTCTTACCTTTAGCAACATAACCTCCAAAGAGAATCCACATAGATGCAATCAGAGATCCAAAGGCCAGCATGAAACCAACGAACAGCCAAATGCGAGCACCTTAAAAGAAATAACATTTTACCAGAATTGCTTCTCATATGGCAGCAGTCAGTTCAATTAACTTCTCAAAAGGAAAGCAAAAACCAGAACAGAAAAAATGTGTAGTTGCCATTTAAAGTCTAAAATAAGAATGGAAGATGTGTTGAGTATCTTTCATCAGTGCAGACGTTGGCCTTTTTCTTGTTGGCTGGTCTGTATAGTCTAAGTGCCTATAATTAATCTCCTTAAATATGTATACTGAGAAAAATTCCTCAACCATCTTATAAAAATCTCACAAAATATGTTTCAACATATTTACAGGCTCATTCTCCATATATTTTTAGAAACTGTATTCCAAAACTTAAACTCCTCCAAGAGAACTTCCAAGCAATAACATAGGTATGCTTAACAAAAAAATCATATTCAGTGATATGTCAATCTAAACACACTACCATACTTCACTTTCAGGTAAGTCAGGCAGCGAAATAAATTCAAACTTATTGTGACTGGCACTTAGGAAAGCTACATTAAAATTATGTTAACAGAGGAGGACAAATTTTAAATCCCATTTATAAAATATTTATGAAGATTTGCTATAAAATACAATCCTTAGACTGTCTAAAATGAATTGAGATGAGTTTCTTTAATTAGCACAAATACATTTTAATAAAAACACTGCCTTGTTCAATAAAGCAAAGCAAATAGAAGGCTACATTTAATTTCTGATTTCATTTCCAAAACATAAAACCAAATAATAGTTTTGAAATAATAAGCTGACATTCATAGATGTGGTATTAAATACAACTGGCTCTGGATCCCCAAAGCTGTACTAGCTAACAAATTTTAGAGATGTGATGGCCATATTCTAGTCCTAGCCCTCACTATTACTGGCTTATCATTATCAACACCAACTGCTAACATTCATATATTTGTTTATAGTTTATGATTATGGCAGATCAGTGTTTCTGTATCTCTTCTACTTCAGTTCATCTATAAAGAGAGTGAACCCAAGAGTCTGTAAGTGTAGATCAGGGCTGACTCCTGTTTCATTAAAAAAAAAAAAGAAAAAGGAAAAAAAGTCACTTGAATTCTGCCTATTTATTTTTTTATGGATGTAACGTAAGTTTACCATTTAGATTGTTTAATCAGTGTCCCCTCAAGTCTTTGTGTAAGCTGGACTCTCGAGGAAGCTGTGCCACACGCATCCTGTGCTCAGCCTGTCTCACTCAAGTGCATGGCAATGGAGGCCAGGGGACGGGAGTTGCTCAGTTGAGGAGGAAGGGACTTGGTGAACCTAAGCACCAAAATTCTATTAATTCTATTCAACTTTGCAAGATGAAAAGAATTCTGGAGGTTGGTCACACAGTAATGTGAATGTATTTAACACTACTGAACTGTACACTTAAAAATGGTTAAGATGGTAAATTTTATGTTGTATATTTCAAAACACACCCAAATCACTACGATTCTATTTCAAAATGCCAATCCAATCAAATAAAGTCGGCAAAAAAGAGAAGAAAATAATTTATATGGTAAAGCTTAAAGTGCTATAAAGTCTATTTTGCACATGGATTCTTTATTACATACTGTCCTTTATACTGTATACACTTGTATCTACGTATTACTGCACGGGGCTAGAAATTCAAGACTGCGTACTTGGGCTCTACAGCCAGGCTAGACTAAATGTGACTTGTACCTTATGCTTTTTTTTTTTTTTTAAAGATTTTATTTATTTGCGAGAGAGAGAATGAGAGACAGAGAGCATGAGAGGGAGGAGGGTCAGAGGGAGAAGCAGACTCCCTGCTGAGCAGGGAGCCCGATGCGGGACTCGATCCCGGGACTCCAGGATCACGACCTGAGCCGAAGGCAGTCGCCCAACCAACTGAGCCACCCAGGCGCCCCACCTTATGCTTTGAAACCTATAACCTCTGCTCTAGATATACTTCCATCCTATCTCTGATCTGAAGGGCTTAGACACGTGGCCCTTCCATGTATAATTCTCACTTTTAAGGATGTATAGTAAGATGTTGTTTACACCTGTTTACCTGTTTGACCCAGGCAACCTTCACTGTAACTATCACCTCGGACTTGTCCATTTGATACTGCATTAATCCTGTATGAATAAAATAAAGCCAAGTTATCACGGTCTTTGACTCCAAGAGAAAATACCCATGACATCAAATTACCAGATACAATAAACTAGAATGCCTCAAATTTAAGATTAGGCCTCCTGAGTCTTGAGTAATGGGTTCATGTAAACTTAAGCAAGTCCCTTCAACCAGATACCCTCTAAGCAGTGGTGACAGTCCCCAGACCAGCAGAATCATCACCTGGGAACTGATTAGAAAGAAAATTCCCCGGCCCCACCCTAGACTTACTAAGGCAGAAACTCTGGGTATGGGGTCCAGCAATTTGACTTTTAACAAGTCCGTGAGGTGATTCTGATGCTTGGTAACATCTGAGAGGTAATTTTTCAAAATGATGTCTCACTTGTTAAAATTTGAGAGTGAAATTCTCAAAATTACATCTTGCTGAGATGGAACAATCTTTAGCTTGGTGCTACCTAGCTCTCCATTTGTACACATGGGACATACTCAACATGTAATATGCATGCATGACAAAACACAGAGAGAAAAAGGTCCCTAGAATATCCAAAAACTACTTAAAATTGGCTTAGGAATGAATTTTTTGTGATAATTCTGTACTAATGTCCAATATTTGGAGAAATGATTATATATTAAGCAAAACAATAACTTTTTGCTCTGAAGACATTATCAAAGTGATTCAAGTGGTAAAGTCTTGTTTTTCAATCCCCGATACAGGTTCCAAACATAGCAAGTCTTTTGCTGACTCTCACAGAGTACCATTCTAAATTGAGATAGCCTTGCTTTCTTTAGAAGTATCCTTTCAAAAATTTAAATATCATGGGAAAATGTTCACAATATATTAAGTTAAAAAGTTATAGAACTTTACACATACTATGTACATATATATACACATACATATATGTATATAGTATATATATATATTGTGTATGTATGTGTGTGTGTCTACCACTACAATGGAAGCTTCATGAGGGCAAGGGTTGTGTCTATCTTGTTTCCCATTTTTATTTTCAGCGCCTAGCACATAGTAGGTACCCAATAAACATGTTGACTATATGCACCCTGACTTTTTAAATAATAATATGAAGTCTTAATTTATTCATTCAAATCTAAGTTTTAGAACGATCAAAATACTCTTAATTATGTTCAGTGATCTCTGTATCAACCACATTATTTGGTACACAAAATAAATACATTTTAAAACAAGCTTTGTATTTAAAAAAAAAAATGCAGATGTTCTTAGGTTAGTGATTCTTTGCTCCTATTTTTTCCTTGCTGAGCCATCTGAATAGACTTTTTAGCCCTCTGTCAAACAGCCATGATCTGCCCTGTCAGTCTCCACTACCAGGCACATTCTAAAATGAACAATCTCTATTTGTTCTCTGGCATTACTAGTTTCATATATAATCTCAAACTTACAGAAAAGTTATCTAGTTCAAATAATTTTTTTTTCTGAAACATTTGAAAGTTGCCAAACTGATGCCCTGTAACCCTAGAAATGTGTATGTATTTCCTACAAACAAGACAGTTCCACAGAACTCCAATACAACCATTAAAATTGGGAAGTTAACAATGATCCATTACCACCGTCTACTCTTCAGACCTCATTCAAGTTCCTCAGTTGGCCCAATAATGCTCTTAACAAAAGCATCTGCTCATGCAAAAAAGCAGAATCATGAGGTACATTTTGTTCTCATGTCTCTTTAGTCTCAGTCTTCTCTGGCTTTTATGACCTTAACCCTTTACTCCAGCCATCCTGGTCTCCTTGTCATGGAGCCTCTGTCCTTGCTGTTCCATAGGTCTGGAATGATCCTCTCTTATATATGCCCATGGTCAGCTCCTTCATTTCTCCAAGTCTTCACTACAACAGCGCCTTCTTCATGAGGCCTTCCTTGACTCTATTTAAAATTTCTGTACCTCCTCCTGACATCAACTTTCTCCCTTCTCTGTAATGCTAGCATGCTATATACATAATTTATTTCTCCTTGCTTACTATCTGTCTCACTCATTTAAGTATAAATTCTGTAAGTGCATGGATGTTTCTGTTTTATATACTACTATATTTCCTATACCTAGAGCAGAGCCTGAGAAAAGTGTAATGAATATTTGTTGGATAAATGAATAAACAAACACTTAGACAAAGTATATGGTTTCTGACCTAAAAGTAAAGTTGCAACATGAGCAGTGTAGCAACCAAAGGAGAGCTGAGAGGAGCTGGGGGATGGAAGTGGGAGAGGAGAGCTGGAAGGGAGACTAGAAAAGAGAACTGTTGCTTTTCTTTATAAGTCCTCTGCAAGCTGACTTTTAAACCATTCCAGTACATTGATGACATTGAAAAATATGAACTCTACTAAACTATATGGAAGACATTTTTATTTTGTGATAATCTATGTTAAGTAGTGTCATGAACAATGATGCTTACATCAGGAAGGCTATGGTTGCTATAACACCACAGGCATGGTATGAGTGGTTGAAGTCTTCCATAGTGGGATAAATGACAGCTGCATCTATGATAATCCACCAGCCTGTAAAAAACTAAAACAGACATTAAAAAGTGATGCTAATGAGAAATTACCGTAATTTCATATCTTACTAGCTAAAAAGAAAGCAACGTTTCTAAATGAAGATATCCCTTCTAATGAATTTCAAAAATTTTTAAACGTTCTAGCAGTTTCTTATATATAATTTGAACATGGCTTAATATGTGAATAAATATTAGATACCCTTAAGTCTGCCAGTAATCACTATGTAATACGAATTTCTTTTCTAAGCCTACTTCAATCATTATTTTATATTGCTGTAATAAAGTCTGTCAACTTATTTTGTGAACTAGAAATAAGTTCTATTTTCCCATGGCAGGAGAAAGGAAAAAAGCGATTCAGATTCTGACTGACAGGAGTGGCTTGTTGCTGACATAACCTCCAGAAAGAGGTTATCATTGAAAATGAAAAAAAAAAAAAAGTATTCAAAATAATAGTGGGAATAGTTATTGTTGACAGAATTTTAGCTATTCTCTTGGTGTTGTGAAATAAGTAATGGTTCTGCAGTTCTGCTTTTCCTTTTGATGTATACAGTGCAGTCTACAGATGGTTTTAGGTGTGATGCTAAATTCAATTTAAACACCAAATATAATTTATCTTAATTGAGTTTGGTTTTGGATGTTATCAAGGGTAAATACATAATGAAAAAACATTAAAACTGCACAAATATCAGCTGACCACAAGCTTAGAGTAAGATATTAGCCAAATTCTGGTAAGTAGCTTAGAAAGTTTTAAAAAGTAACCCCCTGAGGATGCCTGTGTGGCTTTTTGGGTTAAGAGTCTGCCTTCGGCTCAGGTCATGATCCCAGGGTCCTGGGATTGAGTTGCTCATCAGGCTCCCTGCTCAGGGGGGGGAGAGTCTGCTTCTCCTTCTGCCTGCCACTCCCCCTGCTTGTGCGCGTGCGCGTGCTCTCTCTCTGACAAATAAATAAAATAAAACCTTTAAAAATAAATAAAAGTAACCTCCCGCCCTACCCCCACTCCCAACCATGACCCAGTTAGCTCTGGGAACTGCCATCTTCTGGCAATTCTTTTTTTTTTTTTTTTTTTAAGATTTTTATTTATTTATTTGAGAGAGAATGAGAGAGAGAACACGAGAGGGGGGAGGGTCAGAGGGAGAAGGAGACTCCCCGCTGAGCAGGGAGCCCTATGAGACTCGATCCCAGGACTCCAGGATCATGACCAGAGCCGATGGCAGTCGCTTAACCAACTGAGCCACCCAGGCATCCCCTGGCAATTCTTTAAAAATAACTACTGGGGCACCTGGGTGGCTCAGTCCTTAGGCGTCTGCCTTCAGCTCAGGTCATGACCTCAGGGTCCTGGGATTGAGCCCCAGTCGGGCTTCTGGCTCGGCGGGGAGCCTGATTCTCCCTCTGCCTCTCCCCCTGCCTCTCCCCCTGCTCATGCACTCTCTCTCTATCTCTGTGTCTCAAATGAATAAAAAAATCTTAAAAAAAAAAAATAACTACTTTAGGCTAATCAAATTACTTTTATCAGGTTATAGACAGTTCCATACTCTATTAATGACATTTTTTCTGGCTAGCACAAGTACTCTTCCTTTTCTTTTTTTTTTTAAAACTCTCACCTCAGTGTATTCAAGATATTTTCTTCATAGACTAAAATTTAAAGCTTTTTTTTTGGGGGGGGGATGTTTGTAAGAGCGGAATTTCTATAGTAGTTTTGTTTTTTATTTTTAAGATTTTATTTTTAAGTAATCTCTTTGCCCAATGTGGGGCTTGAACTCACAATGCCAAGATCAAGAGTCCCATGCTCTACAGGCAGCCAGCCAAACGCCCCTCTATGGTAGTTTTATATTTTGCCATTACTTTAGGATAATTATTTTTCATAGATTATAAATGTCAGAGACTAAGCAAAGAGGAGATATTTAAACTTAGATTTTTTTTTTAAGATTTTATTTTTAAGTAACCTCTACACCCATCATGGGGCTTGAACTGACAACGCAGAGATCAAGAGTCACATGGTCCACTGACTGAGCCAGCTAGGCGCCCCTAAACTTAGATTTTTGTTTATTTAAAATCCACTATTTAGAGCATATGACAACATAAGAGCATAAAACACAAGTATCAGATGCCTCGAGGGATTTGCAATGTAAATAAAAATTTTATACTATAAATTACTTCTAGGCAATATGCTTTAATGAGCTTCCTGTGTGATTTTTTCTTTTGTTTTGCTTTTTAATGAGATTGAGAAGAAAGCTAACTCTGGTTATGAAAAAATACAATCATATCTCTCCACTGGTTTTGACCTGTTTCTTAAACACTTCCTGGTATCTCAATGTACTCACAAAAAGGAGGCACTATCCATATAATGAATAAATATACAAAGCATACTATCTTATATATCATTTTTAACATGCATTTAAAGAAAACCAATCACTCTACTAATCATTTTTCAAACCATAATGTCAACTCTTAAAATGGAGTAACTCAACTCCCTCGTAAACAAAACATCAATGTTTATTAAAATAAATTCAGTGGTCAAAAATAAATAGTACATATTTAAAAACATCATACAGAATTCAAAACACATAAAAACAAACACAACAAAATAATGAAGGCCCAAATTATCAATGACACTTACTAGAACACCAGCAGCAATGGAAGCAATAGTATTGCGCTTTTCCCCCCAGTCAATGCATTCTGAGCATCTCAAGCCTTCTAGAAATCCAGACATTTTTTTTCCAGTCACTTAAAAAACAAAAAACAAAAAAATCAAATCCATTAAAGTACTCCTATTTACTTGCTTCAAACATGAGTTATGTTCCTAGAAAATAATTAACAGTTCAGGAATAATTTAATAAAAGTGAAATACTTTATCTTGGCTACATATACTTTTTCAGAATATTTAATTTTTGATCAATCTCCACATTAAAACCTTGGTAAACAAAATTTGGATTCATTTAGTTTTTTTTTTTAATTTAAAAGATAGTTTTGGTATATTTAAGAAGTATGAACAAAGGTGGGTATCCAAATATGGAAAAATTTCATAATGGTTATTAATTTTAATTCCAAACCAAATTATTATGTGATTTTAACATTTACAATCCAGGAGCACTAACATGAAGGAGAGAAAAAAGATAAACTTTGGCTCTCAGTTAAAGCATGCACTCAAATGAAAAAATATTTGTCTTGGGAATTTACACATTTTATCATAGAACATGTGTTTCTTCACACTCAGATTAAGAAATTAAACAATGCACTGCAGGTCTTCTACTCACATCACTTTCTTTCATTTCATTATTTTTTCCAGAACCAATCCTGATTTTTGGTGTTATTTCTATGTAAAGAACACCCATTTCATTTTAATATCTGTCTCTGATTCTAAGAGATGCCTTTCCAAAAGAAAGCATAAAATTGAAGCTAATATTAATTCAGACCCCCCCCCCAAAAATGCACTGCTGAATTACTATAGATGAATTACCACAGCCGACCTAACAAATTACATAAAACACCCCTCGGAGCCCAGCCATGCAGACCTGGCCTAAGACACATCCGGACTACCGCTATTTCAGAGTACTGAAAAAGCCTGAATTGGGTATAACTTGCTAATTACCAAGACACACCCAAACTCCTACAGAGACTCTGAATCCGTCTGTTAAGCTACTCCTCTGTACACAGCAATTCTGATTGCCCAAAACCATGATATTCTAAAGAAGAGCAAGGAGTCCAAGCGTAACATCCCTTTTAAGCATTAAATATTAACACCTGTGATTATAACCAGTGCTAATATGCTTTGGAGACAAGCCCAGTTTTGAAAATTCACCTTTCATTTTCCCTGGAAGGAAGTGCAATCCAGGGTGTGTTACTTTCGGTTCATCTCTATGCCCCCGCCCCAACCCATCCGAGCCCATTCTTCTTGGGTTTATTACCCGCACCCTGCTGCACATAGCCCGCCCCCAGACCCGGGATTCCAGGTCTGGAGTGGACGCGAGCTGAGAGGATGTGGCAACTCGTTCTAGCTCGGCCACCCCACCCCCACCCCCCCACCCCCCGCCGCGTGAACCCGCGGGTGACACTCGCTCTCGGAGGCTGTTTCTCCAACCCTCAAGGAGGAGACCACGATGATTTCCACGGATCCCGGGACGTCCCGGGGAGGGGCGCTGTCCGGCAGTCCGGCGCGGTCCGCACGCGGCCGTCCGGGAGGAAGCGGACACAGCCCGAGCCTGCAGCCTCCCAGAAGGTGGAGATAACGACCCCGTCAGCCCCGGCCCGGCAGACAGCCCCGGGCCCGAGTCCTCTCGGCCTGTGGCGGCGACCCCCTCTCCCACTCCTGCCTGGCACTTACGTCCAGCCCCGCCCGTGCAGTCGGTCCCGAGCCCGGTGTCGCGCAGCGCGGGGCCGCCTCACTTTCTCCTAGTTTTCAGCCAAGAAAACAAACCAGCCACCGGCCACCGGGTACCCGGATGAAACAGCACCGCCCCCGGAGCTCGGTCGCGCATGCGGGGAGCGGGGCTGAGGGAGCAGCACGAAGTGGGAGGAGGCGGGAGGAGAAGAGCGGAGGGAGGGCCAGAGGGAGCCACGCCCACCGCGCCAAAGTCTGCGGGTGCTCCTGGTGCCGGGGGCTGGGGATTTCCACGGCGCTCAGTTCGCGGCTGCACCTCAGGAGTGGTAGTCTGAGTGCACCTTCCAAAGGAAGGCGTCTGTTGGGCCTTTGTATTCGTCCAGTGTGAGGTGGTAAGTTTTCTAGTGCTGCGGTCGGCTCCTCAGTTATCTCAGGGTGACAGGAAAAGTGTCGGGTCCCGCGTGGTGCAAAAAGAGGTTCTGGGGAGACGCCTGGGTGGCTCAGTCGTTAAGCGTTTGCCTTCGGCTCAGGTCATGATCCCAGGGTCCTGGGATCGAGTCCCATATCGGGCTCCTTGCTCAGTGAGGAGCCTGCTTCTCCCTCTCCCTCTGCTGCTCCCCCTGCTTGTGCTCTCTCTCTCTCTCTGACAAATAAATAAATAAAAATCTTAAAAAAAAAAAAATCGGTTCTGGGTTCGCGGCCCCCCGCTCTAAGTTTTTAAGTCTTGTTTATTTTCTCAGCGCCTGGCCCCGCCCTCACCGTAGCTCCGCCTCCATAAGGGGTGGAGTCACTCCCAGGAGGCGGGGAGCTCCCGGGTGAGCGACCGGGTTTTGTGCCCTGCTAGTCCCCGGCGGGCTGACCCTCTTCTGGGACTTGACGTTTTATTCCCGTTGGGGAAAAAGGCACTGCTGACATTTGGGGCCAGATAATTCTGTTTATGAAGGCTTGTCCTGTTGTGCACTGTAGGGTGTTTATCTGCATCCCCAGCCTCTGCCCCCTGGATGCCAGGGTCATTCTGGCTGTTGTGACAGCCACATATGTCTCAAGAGGCTAAATATCCCGTTCGCGGGAAAGTCATCCAGGTTGGAGCCGCTGTTAAGGAGACAATGTGGGTTTTGGGGAGGTGACCCTTTTCAAAAGCCAGAAGCAGTGAAGTCTTGCCTACATGAACGACTTGTGGCGGCCGTTCAGAAGCTCTCGGTCCCGCTCCAGCGGCTCGAGTCGGGCGTCGTCCCGGAGTCGGAGCCGGCCCCGGAACCCGAAAGAAAGCAGCGGTTCGAGGAAGAGATCCGGGAAGAGGTCGCAGAGCAGAACCCGTTTTGCTCAAAGGGTTTTGCTGAAGTTGCATGGGTCATTTGTAGTGAAGAGGGACGCAAGGTTCACCTCTTTTACATGTTGAGGCTACAGTATATGAGTAAGCTAGGAACCAAGGTTATGTCGTTTAATTTCTTTGATTTCCTTTGATGCATAACATCTGTAGCTTTGTGATTGGGGGGGCATTAGCTGATTAGTAGGCAAAACTGGACAATACAACCCATTTAGCCTATTTTTAAATGGACATCGTTCTTACCCCTCAGGATTAAAGATTAATTATGACTCTTAAATGGCTGGGGGTGGGTAATATACTGCAGGCAGTTCTTCGTAGAACCTTTTTAATGGTTATTAACGACTTAAGGTTAGTTTTGCAGCTCTGAGCAGCCTATAACAAATCTTGCCTTAAGCTTTTTTTTTTTTTTTTAAGGATTTTATTTATTTATTTGACAGAGAGAGAGAGAGGGAACACAAGCAGGGGGAGCTGGAGAGGGAGAATCAGGACCCTGGGAACATGACCTGAGCCAGAGGCAGGAGCTTAAGGACTGAGCCACCCAGGCGCCCCTGGACTTCAGCTTTTAGTAAGTTAACTAATAACTGGGGGGAGCGGTATTAACTTTTCCTTTTTCTTTTCTTTTTTTTTTCTGTCTCCGCCCTTTTTTTACCTTTACTGGAGTTAATAATTGTCAGGTATTTTATAAACATAAGTAAGCACCTTTATGTTGCTTTTATAATAAAGTACATGCTTAATTTGTCATTCTTAGCCTTTTTGGAATACGTTGTAGAATTAATGAGTGCTTGTTTTTGTCTCTTCTGCATACAGTGGAGCTATTAGAAATAGCAAAAGCCAGCCCCACTGTCTCTTTGGGAATAGCCAACCTTGACTTGACACCCGGTCTCAATATTGTTCTTGCAGCTAAAGAATGGAATTTTGGAACAGCTATACCAAATAATGCAAAGTTCTAGATAAGCCAGATTTATCCAAACAGAACCTTCCAAAAAACAAAAAAAAAAACTGTTGCCAGAAAGATCTGGTTAACTGTTTTTATTTGGTTTACCTTAGAATACACTTCTCAGAAAGTCTAGCTAAATATAATTTGTTAATGTCAAAATAGCAGATCTGAAAATACTAGACAAGCTCTCACTCATGGAAATGGGAGAGTAATCAACTCTATTTTTGGTGACCAACCACACCAGATTGGGACTAGCCCTGAAAGTCCTATGTTCCAAGAAACCCTTCCTGGATGTAAAAAGTCCTGGTTTTAACAATGAGTGCCATAGGGTGCCTGGGTGGCTCAGTTGGTTAAGCGACTGCCTTCGGCTCAGGTCATGATTCTGGAGTCCCGGGATCGAGTCCCACATCAGGCTCCCTGCTCGGCAGCGAGTCTGCTTCTCCCTCTGACCCTCCTCCCTCTCATGCTCTCTATCTCATTCTCTCTCTCAAATAAATAAATAAAATCTTTAAAAAAAAAAAAAAAAAAAAACAATGAGTGCCATAGATTGGAAGAGGGGAGGAGATACAAAACCCATATTATGCCCCCCCCCACCACAAAAGGAAGACAACACCGTTCTTAGTGACACATGAATCGGGTGATTATCTGCCTTCTGTTGACCACTGACACTGGCAGCCATGATTTGTGGTTCACAATAATGTATCTATTGTAGCATTCTCTCAGAGCAACTTAAATTCTAATCATGAGTGTTAACCCTTGTGCTTTGGAGGGAGATAGCGCTAGTTTGATTTTTAATTTTGTGCATATTGTGACTGTGCTTTCTAAGAATTGAGATAATGAAAATGAGAGTGAGTACAATGTCAACGCCAGCATGACCCAGACAATACCAAAAAAAGAAGACTAAATGGCTGTGTTATTTTAATGACAGTTGGAAGGACACATACAACTGGATTAGGGAGGCAAATGATCCAAAGAGAGCATACTGCACAATTTGCAGAAAAGAATTTGGGGTTGGGCATGGCAGAGAAGGGGATATGAAAACATGAAGAGACTGAGTACCACAAGTCTGGAATGAGACAAGCAAGTACTTTTGAATCAATGAAAAGTGTCTTCATCTCCCAAAAGGACACCAGTGTTCAATCAAAAAATAGCAGCCTCAGGGCACCTGGGTGGCTCAGTCGGTTAAGCACCTGACTCTTGATTTTGGCTCAGGTCATGATCTCAGGACCAAGTCACGAGTTGGGTTCTGCACTGGATGTGGAGCCTGCTTAAGATGATCTCTTTGCCCATCACGCCCCCCCACAGGCGCGAGCGCTCTCTCTTAAAAAAAAAAAAAAAAAGAACAGCTGCTGAATTAGTGTGGGCATACCACACGATTGAACCTACGTTATCTTTTCGCTCCCTTGATTGCTCTTTGAAACTGGGTAAAGGTACATTTCCTGATTCAGAGGTTGCAACTAAAATGTCCTATGGGCGAACAAAAGGGGAAATTTTGATCACAGTTGTATTGGCCTCTTACAGTGTAGAGCTGATTCTGTCAGATCTTACCAATAATCATGCCTTCTGCAGTATATCAAGTGATGTGTTGTATTACGGCAATCAAAAATGTTCGCCCTAGCTCTTAAGTACTTTGATCTGAAAAATGAAGTTTCAAATCGTCTTCTTGATGGCTATGAAGATTTTAATGAAACCTTAGAACACATTAAACAAGAGATCAAGCAAACGATACAATAGCAATACAAACTAGATCTGGCTCACCTATCTGTATATTCGGTGGGTAGTACAGATGTAAATTTCAGCAAATTCCATTCAGTCTATTAACTTCTTACCAAAGAAAATGAGAGCTGCTAAATGTCCGGCACACCATGCACACCACAGACTGCTAAAAAGGGATGTGATTTGCTTTCTTGGACATTGAGGCTTTCATAATGAAAGTTTTGGTGACTTCAGTTTCCTCAAAACACACAGAAACACTTAATGAGACTTTTGACTTTTAGAAATGGAAGGAGATAGACACCTCAGACATATGCCTACAAGATGGTTGTCACTTGCCAGCCATAAAAAAGATGTTAAAATGTTGGCCAACCATAAAATCCTATTTTCAAAGTGTGGGAAAAGACGAATGTCCTTCTCTAATTTGGAAATACATTGAAGATGAGAATGAAGAAAAGGATTAGACTACAACAGAAATTTATCTGCTGTTTCTCCAGACCTGCTTGCTGATCTTTGAAGAAACTCTCAGGAGCCTAGAAAAAGATAAACTGCCCGCACCTGGGTTATTTGATGTTATGTATAAGTTGCAACAAAAACTCATACAGTGAAGAAATGACTCTTTTGGAAAGAAGACTGCTTCAGAACTGAATAAAATGTCACCAGAAAAGGGCAACCAAATTAAATTAAACAAGACTTTCTCCATTTCTTTCCTAGAATGATAACTTACTTGGAATCCAGTTTCAATTTCACAATCAAATTATGTCTGTGTTTGAAAACCATTTTCCCTGAGAAAGAGAGGTTTAACTTACAGTGACATCCAGTGTGCTTCAGAATGTTTAAAAATGATGGACATTTGAGACACAGACAACCTCTCCAATGAATTTATAGATGCAAAGGACCTGATTGACAAACAGCTGGTCTACCAAAAAAAGCCTATAGATAAAGAATGGATGGGCATTTTTGGACAGCTGGAAACAAATTCCTACAACTCTAAAAACCTGTTGTTGCTCCTAAGTAAAATCCAAAGTATTCCATGCTCAAATGTTTGTGTTGAGAGGCTGTTTCAGTTGATGTTATTGCATCGGACTGACACCAGCAATCGATGTAATGTGGGCTTGGTAAGAGCACAGTCGCAAGTCAAAGAGAAATTTATATTTGACTATATTCAGTTTTACTGCTACATAAAAGAAAAGAAGGATGTCCTAAAGGCTGCAGGCAGTTCACAGAAGTATTATTGGAAAAGGAAACAGAAAGAGTAAAAATATCCTGTATTATGAGACAGAAAGAAACATGCCATTGTCATTTTTAATAAATATAGCAACATCTGTTTAGTTCATCTTATTGTATTTATGTTCTTTTAAAAAGTCACATATTTTGTGGGTACCTGGGTGACTCAGTTGGTTAACTGTCCAACTATTGGTTTCGGCTCTAGTCATGATCTCATGGGTTTTGGGATCAAGTCCAGAGTCGGGCTCCATGCTCAGTGCAGAGTCTGCTTGGGCTTCCCTTTCTCTCTCTTCTCCCTCTACCCGTTCCCCCACTCATACTCTCTCTCTTTCTCTCTAGGATAAATAAATAAATCTTTTTTGAAAGAAAAAAGTCACGTATTTTACATCTTAAGACTAAAGATTAATATAGCCTTTAAAATTTAAATAATTGTTTTAAAAAAAGTTAATTATTGTATCAGAGGAGACAAAGGCATAATAATATTGTTACATGTTTTTCATACATTATTTAATCAGTCCTATTATTACTAACTGTTAATGTTAACTAGTCCTATTTAAATAATGGCATATAGGTAATCTAAAGATAAGTAATGGAATATATGTTTTCAAGCAGACACCTGTCTTTCATATTTTTATGTTAAATAATAATACTTATGTATAATTATTTTCTATTATATTATGATCTGTGTGTATGTTTTTTAGTTTGTTTTAGCTTTGTCCTGAATTGGCTGTCTCTACAGTCAGTTCTTTTATCCTTCTTAACTATGGAATTTTGGTTCCTGTTTTAAGTAGATTCTCTTTGAGATTTTCCCCTACTGTGGTACCAGTTATCTTTTGCTAAAGAGAACCACCAAATAATTACTTTTGGCTGAGGGGATAAGGAAGGGGTTTGTAGGTCGAATTGGGTCTGTTAAAATAAAATGGAGATGAGGCTTAAAAATCCCCCAGGCAGATAAAACCAGGTAAGCCATGTAAGCAAAACTTAACCTAGCTTATTTCATGAATGTGAGCAAAATTTAGTTTAGGCTCTGTCTTGTAAATGCCTCTGATAATCATAAACAAAACTTAAATTGTTTTACGAAAATGGTGTAAGATAATCACTTTTTTTTTTATTTTAGAGAGAGGGAGTGCACGCGTGCAAGCTGGGGGAGGGGGAGAGAGAGAATCCTTTTTTTTTTTTTAAGATTTTATTTATTTATTCAACAGAGAGAGACACAGTGAGAGAGGGAACACAAGCAGAGGGAGTGGGAGAGGGAGAAGCAGGCTGCCCGTTAGGGAGCCTGATGCGGGGCTCGATCCCAGGACCCTGGGATCATGACATGAGCCGAAGGCAGACACTTAATGACTGAGCCACCCAGGCGCCCCGAGAGAATCCTAAGCAGCCTACAAGCTGAGCACGGAGCCAGATGCAGGGCTCCATCACACAACACTGAGATCATGACCTAAGCCAATATCAAGAGTCAGACATTTAACCAACTGAGCCACCCAGGTGCCCCTAAGATAATCACTTTTAACCCATTCCTGTGAAACATCCATTGTAATAATGCATCATTGCAAAGTTATCAGTCTCATGTTATAAGCCATCTTGTAATGATATGCCTCTGATCTTCTTGCCATTTTTTGTTTGAACTTCTTGCTAGTTTTGAAGTCTCCCAGCTTGTGAACTGTTCTTTTGTATGCACAATAAACTCAACATTTTAATTTGATCTGATTTTAGTTTTGACAATTTCTGGTGTCAGAAATGGGATCTGAAGAAGAGCCCTAAAGAGCCCCCAGGTGGGTGAGGAACCAGGTGCCAGTACCTAATGAGCCCATTGTGCTCACTGCTTTCTCACTGACTATGGAGTTCCAGGTTAAGTCTCTCCTAAATCAGAGCTCCATTTTCTTTATGTTTTGAGCTCTCTGACTTTATTGTGTATATCTGTGTTTTGTTCAACCTTCTTGGTTACCTTTCTGTTTGTAAGAGGAGAAAAACGCATGATTACCTGTGTTTCTAGGCAGCAGTAAAATTCTCAGGATCCCTATAGATACAGCCATTTTAGAGAATCTAAGGCAAAGATTCATTCCAATTGGTCTAAAACTCTTTACCCACTTCTTTCAAAAACTCCTGCTTCCTATATGTATATCCATTTAACCCCAGGATCTTACCCTTTTTGGAAAAATGGGTGCTGTCTACATAGGATAACTTGGAATTTCAGTGGCCACTTTGGGGAAATTTTAACTTAAATAAGATAGTCCACCTTAGGGGTACCCTGAAAGAGATGATCCTGAACCTTGCCAAAACAATGGAATGTATTCCTTGATTGGTATAAAGGCCTCCAAAAGGCAAAGCGACTCTAAAATAGACTCTCTAGAGGAATCACTAGAAGCCAATGAAAAATTTAAGGCCAAAGCTCTGACTGACATGAGTGACTTGAGCAACCTCCAACTAATTCCTCTGCTCCTCTTTATCCTCCTCTACCTGATTATTCTGAACCCACTAGCCACTTTGATCTTTGGCCCTTTCCCTTCAAACCCCCTAAATATCAGCTGTCCTTTAAGATAAGACCTTCTAGTGAACCAGGGATCCTAGCCTCAGCAGAATTTAAACTCTGGTCTCAAGCCAAACTTTGAGCTATTGTAAGTGATTTTCCAGACCCTAAAAGGACCAAATTAAAATTATAGAAGAACTTAAAAATTTTCTTGGTGCCTGTGTTCCTAGACTACCTGATTTTTACCAGTTTGTTAACAAGATAGTGAGTCCAGAAGATGCTCAAAAATGGCTTCAAGGGGTGCCTTCTGATTTAGGAGAGACTTAACCTGGAACTCCATAGTCAGTGAGAAAGCAGTGAGCACAATGGGCTCATTAGGTACTGGCACCTGGTTCCTCACCCACCTGGGGGCTCTTTAGGGCTCTTCTTCAGATCCCATTTCTGACACCAGAAATTGTCAAAACTAAAATCAGATCAAATTAAAATGTTGAGTTTATTGTGCATACAAAAGAACAGTTCACAAGCTGGGAGACTTCAAAACTAGCAAGAAGTTCAAACAAAAAATGGCAAGAAGATCAGAGGCATCTGACTTCAGCTCAGGTCATGATCTCAGGGTCCTGGGATCGGCCCCAGCTTGGGCTCTGTGCTCAGAGGGGTGTCTACTTGTTCCTCTCCTTCTACCACTGCCCCTCCCCCCACTCATGTGCTCTCTCTCTCTCTCTCTCTCTCAAATAAGTAAATAAAAATCTTAAAAAAATGGCTTCAAGAAATATATTGGAAAGTCCCTACCTAAGATTTTGAGAAGCCCACCAAACATGCTTCTAGAGATAAATAAAAAGAGCAAAATAAATAAATAAATACATAAGTCAACTGCTTCTTGCAGCAATTCCTGAAGTTTTTCCTATGAGAATATACTGGGCTGTAATATAACCCTGTAAACAAAAATGGGTGAGCCAGTGGCAGATTTCTGAATTCATTTAGAGTTAGTATTTAGACAACACACTGGTCACAAAGACCTGGGACTAGTTTCGCCCTGTGTGCCCATTTTGTTAATGACCAGTACTCCTCAAACCTGTCCATCAAAAACAAGGGAAGTCTGAGAAACTGTCACAGTTACTATATCTCAACCTTATTCTTAGAATATTTTCACCTGCAGTGAACTCTGTGAAGAGCACTTAAGCTTTCTCTTCTAACTCCCAACAAGAGGCAGTACTTCTCAAAGTCAATTTGTTAAAGAGTCAGAGACCTAGAGCTTGAAAGAAAACTGAGCTGTCATAGTCATCCTCTGAGGGAACAGGCTCCAAGTTTTATGTGATTTGCTTTTGGACATAATGAAGTAAATTGGGAGAACTCGGACTAAGCCATATCCAGCTTCCATGTCAATTCTCATTCCATTATCCATATGGGTTGAACTTTAGAACATTGCAAACTTAAACTTTAGTAAGATATTAAGAATTTTCTGGATAACATTGTTGCAAAAGTTGGCTATCTACTGGCATGGGTGGTAACCGTAGTATAACTACAGAATTGGAAACTTAAACTTTAGCAAGTTATTAGACATTTTCTAGATAGAGGCACAGGGTTTTGTTCGCTTTGCTCCCCTGTAGACAGTGGTGCTAACTGGCAGTATATGGCTAAGTCTTTGTGCAGTTTTCTTTCTACTCCTCCCTCAGCCCCTCCTCTCCCCCATGCTTTCTCTCTCTGTCTCTCAAAAAATAATAATAATAATCCAGTGAGAAAGATGATTGGATATCTGTATAGGTAAAACAAGATTGACCAAGTGTTGGTAGTTGTTGAGGTTACATGATGAGTAGATGAGGGTCTCTTATCCTGCAATATTTACTTCTGTATTTGCCTGAAGTTTTCCATTATCAAAAGTTAAAAATCCTTATTTATATTATAAAAGATAAGAATGATGGGTAATAGGAGCTAGCTAGCAATAAAATAATGATGCGATGGGCTGGTGGTACACCTGGTAGATTTTACTTTCTTCTATACTGTCTTTCTTCTATTTTATTGTATATGGACATAGCTGAACTCACTACACTACCACTGGAACCTTCAGTATCACAATCTTACTTACGGCTCTAAGGTCTTATACAAATCTCCATCCCCATCCATGAGGTTTCTTCATAGGCAAGGCAGGAGTATTTCAAGGACTGGTATAGGGAATAAGCCTCTGACTTACTAAATCTTCTGTTATAGGAGTGAGCTCTTTCTGGCCTTGGGTTTTAAGGGGTATGGAGGAAGCAGTTTAGAAACATCAATCTGAATTTTAATGGGTTTGGTACTTCTGATTTTTTTCCACATCTGTGGAAGAGGCCCACAGAGTATCAAGGATTTCAGAGAGATCTATCACATCTACACTTCCATCGAATTGAATAGTCTCCTCGGGACAATCAATTTGGACTTGGAGAACACATAATGCTTCAGTGTCTGATGAGTCTGAAAACTCTATTTCTCCTGAGGAGAATTTTATGTGGCCTCCTAATATAGAAAGCAGGTCTCTACCTAGGAAATTCACAAGGGCGGTAATCACATAATAGAAAGGTGTGACCTTCAGAGAAAGGGCCAAGGGTAACAGTTATGGATTCCAGTAAAGAAACTCTTTGAACTTGACTAGAAACTTCCACTGGTAAGATATTTTTATTACTCCAAGTTCTTCATGTATAATGGTGGGGTTTCATGTATAATGGTGGGGTGTAAAGTAAATAGAGTTGCTCTGGTATCTATCAACACGGTAGAAATTTCCCCATTTAAGTGTAGTTTAATTTTCCTTGTTAATTTAAGGAATTATTGGAAGTAGCTTACCAGGCAAATTCTCGGAGCCCTGTCACTGTTGACAGTGATCACCAGAGTCTGGGAGCTGAGGGCTCTCTTTTACATGGCAACTGGATTGTTTAACAGGTCCTCCATTTAAAAGTAGGCAATTCTTTTTCCAGTGTCTCTTTTGAGTACAGTATTGACAGGCATCTCTATCAATTGGGGCAAAACTTGGGGCAGGAGTGGATCTCTTGAAGTTGGATCAAGGTCCCTAGAATTGTTGCAGCTGTAGGACCATGACTTTATTCATTTGATAGCATTTTTTGCTGTTCTGTTATTCTTTCAAAATGTTCAGCAGGATAGGCACCTGGGTGGCTCAGTCGGTTAAGTGTCTGCCTTCCGCTCAGGTCATGATCTCTCTGGATCCTGGGATAGAGCCGCATGTCAGATGCCCAGCTCAGTGGGGAGTCTGCTTCTCTCTCTCCCTCTGCCCCTCCCCCTGCTCATGCACATTCTCTCTCTCTCTTTCTCTCTCAAATAAATAAAATCTTTTTTAAAAAAATGTTCAGGGGTGCCTGGGTGGCTCAGTTGGTTAAGTGCCTGCCTTCCCCTCAGGTCATGATCCCAGGGTCGTGGGATCCGCATCGGGCTACTTGCTCAGCGGGGAGTTTGCTTCTCCCTCTGTCCATCCCCTGGCTTGTGCTCTCTCTCTCTCTTGCTCACTCTCTCTCTCTCAAATAAATAAATAAAATCTTTTAAAAAATTGCTAATCAATTGTGATAATAACACCTGTTGGGCCTGCTTTAAAACACACACACACACCCACAGCCCTCCCCCGCAACACACACCCAGCAAGGCCATGCTATCATTTTAGTGCCATCCAGCCTCGTTTCTCATTTTAATCACTGCAGTTGTCTCCCTGCTTCATCTTAGGCCTCCACCCCCCCATCTTTTCTCCACACAGCAGCTTGAGAGGCTTTAAAATATAAATCAGATCCTATTACTTCTGTTCTTCAAATGCTTCAATGTCTTCTCATCTTGTAGAACAAAAGCCTTCATGCTCTAGCTCCTGGCTACCTCATCAGTACCATTACTTGGGCGTTGCTCTGCTCTGTCACAGGCTCTGAAACACGCCACGCTCCTGCCCTCGAGCCTTTGAACTTGGCCTCTCTACTGGGAATGTTCATCCTCCACACACCCACACAAGCTCCTTCACTCCTTTCAAGTCTCTGCTCAGATGTTACCTTTTAAACGAGGCCTTCCCTCACACCCTGTCTTGCATAGCAGCCTCCCCCACAAGTTGTCTTTTCTCCTTAGCCTTGTTTTAATTCAAAGCAGTTATCACAACCTGACATTATAGTCTTTGTTGATTTGCCTATTGTCTGTCTCTTCCATGAAAATACAAGATTCATGACACCAGGCACTTTATCCAATTTATTGCTGTATCTTAGGCTCAAAAATATTGGTTGAATAAGTGAATTAATGCATAAAATACTTTTTTTTTTTTTTTTTGGAGCAAGTTGAATTGTTAAGTAAGGTGGTTCACAATCTGGGACTCCCAAACTCCTAGATGTCTTTGAAGGTAGCAATTTTCTGAATTTCTAAAGGTCTGGTCAGATATGAGTTAAGAACAGGGGCAATGGTTCTTTCATAGATGTGTCCCCAGAATCTGGGACAATTCCTGGAATACACTGAGCACTCAACAGATCTATCTGTATTATAGTAAATTGGGATGGAATGGCAACATGGGAAATAAGGAATCACATTTTCTCTAAGCAAAATCTTTGTGATAGCACCATATTTGAAAGGAAGAGAAATACCGGGAAAGCTTATGTACAAGGACAGTAACCATAAAATAAAATTATCTTTACATAAAGTCTTCTATTTTTAAAAAAGATTTTATTTATTTATTTGAGAAAGAGAGAGGGTTGAGGGACAGAGGGAGAAGCAGACCCCCCGCTGAGCAAGGAGCCCGATGCAGGGCTTGCTCCTAGGACCCTGGGATCACGACCTGAGCTGAAGGCAGACACCCAACCAGCTGAGCCACCCAGGCACCCTAGTTTACATAAAGTCTGTTAATAAGTGCTGTTATGGACTGAAATGTATCCCCCTTCCCCAATTCATATGTTGAAGCCCTAATCCCGAATGCAATTATATTTGAAGATAGGGACTTCAAAGAAGTTATTAATGTTAAATGAGGTCATATGTGTGGGGCCCCAATCCAATAGGACTTGGTGTCCTTATAAGAAGAGGAAGGAGACACCAGGAACACACATGCACACAGAAAAGGCCATGTGAGTACACAGTTAACAAGGTAACTATCTGCACGCTAGGAAGAGGTCTTACCAGAAACTGACCCTGCCAGCACCTTGCGCCTGAACTTCCAGCCTTTAGAACTGTGAAAAAAATAAATTTCTGTGTTTAAGTGACCTAGTCTGATATCAATCACTATGAGTGAAGATATTAATCACCTTAGAATGTGGAGGATAATAAGGAAGGTACACACCCTCTCCCCTATGTTTAGGGGGTGGTGTCAAATTCATTGTTTTATGTACGCTAAGGGAAAAAAAAATCCATGAAATAAATTTCAGTTTTGAATAACGAATAGTTTGGTTCTCTTTCATTCAAAAGAATGGAATTGGATTAGGAGGTGGGGCCTTTGGGAGGTGATGAGGTCATGAGCGGAAAAATAAGTTCACAATCAAATTTTCTATCTGTAATTACAGTTATATAAGTGAAACCTTGGTAATTTGATAGCTTGCTCATCTTTTGTTTTCATTTTTTAAGTATTATGGAACCAAAAAGAACCTTGATCTTTCAGAATTTTCAATGACGATAATCGTTTGACCAAACTAAGGTTCCCCATAGTAACAACCTACAGACAGCCATGTTCAGGGACTACATTGTGTTTATTCCTTTCTTCAGCAACGGAGTTCCTTTTGACCATTTTTTAAGAATTGTACGAGAAAACTGCCTGTTTGTTTCCTGTGTTCCGTTTGGCAAACAAACTGTGACAGAGCAATAGAAAAATACAATCCTGGGATGCACTTGCAGTCAATGTGTAGAAGGGTGGCAACAGCGTTTAAACACTGCCACACACTGTCCATCTGCGTGTCCTGCAGCCAAAGAACTCGGGCTTCCGCCCTTGAACGCGATGGCCGTCTGAAACACTAGCACTACCAGGTTCACAAAATTGTTAATTCTTTGAAAGACTTCTCGGGGCGCCTGGGTGGCTCAGTCCTTAAGCGCCTGCCTTCGGCTCAGGTCATGATCCCAGAGTCCTGGGATCGAGCCCCGCATCGGGCTCCCTGCTCCGCGGGAAGCCTGCTTCTCTCTCTCTCCCTCTCTCTCTCCCACTCCGCCTGCTTGTGTTCCCTCTCTCGCTGTGTCTCTCTCTGTCAAAATAAATAAAATCTTAAAAAAAAAAAAAAAAAAAAAGAAAGACTTCTCAAAAAGGAAAGTATAAAAATCTGAAGACTCTAATAGCATATTCTAATTAAGATTCCATGAAGCACACGATTGATTGTAGTTGGGACAAGTGGTCCTCAGGAGCACACTGGGCACTGTGGAAAGAGTAGAGGCCCCACCAGAAAGATTTTGTATGTAATGTATGAAACTTACGAATGAGTCTTAACTTTTCATTTTACAAATTTCATAACATTCTCTCTTTATCAAAAGTGCTAATTTTATGTGATACGACATAGAACCAGGTTCTCTTGGTTCAAATAAAAGTATATCTGCCTTTTCTAAAAACAGTGTAATATCCAGATGACTGTGATGTATTTCAAGGTAGGAATCATATTTACTTTAGTTTTGTTTTTCCTGTAACTGGTAAAAGAGGAAATACTGAGAAAATGCTTGTTGACTGACTGAATGAATGGATGACTAAGCATAATTCAGAATTCCAGAAATTTCTAGAGAATACCAGATCCTTAAAGAAGCTACCATCTACTTCTAGTCTCCCCCTTTTCTGAAAATAATATGTAGAGGAAAAGACTCAAAACTAGTCAGTTTCACATCCTTTTTTTATTCAGCAACATTATCCTCAAGAGAAATAATAGCACTAAAACAAAATCCTTGTTTATTCTAATTACCTTGGACAGAAAAACTGAACCAGGATGTGTTACTCTTTGCTGTTATCTAAAGTCCTTAACTTTAATAAAATCTAGCATGAAGCATTTCCAATTATCATAAAAACAGCAAATTGAAAAATGTCTTTTGTGTATGTAACGTCAACTCAGTATTAACTCCATTCATTGAAAATTGAAAACTTCTAATATGGTAAGAGAAGATCAGATGCTGGAAAAAAATGATACTGACTGGCCTCATTTTAAACTCATGATCACAATGTCAAGTGGCTCTGAGTGATGTCTCGCTGTCCTTCTATGTCTAGTCACTGTCACCCAAGATGACTGTACTGGATCTTCTTCTTTCTCTTCAGACCCCGAATAACTCCTGCCTCTCTTCAATCTCAGCTGCTTATTTCACTGGGGAAAAAAAATAACAAGAGGACTTCCACAGGTGCTCACCACCAAGCTGTCCTACCTCCACCTGGATTCACACTCTGTCTTCTCACTTGTCCTAGTCCATTGGGCTGCTATAACAAAGTTCCACAGACTCAGTGGCTTATAACAACAAAAATTTCCTTCTCGTGGTTCTGAAGGCTGGAAGTCCAAGATCGGTGCATTATGGTCAGGTTCTGGTGAAGACCATATCATGGGTTGCAGACTGCTGACTTCTCACTGGGTCTTCACATGGTGGAGGGGATGAGGGATCTTTCTGGGGTCTCTTTTAGAAGGGCACTAATCCCAATCAGGAGGGCTCCATGCTCATGACCTCATCACCTCCCAAAGGCCCCACCTCCTAATCCGGTCACTTTGGGGGTCATATTTCAGGATATGAATGGAGGGGGCAGGAACATTCAGACCCTAGCATCACCTGTTGTATTGGATAAATTGTCTGTGCTCACATGTAAGGTCAGCTCCTCCCCTTGTTCACTAGACCTATCCTCACTTCTGCTCCTACTACATGGACCCCACAACTGTCCAACATCTCTCCCATGTCATCCATTTTCCCCTTTCTACGAGATTTTTCCATCAGTATACAAATATGCTATGTATAATATAGCCCACCTTCAAACAAACAAAAAAAAAACAAAAAAGCTTGATCCAACCACCTTCTCTAGCCACCAGCCCAATTCTTTGCTTTTCTTTTCACCAAAACGCCTTTAAATTCATACCCACTGTCATTAAAAATTAAGAGAGAAAATAAGGTGTTGGCAAGAATGTAGAGAAATGGGAACCCTCATACATTATTGGGGGGGGATGTAAAATGGTGCATTCCACAAGAAAGTTAAACACAGCATTATCAAATGACCCAGCAATTCCACTCTTAAGTATGTACCCAAGAGAACTGAAGACATATGTTCATACAAAAACTTGTACATGGGTGCTCATAGCAGCTTTATTCATAATAGCAAAAAAGTAGAAACAACATAATGTCCACCAACTGATGAAAAATAAACAAAATGTGGTATATCCAAACAATGGACTATTATTCAGCCACAAAAAGGAATGAAGTATGGATATTTGCTACAACATAGACGAACCCTGAAAACATGCTAAGTGACAGAAGCCAGACACAAAAGACCACATATTATATGATTCCTTTTATATGAAATGTCCATAATAGGCAAATCCACACAAACAAAGTAGATTTGTGGTTGCAGGGGACTGGGGAGGGAGGGAATGAGGTATGATTGCCAATGGGTAAGGGATTTTTTTGACGGGGTGATGAAAAGTTCTGGAATTAGTGACTGTCTGGAATCCACAACATTGTAGATACACTAAAAACCATAGGATTGTATACTTTAAAAGGATGAATGTTTTGGTAAGTACATTGTATTTCAATTTTTAAAGATTTTATTTATATATTTATTTGAGGGGGAGGGACAGAGAGAATCTCAAGCAGACTCCACAATGAGTGCAGAGCTGGATGCCGGGCTCAATCTTAAGACCCCGAGATCATGACCTGAGCTGAAATCAAAATTTGGGTGCTTAACTGACTGAGCCACCCAGGTGCCCAGTACATTGTATTTCAATTTTAAGACGATTCTAATTGGTCTAAACCTATCTTGACTCCTGTTTTCCCACTGTTTTCTTGGGCCTACCGGTTTTCCTTCCCAGTACCCCATAGAAATGACTATTTTCCAGTGTCATCTATGCCCTATTGTTTCCTGTAGTTTTAATCGAAATCTTTTCAGCAGAATGTCAAGGAAAAATAGTTTAAAATTCCTTTAGTAAATCCTCATGACAGAGGATTCTGGAAGTTGTAGAAAGGAAGCTCAATATGTTCATTAAGGACAATATTTTGTCGTATTCTATAGTGCATGATAAGGTGTGAAATTATGCATTTTTGTACCATAGCTGTTTTAGGTGTCTAAGGAGAGCATATATTAAAACTAAAAGCCTTTTGAATTTTATTCCCCAAATCCTGCAAGTATTTTCTTCTTTCCAATCCAATTAAGTAAAACTATTTACCACCTCAGTGTATCCAGTTAGCTTTGGAAGGGCAGGCAGTTCAGTATTTCGGACAAACTAGGACCCTGCTGCTTGAGAAGCAGATGTTCACATTTATGTCTTGGTTTTGACTCAGGTCATGATCTCAGGGTCGTGAGAAGGAGCCCTGCATCAGGCTCCACATTCAGCAGGGAGTCAGCTTGAGATTCTCTCTCTCCCTCTCCCTTTGCCCCTCCCCTCCTCTGCTCTCTCTCTCTCTCTCAAATAAATAAATAAATCTATTTTTTTAAAGATTTTATTTATTTATTTATTAGAGAGCAAGCGAGAGAGAAACAGCATGAGAGGGGAGAGGGTCAGAGGGAGAAGCAGGCTCCCCGCTGAGCAGGGAGCCCGATGTGGGACTCGATCCCAGGACCCTGGGATCATGACCTGAGCCGAAGGCAGTTGCTTAACCAACTGAGCCACCCAGGCACCCTAATAAATAAATCTAAAAAAAATAAAATTGTGTGTGACTTTTGTTCCTAGCAAAGTTGCAAGTCTTACAAGGTTTAAAATCTCACCCAGCCAAGCTGCCCATGAGGTTAACTCTCCAAGCCAGTCTTGTGGATGGAGGAAAGTAAATGAAGGTAATCTAATGTGCCATAAAGTACTATTCATGTGGGTGCACTGATCATGCACAAAACATGCAAGGGAGGGACCCCTGGGTGGCTCAGTCGTTAAGCGTCTGCCTTCGGCTCAGGTCATAATCCCAGGGTCCTGGGATCGAGCCCCGCATTGGGCTCCCTGCTCTGTGGGAAGCCTGCTTCTCCCTCTCCCCTCCCCCTGCTTGTGTTCCCTCTCTCACTCTGTCTCTCTCTGTCAAATAAATAAATAAAATCTTTAAAAAAAAAAATTTCAGAGAAATCAGATTTAGGTCTAATTGCATAATACAATGGATCCAGCACGGGAGCTTGCTATAAGATCCTGATGGATGTCTCCCAGTAAAAACTTGCCCATTAATGTGCTTTGACAAAATGGTTGCTGAAAATGAGGGCAATGGTCAGGGTGACTACTCAAGGCACATTTTATTGGTCAGATTAGTTGATATGTATCATCCTTTGCCTCTGGAAGGCAAATTACTATATAAGATCCTGTCCAGCTGGTAAAACACGGCTTCACTGCATTGTACCTTGAAGTAGAGGCTATCTGTTGTTAGGCTGAAGACAGAATAGTTCATCTTTACACAGGCCGGACAAGTGCCCAGTCTCCTGAGACAGTACCTGAGATTGTTTGGTTGCTGAGCGAAGGCAGCAAAAATCAAGCACGGTCAACTGAAGGCTGTGAAAGACTTGAGGGAGCAGGCATGCAGTAGACTACATGCCATCTAACCTTTGAAAAGGAAGTCTTACAGCATCAATAGTGTAGCCTTGTGCAGTACTTCACCTGTTTCCATTCTGGACCAGTTGACATTGTCTAGTTATTTTACCTCCGATTACTGTGCTATCATTGAAGTCAAATTCCTTGTGAAGGAATTTGTAATACATGTAACATAATCCACATATGGTTAATGACGGTTCCTTTGACATTCAGGTGAGTGTGGCTGAGACAGCTTGTCTGATTGAGTACCCTAGTGAGCAAGGCGTGCACTGAAGAGTTATATTGCTTGCAGGGTTGAGTAATTCTCAAACAAGCGATTTGGGTGGCCATTAGGCATGGACATGAATGTCACATTCTTTGTTAGGTAGAGGCATGGATCTGTCCTTATACTGTAATACCACCACCAGTAATTGCACCTTTGTGGGTTATTAGGAATGATATTGGCAGATACACATCTGGATCTGTGTGCTGCTCACTTGCTTTCCTGGCTTCTTCAAAGCCAAATGACAGTACAGAATCCCTAACACCTCTCTATGGTGGCTGCAGTGGGGACAGAGGAGAGCAGCTTCCATGGTGATGTTACAGATAACATCCTCATGTGGTAAGTCTTCATGGCGGGAAACATGTGTTAAGCTTGATATATCGAGGGGTGCCTCTTGAATAGCACTGTGAGCCTGATATTTCCATGCCAGAGCTACCAAACTGAGAAATGGTTATCAGGAGGAGCAGTAGGAATAACAGCCTGGGGGTGCCTGGGTGGCTTAGTCGTTAAGCGTCTGCCTTCAGCTCAGCTCATGATCCCAGGGTCCTGGGATTGAGCCCCGCATTGGGCTCCCTGCTCCGCGGGAAGCCTGCTTCTCCCTGTCACTCTTCTGCTGCCCCTGCTTGTGCTTTCTCTCTCTCTGTATCAAATAAATAAATAAAATCTTAAAAAAAAAAAGGAATAATAGCTCAGCTCAATAACTGTAGGCAGTGGAAGCATGAACCCACATGGGGTGATGATTGAACCAGTGGGAGGAGAACCAGTGGGAGGAGTTCCTTGGGACATACTGGAACACAGGAATGTCACATCAGACTGGAGTTTATTGATCTTTGTGTTACTTGCCTTGATTGTTGCACTGGTGACTGTAGCTAACGATTCTACAGCCGCTCTAACAACAGAGATGTCTGATATCAACTTGTCTGTGATATAAGATCGATGAATATGTCTTCTATGTCAGAATCACTCAGAGCTCTTTTTCCTCTTTGTAGCTCACTCTAGATGGGCCCCTTGGTTGAAAGCTCCTCTGATCCTGTCTCTTGGTCTGAGAGAGCTGAACTTACCCCGGAGCTACCATGTCACATATCTTGGAGGTAACTCCTCAGATAGTGCTGGGGTATTAATTGCAATCAGCTGCTCCAGGTTGTATCCTGAACATGGCTCTGTTGACCTTGAAACCATGGATTAGGAGCATTCAGAGGAGCTCTGCAACTGCTGACATTTCCAGAATCCAACACTGGTTCCAAGGCATAGTTTTTAGTGGTGGAAAAACTGGATACCACATGACTGTCCAGGAATAAGCAATAAGGGAAAAAAGATTAATTTCTGGTATTTCTACACTATGGAATATTATACAGCTGATAAACATAAATTAGATCTATATGATTTATCTCAAATAATATTGGTTATAAAAGCAAGTTTTAAATCAGTTTTTTTAGAATGAGTCCATACTCATAAAAATCTACACATGCTTGTATATTTGAAAGAGCTTGGAGAAAGATGACAGGGCACTTGCTAAACTGTTAACACTGGTTACTTCTAATATATGGGCAAAATAACGGGGACCTCTTTTAGAGGATTTCATATCTCCAAGGAATGGATTATTAGCTTTTACTTTGTATATCTTTGGATTTCCTCACTCGTTACAAAATTAGCTGTCATTAAAATTAATGAAAAATTTTAATTTTGTTAGGGGAAAGGGCCACTAAATTTTTCTTAACTTACCCAACATCATCTAATACAATAAACATTCTATAAATATTTGTGGAAGAAGACAGGAGGAGAGGAGAAACAGACTTAAATATTTGGTAGAGATAAAAAAATAACCATTAAACCACTAATGGCATGATGAAGCATTGTGGAACCTCTAAATGGGCAGTGAGAGAGGGGAAAAAAGAGAAACTTGATCAGGCTGGCAAAATAAAATGGGAAAAAGTGAAAAAAGCAAAGTAAAATAAGATACTGTAAGATCAACATTGCAGTTACTCCAATAAATGTAAATGGGTTGAATTTACCTATCAAGTGAAAAAAATCTTTCATATTGGTTAAAGTCAAGGCATCAGCAGGGCTGTGTTCCTTTTGGAGACTAGGGGAGAATCTCCAACACCTTGCTCATTCAGGTGTTGGCACTATTCAATTCCATGAGGTTATAGGACTGCGATCTCGTTACCTTGGTGACTGTCAGCAAGGAGCAGACCTTAGCTCCTTGAGGCCTCTCAGGCCCTTGCAGATAGCCTTCAACATTTCAGAAGCAGCAACAGGGAGTGGCATCCTTCTCAGGCTTTGAATTTCTCCAGTGATTGGATTGGGCCTACCTCCCCCACCCCTCCATAATTCAGGATAATGTCTTCACAAGGTCCTTAATTTTAATCACATCTGCAAAATTCCTTTTGTAAGGTAACATTCCCAGGTTCTGGGAATTAGGGTGTGGACAGCTTTGGGGGCCATTAATCTGCCTATCACAGTGAAGGACCTAAACAATTTTAAATAAATGTAGAAAAGGGTCACATTTTTGGATGGGAAGATGTGCTATTTGTAAAGATGTCATTTCTACCTGAATTAGCCTACAAATTCTGTGCAAGATGCTTTAGTGATAAGCAAAATTGGATTTTGAATCAAGTGAGGGGATAAATACTCAGAGAAGACGGTATTGCTTAGAAAAAAAGAAACACATTTCTTGCACTTTAACTCAGGTAGACTTACACATATTTTAGATACAAATATACCAATATCATGCACAAGGGCAAGGTAACATATCCCATTGTTTCCAATATTCTGTTAACATCCAGGATTTTTTTACTCACTGTCCTACTGTCCAGGAATAAGGAGTAGACTGTGATATAAGATCGATGAATATGTCTTCTATGTCAGAATCACTCAGAGCTCTTTTTCCTCTTTGTAGCTCACTCTAGATGGGCCCCTTGGTTGAAAGCTCCTCTGATCCTGTCTCTTGGATCTCAACAAAGAACATGCCCAAGGAAGAGAGGAGAAAAGGCGAAAGGAGAAAGGTAAGTCTACTCACCTTATTTTAGGAACACATTTAACTGATATTTTGAACCATTTACAGAGACTACCACCCTTTCCTTTTTAATAACCGAAAGCTCCAGACTCCATCATCCTATTTTTCCCCAACACATCCTTTTTACACTTTTCAAATCTGAAACTCATTTTATTTTTCTGTCCACTCATACAGCTTCATGAGAAATTTCAGGAAAAGTTCCTGGCAGTTGTGCACTCTGTCTTCTCAGTTTACTTGTGATACCACTTAGAAAAACGTTTCTAAAGAAACATTTCTTTCCTTAAGAACGATTTCCATCGCGATGTTTCCCTAGAGATGTGGATGGTACTGCGAACTGTACCAAGGCAGGTTACGTGGGTGGGTGCAGATTCTGTGATAAGGTTTTTATCCCCTCCATTTCTTTGCCTGTTTGGGGATGTGGGCTGAAGATGAGTAAGAGAAAAATTTATTTGTATCTCCTCCGAAGAAAGTAACTTTAGTAAAACCGCCACTCTTGACTTGCAAAGAAGCTCATATAATGACTATTTACAGATGTGATTAGTTCATTCAAAGAAAAGTTATTTCAAGGCAATTGTCATGCTTTATTAAGCCTAAGTATGTTCGGAATGTATCCCATTTACAAATCCCCGGAAATAAAACAGTCACCATTGTTTAATCCCAACACCAAGCACAGAGTCCTCGGATTTGACTTCTCAGCAGTCATTCTGACCCCCTGGTTATATATAGATCAACTGTGGGTGTCTTGCATTTCTGTCTCCAACTTTCTTAACCTTTACTACGCAAAACATGGGCATAAGCAACCTTTTCTAAGTTAATACTGCACTAACAGAGATCCTGGAAGTCCGCAGCCCGGCACTGGTCAGGAAGAAGTGGCCGTGAAGGGTCCAGGGAGGTTCAGCCCGATTCTGCAACTTCCCAGAGGGTGGAGGCAACGGCCCAGCCCGCACCCGCCCAGCAGAGGGTCGCGCGAAAATCCCCCACTCTACCAGTTTCAACAAAGAACATGCCCACGGCTACCCGGATGCAGCAGGTCCACCCCCGCTCCCCCCCCCCCGGGGGGACGATGACTCATGCGCATCCAGGACTTTGCGCAAGGTGGGCGGGGCGGGGCGGGGCGCGGGAAGAGAGGAGAAAGGGCGGCGGTTGGGCGAGAGGGGAGCCACGCCCACCGCTCCAACGTTTCTGCGCATGCTCTGCGCGTCAGCTTCTGGTATTTTAGGCGCGTCTGCGGAGGTCGGCGTCCGGAGGGCGGAGGGAGAGGTCGAGTATCTGGTTTTCAAGAGCCGCTTTGAAAAGTCTCTCTTCATCTTCAGCTTCGGAAAGGAAGGCCTCTGTTCGTCCTTTCCTTTGGCCTTCGGTGTGGCGTTGGCGGCCTGTGGTGGTAAGTTTACTGGTGACGGGGTCGGTCCCAGGTACGTGAGGCGGGGGTGACGCACGAAGGGGACGCGGGCAGGCTGGCCTTTGGGATTGCCACTTCTGGGAGTCGGAGCGGCTCGGTTAGTTTATTGGCTTGGGGCCCGCCCGTGCGACTCACTTCCGGTCCCCCCCCCCCGGTTGTTCTTAGGCGCCTACTTTCCGGGTAGGGATCCTGAGAGACGGAGGGAAGTTTGCAGCCTCGGGCCGAGATGTCTCAGTACGTGAACGACCTGTGGCCCGGCTCGCCGCAGGACAAGGAGTCCCCCTCGACGTCTCGGTCGGGCCGATCCAGCCGCCTGTCCTCGGCGTCCAGGAGCCGCTCGTCTTCTGGGAGCTCTCGGTCCCGCTCCAGCGGCTCGAGCCGGGCGTCGTCGCGGAGTCGGAGCCGGCCCCGAAGGAGGAGCAGGTCCAGGTCCTGGTCCAGGCGGCGCCACCAGAGGAAGTACAGGCGCCACTCGCGCTCCTGCTCGCGCAGCCGCTCGCGCTCCCGCGGCCGCCGGTACCGGGACAGGCGCTACGGCGCGTCCAACAGATACCGCCGGTCGCCGTGGCGGCCTCGCTCTCGCAGCCGGTCCGGCTCGCGGGGACGCACGTATTCCCGACGGGCCTACGCGCTGCCGCGGGGGCGGCGCTATTACGGCTTCGGCCGCACCGTGTACCCGGAGGAACGCAGAAGATGGAGGGGCAGCTCCCGGACCAGGTCGCGGAGCCCCACCCCTTTTCGCTTGAGTGAGAAAGGTGAGTCGTCTGCCGCGAACCTTTCCAGCGCATCCTTGTACGTGGCTGGCGACAGCACGAGTACGCGGGGGGACCAGAGTTGCCGTGTAGTGTGGATATTTCCATTGCTTTTGGTGCCTGTAATCTTAGTAGTTTCGTTGGGAGCAAAGAGGGAAGGGACACACGTAAGCAGGTTAAGAGCAGTTAAAAGCGCTCTTTTTGGTGCCCAGTTTTAAAGTGGACGTTCTTTTCCCCTGGGGTCTAGAAGTCGACTGTGGTATTAAACAGCTCGCGGTGGAGGAAATCCTTTTTCCTAGTGGCTGGCCCTTCTCGGTGGAGCCTTTCTAGGTATTACTAGTGACTCAGTAGTTTATTCCTTAAGCTTTTGTTATCTATTGAGCGGGAAGAAGAGTATCAACTTTTTCCCTCAATACCGTGTTACTGGAACAACTGGATTTTGTTCCAATATTTTACTTATTAAGATTTTATTTATTTGAGAGAGAAAGCATGAGTGCGGTGAGGGGGAGAGGGAGAAGCAGACTCCCCACTGAGCAGGGAGCCCTATGGGAGGCTCATTCTGGGACTCCTGGATCATGACCTGAGCGGAAGGCAGATGCTTAACCGATTGAGCCACCCAGGCGCTGCAGTTCCAGTATTTTAATACAGATGATTTGTTTTAATGCTGGATAAGATCACAGAACAGAAAAAGACATGTAAACTAAAACTCATAGGAGTCTGAAAATGGATTGTATCTGCATTGGTTCATTAGTTGTGATGATTGGGCCATATGTAAAATCTATTACAAAAAAAACTTGTTATGTTCAGAGAAACACATTTGAAGAGAAAGGGAAAACAGAAATTCAGGCCTTTGGTAAGGAAAACTGAAAACCAGTTGTTGAAGATTATTTAGGGATGCTTGCTTGTTTTAAGCAAAAAAATGAGGTATAGAATTTTGTTTTTGTGATTCCAGCTGTATTTTACCCACAAATAAAATATTTAAATGTCTTTATTGTTAATCTAAATAAAATACAAGCTTGTTTTGTGATTGGGCAGCCTTTGGGGAAATGTACTACAGGATTAAGGAATGTCTTGTCTTGTTTTTGTAGATCGAATGGAGCTGTTAGAAATAGCAAAAGCCAATGCAGCAAAAGCTTTAGGGACAGCTAACTTTGACTTGCCGGCTAGTCTCAGAAAAGTTCTTGCATCTAAAGAGGTGAACCGTGGAACAGCTGTACCAAACAGTGGTGCAACGTTTGAGGTAAGTACTCTAGGTTTATCCAAACAAAATCTTCAGAAAGCTACTGTTGGAAAGATCTAATTGGCCATTTTTATTTGATTTATTTTAGAGTGCTTCTTGGAAAGCCTAAATATAATTAAGATCAAAATAGCAGCTCTAGTGAAGGTCTCTCCCTCGTGAAAATGGGAGATTAGTGATCTTCATTTTCATGTGACACAGTATTAATTACTTTCATAGTTGTAGGTGGTATTTGGCGATTTCTATGTACCTGTCGACTTTTTCTAACTAGCCTTTACAGAGTATTTTATCTCTAGTTTTCATTTGCAGCATTATGTTCCCACAAATTCTGTATTCAACATACAGTATAGTTTATCTGCTTTATTTCTGTCTTATAGAAATCATGAATGTGGTCTCCAGACATTGATGAAGAAAATCTGTTGGTAATTGATACATGGGCAAAAACATCAGAGGTTTTACTAATTTGAAGTTTATGTTCACACACTGAAAGTTTAGTTTTTTGTTGGTAGATCCATGTGCATGCTAGAATTTGGGATAGGTACTATTTTGATAAGATACTGAAGACAATTTTTTTTTTAAACATTTTGTAATGTGGGACATCTGTGATACAGATGTCCCTTTCATAATATATGCAATATATTCCAGATGTTTTGAGAGATTACAGAAGAAGAGGCCTGCTTCACTTGCAGATAAGTTTATTATAATTTTCCAGAAATGTCCAGGATGTGCATTGGCAAATTGCACTGTGGTCTTAAAGTATAAAATTCATAGCCTTCAAGGTTTAAGGTAGTTATGAGTTTGACAGAATCAGTTAAGATAGGAAAAATGTTCTCTAGATAAACCTATCATTCAAACCCAGGTGTGGGTTTGCTTAAGTATTTAGTAATGAACAAGATCTTAGTCCAGTTGCTTTTTCAGATGATTAGGTGTCCAACTGGCAAACGCCTTAGTTCTTAGAAACTAGGTATTTTCTGGTATGACTTTACTTTCAGAGTTAATTGAATTTGCATCAGAGGAATATAATACTATATTATTGGGGAAGAGTGTCTTAAGCTGATTATTGAATCAGTTTTGTTAAGGGGAAAGCTGGAATACTAATGTCGTTTAGGCTGTTAAGTATATGATTAGATCCAAGTCGATTTGTGTCTCTACAACTAAATTTATATATGGTTGGGCTGCATTTTATACAGTATGGTAAACCAAGGGTATGGTTTTTTTAAAGTATTTTTTCTCTTACCTGTTCTAGCTGTTGGAAAGACAAGCAGAAGATGGAACTAAAAATCCCAGTGAAAAACCTTCCCAGCAAAAAAGCATAGCTTTTAGCTCTAACGTAAGTATATCTAGGCATTGACTACTCAAAATTGGACTTAGGGACATAATTCTATTATGTGGGCTTTTATTTTTGTTGGAAGGCTCATTGTTTTTGTGGTGGTACTTTGGGGTCTACTAAGCCACTTTAGATAGAATAAACCTTTCATAATTTTTTGTACCATTCTTACAAGTGACCAGTATATTGGCTCCCTCTGTATCTGATACTCACATTTTGCTATCAGTGTTTTACTTTTTTACACATCCCTCCTATACTTGTTGAATTATTTAGAAAGCACATCTCAGAAAACGCTGTAATCAGAATATTTTTTTTTTTTTTTAAAGATTTTATTTATTTATTTGAGAGAATGAGAGACAGAGAGCATGAGAGGGGGGAGGGTCAGAGGGAGAAGCAGACTCCCTGCCGAGCAGGGAGCCCGATGCGGGACTCGATCCCGGGACTCCAGGATCATGACCTGAGCTGAAGGCAGTCACTTAACCAACTGAGCCACCCAGGCGCCCTAATCAGAATATTTTAAAATCAGCCAAGGGTTTAAACAAAACTGAAAACTTTCAGTGCATTATTTTGTAATAAACTTTGCACATGTCTGATTTTTCCTAGTAGTTTTTAAAGTAGGCTTTACAATTTAGATCATGTGATAAATATGGGGTCCATTCTTTGCTTTTGGATGGTGTCTCAAGTTTTAATCTTTAATGGAATTATTTAGTATATTTTGTAAAAAGCAAGTATTTTGAGTACAAGTATGTGTTTGCATAACTGACTTAAGAATTTCTTCTCTTACAGAATTCTGTAGCAAAGCCAATGCTTCAGAAATCCGCTAAAGCTGCTGCTGAAGAGACCTCTTCAGGATCCCCCAAAGTAGACCAGAAAAAAAGTCCATATGGACTGTGGGTACCTGTCTAAAAAAAGAAAACTAATGTATAAGGTTGGCTGAAATGCACTTTATTGCAAGTGTGTGTTCCTGACATTATTCCATCTCTGGGAGTCATTTAGTGGTAATTGTTGCAATTACAAACAATGACAAAGAAATATGTAAATCTTTAATATTTAAATATTAATATTTTAGATTTCTCTTATAGATAAGAGATAACACACGTGGACCAGAGGATTCATACAGGTGGGAGTCTTGTACATATACTTGTAAATGTTTTGTATAATATCGATTACTTATGTAAAAGCAAAATTTATAAGAACAGTAATTGATTTGTTTATATTTGTTAATAAATTTCTTGTTTAAATTTCTGTCGCTTTGTTATGTATGTATATATTACATAATGAATCTTAAAGAAGCATAAAGTGTCTCTTGTTTAAAGCCTTGCTAATCCCAAATCCAAATCCATGGACTGACGGCATAGGGTTCACTGACCTTACCCAGTTTGTGAGAAATGCTAAATCTCAAAGTCTCCACACCAGAGCTGAATCTTAATATTCGCCAGTTGATGTGGGTCTTCGTTTAAATTTGAGAAGTTATGCCTAAAATTTATGGAATTCTGGCATAGTATTGTCTTGGACGAGTTAAACTACAAGCTTTAGGTGAGGAGACTCAGCCAGAGAGATAGAAATGGAATGCCTCATTGAGCTCTACAATCTGTGAAGTTTAGCTGCATTTCTTTATTACGCCCGCCTTTTTTTTCTGAAGTATGTTTTTCTTTCTTTCTCTTTTGCCACCAACTTGTGTAGTCTCAGGAAATAGATTTCCAATAGGGATGATAAGGTAAACAGGATAGGCAGAATATTAGATAAGAAACAAATAACTCAGGAAAAGAAACACTCAAATAATACGAATAGATGAGCAGGCAGAAGTCCTGAATTCTTAAGTAGAAGGGACAGTAACGAAGGTTCTCAGGTGGAACTTAATTTGCTGTTAACTAAAGCTGTGCTGTCTAGTATTTACCTGTACTTTCCAATCAGTAACAGCCACTGGCCACATGTGATTACATGCAGCCTCTCAGTCATACTAGCCACTTCTGAAGTGTTAAGGCTAGTGGCTGTGTTACTGGAAAGTACAGATAATAGAATATTTGTATCCTAAAACATTGTATGGGGAAGAGCTGCTCTAATAAAATTTGACCTTACGAAAAATTTAAATGGACAACGAACGGAAAATTCCGTGAGAAAGGGTTGCTGCTCTGGGTGAACATGTCCATTTTACATCTAGGTTAACAGTAGTTACCAGGAGGGGGACATGCTTCTAAAGAAGTACAAAAGTTTATGCAGTAGGTTCATTTTTATTCTAAGGAGACCTGAGAACATTGGTAGGCTGGCCTGGTTACAGCCAAATCCAATAAAACATGAGGATTTGAGTTGTAACTGAGAATGTGGCTAATATGAACACCTTGTTAGTATCTTTAGTTGGTATCCTTAGCAAAGTTGCAGAGGGTTTCCTTGTGAGGGAGACTTTGGAAAAGAATTAATGATGTGATAATCTTTCTTACCTTCATTTCGCTGGTAGCAGCATTTGCTGCTCTGATTATGACACGTATTTGAATACTAGCCCTGAACAGCTGAGTGACTGGATAAGTCCTGTAACTCTTCAACCAAACTCCGTTACATAAGAATGGTCTGGGCTAATTACCACTTCTGATACTTCTGCAGTGATTTTTACCTTTGGCATTCTTCACCATTAGCTTCTTCAGTCTGTTAGCACGCTTGAGGCTTAGCTATTTCATACTCTTTAATTTCTTGGTCTGTTGGCTCATTTTCTCTTATCTAGTGTCCTGAAAAGAATATGGTTTATATTATTCTTTTTTTTTTTTTTTTTCATAATTGCCCCATCAAGTACTAACAGTGTTCTTGTCTAAGTTCACCTTGTCTCTTGGGTCTGGCCAGGTCTGTGGTGTTTAGTTTGTCCTGGGCTTTGTAACACAGAAGATAATGTACTGTGTGTGTAAAGCCAGACTGGCCTTCATTATGTAAGTGGGATGCAGTTGCCCAGGTGTAATACCCTGTTACTGTGTCAGTGGTGGACAGTATAGCAAGATGGTGCCGATGGTGAGAAATTATACCAAGAGACTAGATTCAGTGCTGTCCAGTGAAAATGAGGGAACCACATTGAAAAAGGTAAGAAGAATTAGTGAAAGTTTTTTACCCTAGTATATCTAAGATGTCATTTCAATATTCTAAGAATTGGTGGCATTTTACTTTTTTTGTACTAGGTATTGTAATCATGTATTTTACACTTAAAGCACACCTCAGTTTGTCCTAGCCACTTTTAAAGTCACATATGGTGGATGGCCACCATTTTGGAAAGCACATCCCTAGATTGGTTCAGGTGTTAAATCCTTTGCTTTTTTTTCTTAAAGTGTGAACTAGAGGAACTGTATTTAAGTCACCATAGCGTGCTTCCCTTTCGTTTTCTTTGCTGAAAATCTCTCTTTAAGCTTATCTAGTAAAATAAAACTTGGTCTTAACGAGTGCTTTTCACTCTTTCTCTAGAGTCCTTCGTCAAAATTTTCTTGCAGGGATTTACATGCATTTATTTCCTTTGACCTCTTCCATTTTCTACACTGGCTCTTTGTCCTTTGCCCACTGATGGATTGTATCCTTGGCCTGCTTCTCTCTCTACAAGCTCTTAGCAATTTCCTCCATGCTGCCTTCTACCATCTACTAACTGAGAATTTCCCGAGTTCCTTTCCAGTGCTTACTCCCGCGCTCTTCAAAATGCACCTTTTCTATGCTGAACTTCTACAATATTGCCTATTTGACCATCCACCCAGTCACCTTCAGAGTAATCCTCAAATCCTACTGACATCTGCTCTTCTGGTTGAAGCAGCAGTGACTGTTGGGGAGTGCTTTTCTCCTCTGGAGAAATCCGTGTTTCCTTTTTTTTTTTTTTTAAGATTTTATTGATTTGAGAGAACACCAGCAGGTCTAGTAGAGGGAGAGGGAGAAGCAGACTACCCCCTGAGCAGGGGGCCCGATGTGGGGCTTGATCCCAGGACTCTGGAATCATAACCTGAGCCAAAGGCAACCCTTAACCGAGCCACCCAGGTGCTCCTGTTTTTCCTTTAAATCCAGATTATGATGTCTATAAAACCTATCCTTACTAATCTTTCCCTCCTCTTTTCCCTTAGTACGCTGGTACTAAATGTTTTCTTGGTAAATACTGGAGAGCCACATAAAACAGGTGATCAGTTTTTTTGAGGAGACAGCAGCATAGGTGTGTATTCGTCTTGAATTTTTTTTAAGATTTATTTTGGAGATAGCACTAGCAGGAGGGGCAGAGGGAGAGAGGGAGAGAATCTCGAGCAGACTCCATGCTGAGCAGGGAGCCTGAAATGGGGCTCAATCCCAGGACCCTGAGATCATGGCCTGAGCTGAAACCAAGAGTGGAACACTTAACCAACTGCACCACCCAGGCTTCTTTCCTTGAATTACTATTTTTTTTTTTTTTTAAGATTTTTATTTGTCAGCACAAGAAGGGGGCACAGGCAGAGGGAGAAGCAGGCTCTTCACTAAGCAACGAGCCCTACATGGAGCCTGGGATCATGACCTGAGCCAAAGGCAGATGTCCCTTGAATTATTTTTTTTTAAACACATTGGTTGTTTTTTGTTTTGTTTTTAAAGATTTTATTTATTCATGAGAGACAGAGAGGCAGAGGGAGAAGCAGGCTCCCAAGGAGCAGGGAGCCAGATACGGGACTCGATCCCAGGACCCTGGGATCGTGACCTGAGCTGAAGGCAGACGCTTAACTAACTGAGCCACACAGGGGTCCCTCCCTTGCATTATTTTTAAAAGGAAGTCCAAGTAAAATTACTGCCTCTGTTTTCATTCCCCAGAGGCAATCATATATAGTATGATGTACATGCTGGGTTTTCTTTTTTCTTTTAAGGATTTTATTTGACAGAAGAGACAGCGAGAGAGGGAACACAAGCAAGGGGGAGTGGGAGAGGGAGAAGCAGGCCTCCCGCTGAGCAGGGAGCCCGATGCGGGGCTTGATCCCAGGACGCTGGGATCATGACCTGAGCCGAAGGCAGATGCTTAACGACTGAGCCACCCAGGCGCCACTTTTTTTTTTTTTTTTTTATGCCTTATACAAACTCTTTGGATATGAGCATCTTTTCATGTTAGTATATATAGATCTATCTCATTCTATATTTGAATGTACAACATTAAAGTTTCCCTATTCACAATACATTGAATATACCATTATTAGTAGCACTTACATTACCATCTTAATCAGCCCATCATTAACTAAATCAGAGCTACTGGTGTGCCCAACTTACTGATACCAGTCCTATTCTTTTCATATAAGCTGGCACAAATAACCTCCTTTATTCAGGTTTTCTGTCCTGTATTTCCCATAACTACTACTCAAACTACATGCCCTCATTTTTCAGTTACAGTTGAAATAAAGTTAAAATTTCAATTAGGTTTTTAAAAAAAAATTGTACTATGTAAGTTTTAATAATACTTTGACCAAATGTTTTATTTACTTTATTCCATGGGAAATTTGCTTTTGAAAGTGATGTATTTACAAAATGTCTTTAGAGGATCAGTTTCATACCTTTTGGGCTTGCCCCATAAATGTACCTGGGCCCTGGGGTAGAGCATAGGATAGGCTAGCACCTGTTAATTGTGACTACTTCTGGAGAGGGTTGGCCAGGGTGAATTTCCAGTAGCCACTGTCCCCTTCCTTTCACCACCTACCATAGCTTACAAGAAAAATTAGTCCCAATTTAGCATTCTATCTCTGAAGCTCCCAAGTTCAATTCTAGGTCAAGTCCAAACATATGACAAATATAAAGATGATGATGACTCACGTTTGTAGCTAGGAGTTTTAAGCGCAGCAGGGTACACACATGAAGCACACATTCTGAACACATAAATACATGACTTTTTTTTCTGAAATGAGTGAATAATAAATATATAAGCATGAAAATACATAGTCATAGAACACTTTACAAATTATAAAAGGAAAGGTAATAGTCCTGGTTTACTGTTACAATTTGGCAGTCAAAACAGTTCCTAAAGGAGATTAGACTGCTGTTCCTCTTTCTAAATTCTGTTTAATTTTAGCTGTGTATTTCCCATAGAATCTTTCTGCTTTCTTGTTGAATTTGGCATTCCTTTCATTAATGTAGTCGATGTCTGCATCATCATTATAAGGATGTCTCCAGCTATATTTGTCTCCTTTTTCAATTCTGGAGGAAGGAAAAAAAATTGACACAATTCAAAATTGCCTTCTTTTTTTGATTTTAATAACACATGCCCAAATAGTTAACTAAGAGTAGAATCAGTAATGGAAACATATACAAAATTCTAAGCTGCTTTCTTTTTCTTTTTTTTTTTTTTAAAGATTTTATTTATTTGACAGAGACAGAGATAGCAAGAGCAGGAACACAAGCAGGGGGAGTGGGAGAGGGAGAAGCAGGCTTCCCGCAGAGCAGGGAGCCCAATGAGGGGCTCGATCCCAGGACTCTGGGATCATGACCTGAGCCGAAGGCAGATGCTCAACGACTGAGCCACCCAGGCGCCCCTCTTTTTTGGTTTTAAGACTGAAAATCTCTTCAGAAAAAAATTCTTTGAAGAAATATGTTCATTGAACTTTAATGAATTTTATAAGTTAATAGTACTGTCAGATGGTTTAGTTTTAAGATTGGGAACACAAGCTCATGTTGAAAATACAAGGGCAGTGACATTACACTACTTTGAGAGAATTCATATATATAATTCATATATATACTGCTGGTTCTGCCTAATAATTACCCTATTCAAACACAAACATACAAGTAATAGTGATGAGACCACTCTTCAAACTAGTAATTCAGGCATTCCTTAATTTCTACCTTTTGCTACACTTCAAGACCACAGTTAATTTTGTCATGAGGCATGAAATCAGTACTAAAACTTAAGGCTGCATGATAGTACTTACTGCTTTTCCAAGTCTATGACCATCCTATCAATTTCCTCCATGAAGGAGGCTGTTGGATGTTGGGTAAAAGTCCTCTCCACTGAGAAAAAGCAAGGTGTAAGTAACACTATAAAGATTCTATACCAGCAAAACTAGACAATGTTTAGTGGTCAAAAATGGAAACCTCTGGGATCATATCTGATTTCAAAGAAATAGAAATCAGACCTGAAAAAAGGTACTTAAGAAATCATCTACTCTAGTGCTCAAGTGAGGCACCAGCTGAGGACCAGAGGCTAGTGGACTCACCCAACCAAGTCGTACAGTGAGAGAGCCTGAATGAGAACATGGTGTGCTCTGAACAATTTAGAGCCCTCTCTACTCTACTCCACTATCCCTATTAAAACAGTTGTGATCTTGGGGTGCCTGGGTGGCTCAGTCGTTAAGCATCTGCCTCCGGCTCGGGTCATGATCCCAGGGTCCTGGGATCGAGCCCCTCATTGGGCTCCCTGCTCGGCGGGAAGCCTGCTTCTCCCTCTCCCATTCCACCGCTTGTGTTCCTGCTCTCGCTATCTCTCTCTCTGTCAAATAAATAAAATCTTAAAAAAAAAAACAAAACAAAAGTTGTGATCTTAAGCACATTACCTGTCTTAGGGAAAGAGCAAGTGCAGCTTAGCACTGCTTACTGCACCTGATCAAAGTAGATATCCTGCATAGGTAAGGGACACAGTAACAGCAACAGTAATCATGATGATGAGACTGCATACAGCACTATGTGCCAAACATTAAGTACACTGTAGGGATGAATTCATTTAATCTTTACCATAACCCTATGGGGTAAGCACTATTATTCCCTGGATACAGATGAGGAAACAGGGAGAAGAACTGTGACATGTCTAGTAAGTGGTGGAGCCAGAACCCAAGGCCAGGAAGCAAAGCTCCAGAATCAGCACTCTTAAATTCAAGTCCTTCCAGGTAACATGCTAAGAATATACCATTAAATCACTTACAGTTTTTCTCTCAGTCTTTCATAAGTTTCCACGTCAGGTTTGATATGCTTGGTCAGCCGATGATACTGGCGTAACTGAGCAGCAGCATAATCTAAAAGGAAAATCCAGACTATTTTAGATGTTGGGGCATTATTAGACCTGTTATTAAGAGGCCCATTCAATAAAGTAAAAGCCAGTTTTACCTGAGAATCCCAAGTCAGGGTTTTTCCACCTCTACTTCCTCTCCCATCTTTCTGCGTCTTCTGCACTGATCTCCAGCAGCTTCACTTTCTCATAGTCCTCCCCTCTTGCTGCACATTCCTAAAAAGGGGAAAAAACATTAGTTTTATTCCCTTATATAATTCTTTGATCCCTTTAAAATCAAGAGAGGCCTAAAGACTGCTATCAAGACTGTTTAAGTTGATTAGCTTGAAAAGAAAATTGTGTGCAATTTGCTATGATCTGTAAGAAGTAATACATCTAGGGTTGCCTGGGTGGCTCAGTTGGTTGGGTGTCTGGTCATGATCCCAGAGTCCTGGTATCAAGCACCACATCAGGCTCCCTGCTCAGCGGGAAGTCTGCTTTTCCCTCTCCCTCTCTCAAATAAATAAATAAAATCTTAAAAAAAAAAAAACAACCAACCCATCAGAGCTGCATTTCTTATTTAAAAAAAAAACAAAAACCTCTATAACACTGACACCAAAAACAGCCATGGTGGACACATTAGGTGTCCATTAAAATCCTTTCTCCCCTCCTTTCCTAGCTCATGGCTGCCCATTTCCCAACCTCCCCTGCAGTTGGATCAGGCCAGATGACTTGGGCTGCTCAACAGGGAGCTGATACATGAGAGACTCATGAGCTTTATAGTTTTTGGGTTTTTTTTTAAGATTTTATTTATTTATTTGACACACAGAGAGAGAGCACAAGCAGGGAGACTGGCAGGGAGAGGGAAAAGCAGGCTCCCTCTGAGCAGAGCTGGACGTGGGGCTCGATCCCAGGACCCCGGGATCATGACCTGAGCTGAAGGCAAACGCTTAACTGACTGAGCCACCCAGGCGCCCCTACAGTTTGTTATTGTTGGAGCTTTTGTTACTGTAGCTTAGGCTCTTACTCTAATAGCCACTGCTTATGCCACTGTACGTGCCAGGCACTGCTGTTACGTGTTTTACACATTTTAGTCTCCCAACTCTCTCAGAGCCAGAGTGCTCACCTTCCATGCCGTATGCCACCTCGGCAAAACACAAGAGAATCCTGGAATCCACAGCTTGTGAGGATGGTGGAATTGTACTTACTTTTTTCTCTTCTTCTTCCTGCAGCTCCCATTCCAGACGAGCTTTTTAGCCTCCCAGTTTGCAGGTAATTTAAGTCTTTTATCTTCCTCCACAACTTCCTGGTGATTTAGCATTCGAGCTTCATTCTACCACCAGAACACACAAAGTTTGTCGGCACAGGTATGGAAACAAATCTAAATAGACATTACCTGTCTTCTTGTACGGCAGGCATCCAAAGCAGACCTTTGGATTTTATCCTGAACGGCGGAGAGCCACTAGAGAATTTTACGTGTGTATTCGTGTTAGGGGAATTTTATGGAGGGGGAGATGAGGAAGTCAACACCTATTCCTATAACTTTAAATATTCTTTTACTACTTTCAAGGAACCAGGTGGTAGGGATGGAAAGAGCTATGGTTTAGAAGTAAGAAGACCTGAGGGATATATGGACTTGACTACTCTCTGGCTGTGTGATGTAAGCAAGTCTTTTAGGACTGGATTGAAACAGGGCTTCCCACAGCATGAGTTCCACTGACTGGAGAGACTTGAGAGGATTTTAGATGCTACTGAATGACACTGAGTCACACACTGAGGTGATTCCATTTTCATGTCTCTTTTAATTCAAATTGGGTCTAAGACAAATTCTCAGCAACTAATGGGTTTAACACTTCTGAAAACACCTTTCCTAACACCTCCTTTTAAAAACAAATAGGGTAGGGGCATCTGGGTGGCTCAGTTGTTAAGCGTCTGCCTTCAGCTCAGGTCATGATCCCAGGGTCCTGGGATCCCAGGGTCCTGGGATCGAGCCCCACATCAGGCTCCCTGCTCCGCGGGAAGCCTGCTTCTCCCTCTCCCACTCCCCCTGCTTGTGTTCCCTCTCTCGCAGTGTCTCTCTCTGTCAAATAAATAAAATCTTAAAAAAAAAAAACAAACAAATAGGGTAGGAGACACCATCAGAATGCAACCCACAAAATCCTTCCGACTATGGGAAGCTACAGAAAAAAAAAAACAATCTTTTTTTCCAACCAAATCAAACAAAATGACCTCCCCAACCCAAAACAAATAAAACTCAAAAAACCCCCAGAAACAGAAAAGATGAAAAGAGAACCTATAGGGGCGCTTGGGTGGCTCAGTCGTTAAGCGTCTGCCTTCAGCTCAGGTCATGAATCCAGAATCCTGGGATCAAGCCCCACATCAGGCTCCCTGCTCAGCGGGAAGCCTGCTTCTCCCTCTCCCACTCCCCTTGCTTGTGTTCCCTCTCTCACTGTGTCTCTCTCTCTGTCAAATAAATAAAATCTTAAAAAAAAAAAAAAAGAGAACATATAAAGACATAAAAATGTAAAATTCCTATCTTAAATAGTAATATTACATTTAAACAGCAATTTAAAGATAAACACTGAGCAAGTGGACAGGTGGTCACATGTATAAACTGTGAAGGTGATGGGAGAGAGACTCCAATCTAATATTTATGAAGTTGAGAAAGTTTTTAGATCACAGAGTTAGTGGCAGAGTTAGACCAAGACCAAATTTCCTGATTTCTGGCTGTTTTTTCCCCCTATCTATGAATATTTTAATATCTCCTTTAAGTAATCTCTATACCCAATGTGGGGCTTGATCACAACCCCAAGATCAAGAGTTGCATACTCCACTGACTGAGCCAGCCAGGCGCCCCTTTGATACCTTTTTAACAATACCACCATCACATTCCCAAAATAATTCTTATCCTGTAATGTTCACATTTTCCTGATGGTCTCAAGTGCTCATTATTTTTTACAGTTTGAATTCAGACAAGTTCCATATATTGTGATTAGTCAATACATCTCTTAAGTTTTATTTAATCTACAGTTTCCTTCTCCATCTTTTTTACCCCTGCTCTTTTGAGGACTGTGAAAATGATCAGGCTGACTGTCCTATTTCCCAAAGTGCTAGCTGCCTCCCTATGATTCTGTTGACCCCTGTATTTCTTGTAAATTGGTCATTAGATCTAGTGGTTCCATTCAGTTCAGGTAATATTTAACAAGTCTACTTATATGAAGCTAGTGTTATATACTTCTATCAGGAGACACACAATCTCTGATCTTCTCCCTTTTTGTGATGTTTGCAGTTACTGATTACCTAGATCCAGTAATCTATTAAAGATTACAAAATCATGATGTTTGAATTATATTATTACTTCTTCACATAACGTCCAGCCTACTCTTTACACAGTATTTCAAGTTAAGTATGTGTGCCTGACTAGCTTTTAAATTGAGTTTTTCTGGGCAAATACAGATAACTACACTCCTCACACATACCCTGTCCCCCGCTGGCTACAGGCCTCCCACCCTAATGAGGACTCTGCCTTTGCACTTGTTCTTACTGCTTGGACACCTCTTCCCCCAACTCCTTTACTTATCTGATAATATCCTACTCATCTTTCAAGCAGCTTAGCTGTCCCATTAGTCTTTAGTTGTCTTTTTCTTCTCTGAATTTCTGAGGCACTTTGTTCCTCCCTCTAACATACAATTACCAAGTCGTGGAGTAATTTTTGGTTATGGACCTGCCTCCATAACCAGACAGGAGTCTTACCACACTTACCACTGTATCCACCCTATCTAGTTGGTTATGGCACACCAAGAGCTCGGGGCTGAGTGGGGAGGAGGGTGTTAGGATGAATGAGTGAGTGGCCAACTTGCTGTGCGACAACAGACAAAACCAGTGTCTGGGTCCAGAAACGGATTAAGTGAGACATTCTAGAAGTGAGACCTAAGCATGAGCATTTTTAAAAAGTTCTAGAGTGATTCCAGTGTGCTACCAGGGTCGAAACCACCGGGAAAGATCTTGCTTCAGCACCGCGGGTCAGGCGCGCTGCTGCGGCTTGCTCGTCCCTCCACCAACGCGCACGGGCCGCCCGGGTGACAGGTCTCGGCTCCTCGGGGGCTACTCACCCGCTTCAGGTGCAGCTCCCGGAATTTGCGCAGCCTCTGTTCGTGCTTCTGGGCGGCCAGCTCCGCGGCTGCCGCCAGGGGCAGCTCCCCCTCCTCCGCGCTGTCCACCCGCACCTGCGGCGAGGAGGACCGACTGGAGGCGGGACGGCCGGGGCCGGTTCCCCGCCGGTCCCGCCGGGCCGGGCCGAGCCCTCACCGCCGTCCCGACCCACGGTGTGGGCGCCTCCCTCCCTGGCATCGCCTCTACGTCTAGGCCAAACCTCTAGCCGCAGACGCCCTTATCCCCAACCCCTGGGCAAAGCCTACCACCCACCCTCTCAACCTCAGCCTCAGCGGCCATCAACCAGCTGCGCTTTACCCCTCACACTTCCGGCGACAACAAATAACTTTTCCGACTCTCTTCCGGCAGCCTGCAGCCACAGGTTTCGGGGGAAAACCCCGCCCCTTTCTGCGTCTCCCGGGAGATGAGGAACCAATCACCGCCCGTCGCAGCCCTGGGCGGCATCCGATTGGGCCAGGCCTGTGCGCAGGGGCGTGGAGTAGCGACACCTGGGCGGTGCGGGTAAAACCGGAGGAGAGACCCGGCGTCAGCGCCGTCAGGACCGCAAAGAGGAGGAAGAGGGGAAAAGGGAGTAAACCACCAAATTTGTGAGAAAGCGACCCAAAGCACAAGTTGTGCCCATTAACTGACGGACCTTATAGTTCAGATTTCTGAATACCACATACAAAGCAGATTCACGGTTACCATCACGTCACCTTGTTTTAATCCCTGCCTAGCAGTTTACTGTCGCCCCGCTCAGTACAACGTGAGCTCCAAGGGAACAGCTGATTCCTTGTGGCCCCAACGGTATCTGGTGCAGGGTATGAACTAATTTCATACTGTTGAATGAGTGAACAGATTGGTTGGGGATTATTTGGTATCTGGAGCATTTTCGTGATGCAGAAAGATTTCTTGGATTAATTTGAGGCTTTGACTTTCTTCTGAAAATTCTGCACAGAACAGCATTCTTCATATACCTGTCCACTCATTCAATAATGAACTGTATAATCGCTCTTATTTATTTACTAACTAGTCTATTCTTTGGTTCATCATCTATGAAAAAGACAGTAAAGCAATACCCATGTCACAGAGTAGTTTGAGGACAAATTAGATAATATGGGTGAAGTATCTGTGACTAGTACCTGGCCCATAGCAAATGATGAGTAACTGCTGACTTTTACCAGTTGGCATTAGATGTGCCCCTCTCCTGCCTGCGGTTTTCTTAAATGTCTTTCTTCAGGGAAGCCTTAACCTCCACCACCCGAAGAGTCAGTTTCCCCTCTTATAGCTCTTCATACTTTCTTCTTTGTTGCATTTACATACATGTAATTAAATAAATGTGGAATTTCTTGTTTAATGCCATTAATTTAAATGAGACAAATTTCTTAACCGTTATCAAAGAAGCAAATCTAGGCCTTTATTTTTCTGTATCATGGATGATTTGACAGAGGAGTCTTACGTGTATTTACATTCTTTAGGAATACAGAAATGTCAGTGATAAAATTATTTACAGTAAGATCACATCAGAATTACAGGTTTTACAAAATATTTTGTCAGAACCCTACAAACTGAAACCACATAATTAAGGAGAGTTTAATGAAGGGACTGTTTACAGAGTTGTAGACTGGGTTAAGAGAAACCAGCAAAAGAAAGTGAAGCATTCCGGGGCTAGCAGCAGGGGGAAGCCATTGCTACCCCTAATCCTAAAGAGGTGAGGGAAGGATAGGATAGGAGAAGGTCTTCAGACGGAAGCCATGACTAAAGAAACCAGCCCATAATCCAGGCAGGGAATAAATATCCTGACCTCATTTCTCCCAGACTTCTTATCTTCTGTAGGTGCCACTCGTTGGAAGGATCCAATGAGAAGAGAGCAATAAACAAGAGAGCTTATTGATGCAGTCCATAGAGGCCAGCACTCGTGGGTGCAGAACAGAGTGGACACTGGTGGAAGGTGGTTCTAAAGGAGCAAACAAAATATCTAGCACAATTCTTTTCATGGGACATGGTAACAATTTCATCATTTTTTGAAGTCTTAGAAGAGCTCTTTGTTCAAGTTATAGTTTACATAGATTTATAAGCTTGTAACAAAGAACAGAACAAGTTGTGTGGCCAATTGAATTTCCCAAGATGAAAGATCTTCCATCCTATGTGCTATTCTTACAATGTGACACTGACACACCTCCCAAGGAGATGTAAGATCTATACCCCTAATCCTTGAATATGTGACTGCGGAAGAAGTGACACTATGTGACTTCTGAGGCTAAGTCATAAAAGGGGAAGCAGATTCCACCTGGTTCTTTTGGGATGCTTGTTTTTTGAACCCAGTCACCATTCTTTGAGGAAACCCAGACCAAATGGAGAGGTCATGTAGGACTGAAAATTGGTACAATCCTTAGGGAGGGCAATTTGGCAATATTTATAAAAATTACAAAGGCGTTTACTCTTTGACTCAGTTATTACACTTCTGGGGAATTTTGCTACAGGTGCAATTGCACAGATATAAAATGACTTATGTACAAGGATTGCTTAGGGCATCTATTTGTTTTCTCATACGATTTAGTAAAGATGACATGATAGCAGATTCATTGGGTGAGAACACACAATACTCTTTGTTGGCTGTCATTTAAAGCTTGTTGGGTAAATTTGGTAAAGCCTCTGTATACATCATAACATCTTGGCCAACACAGAGAACAAAGACAGTGGGATGAATTCTCCCTCATGCCCAGGGAAAGCCAGGATGCAATGATCTAACCATCCAGGTGGAAATCATGGCCTAAGATCCATGCCACATAACCACTGAGCTCCATTCAGGGCTGCTCAGTAAACACCTGGACAGTGTGACCTATCAGTGCCAAACCAGTCACTTTCCTTCAGTATAACAGAATGCTCACAAAGTTCCAGATATCCATCCCACATCTTGGATGTAATTGGGTTGGTTCTGTTTAGAGTGATTTTGTTGTTGTTGTTCCCAACACAGGGGTGCCTGGGTGTTCAAATGTTCATATCCTGGGGTAAACCACATAAATCCATCCCGAATGTGGGTATAGCCACCCATGGTTCTGACAGTCATATTTTTAGGATTCTTTTGGTTAACAAGTTGGTGGGCTGCCTGCATAGTTTGGTTAACAGAAGAAGAATACTTACGTCCTGTGTCATTATAGTGTGTGCTGTAGGCCAGGCTTCTGGATCAGGGTTACTGATGTCAGATGTACTAAGGATACCAATCTCAGCATGTTCTTCCTTGATGTGTTGCATTAGGACCTTCCAATCACCCCCCAGGAAGTGGTAGTATCCACCATGGTCATTCTAACAAGCTAGAGAGAGGAAGCTGTCCACATATTCAACAGGTGGATTGATTTTTATTTTGGGCAAATGAGTGTGCCTACTGCAGAAAGACATTTCCATCAGTTGTCCATCCATGACTGGACACCATAGGATAGACAGAAACCCAACCAAATGATTTCTAAAAATTATATGATTGTACTTGGGCTGTGAATTTTCTGCCCATCTCTATTGGGGAAATTAATATAAGAGCTCCAGGGCTTTGGGACCAAATGTGAGGCAAACTCACATTTGTATCTGTGTTAACATAAACCAGTTCTAAAGAACTGGAGTTTATTAAAGAGGGTATTTTACCACCAGCAGAGAAGCCTGACCTTGTGTCAAAGATCAAAAGTCATGAGAATTCCAATCAGAAGGAGTAATATCGCAAATATTTCAACTGGCTTAATCATCCTATAAAATGCTCATATAGCCTTCAAGTTTCCTTAAATATTAAGTATTTAGGCACCTAAGTATTCATAGAACTCCCCAATATAGACAAGTATTTCTACAATCAGAAATGCAAGGATCAGGGTTACATGTGTGAATAAAACTTTGGAGAGTAGAGCTGGTATAACAATCATAGGATAAGAGGAATAGGAGAGTATAAAGTATGATGAAAAAAAATTTTTTTTTGAAATTGTAATATACAGGCCTGGTCCAGAGTCTTGGGATAGCTGTCTACTCAGATGTCACCTGCTTTTGGGATGTCATAAGTTTTAATTTTCTGATAGCAATGGATTGCCCACCAGGTATTAGAGCTTTCTTTAAATGGGAACCATGAACCCAAGAATCAATGCCTTTGAGTTTAACTGCACAAGGATTTGTCCAAAGTAACCTGGTAGGGTCTTTTCCATTGAGGCTATAAAGGATCCTTATGGAGATGTCTTTTCCAATAGGCAGAATCTCCAGGTTGAAGGTGGTGCTGTAGGATGTCTGTCTCCTGGGAGCACTCTGTGGGAGAACTTTTCTACCAAGCATGCATTTTCTTTAAGGCCTCTATCACCCCTTGTAATATTCAAGCATTTATCCTTTAATTAATAAAGGTTCATGAACTCCTGAACTTAATCTCATAGGTCTCCCAGGTACGATCTCAAAGGGCAATAATTTATGTCTTTTGAAAGGTGTGCACCTTAAATTTAACAATATAATTGGCAGTAACTTAAGCCAGGGTGAGTTAAAGCCTTCTCTAAATTTAGCTAGTTGGGTTTTAACTATACCATCTGTCCTTTCTGCCAATCCTGATTACTAATGAAAATGTAACATAGGCCAAATATCAAAATTGTCTTAATTATTTGCCCACTAATGGGTCCGTCGATTGCTGTGCAATTCAGATGGGATTCTCCCATTGGGAGTTGATATTTCCTAATTATAACTTGGCTATTGCTGATGCAGTGGCTCTGTGACAGGGGAAGCCTTCTACCCAATGGGCATACATACAAATCATTACCAACCCATATTTATATCCCTGAGAGGGTGGCAGCTGGATAAAATCCAACTGGCATACCTCAAAGGGTCCTGAAGGCAGTGGGAAGTGCCCCATGGAATTGTGAATAGGTTTCTCAGACTTATGTTTTGGACAGATTGGACGATGCTGATAGATTTCAGATGCAGCTTTGTGGGAAGGGTTCCAAAAAGTATTGTTTTCCCCAATTTATAATTTTTTCTGTGCTCCAGTGGGTCATTTCATGAACTAATTTTGGAGTAGTTTTCTGTGCACAATCAGGAAGGACAGGCCATGCATCTGACCCAGACCAAAGATGGATAGTCGAGTCAAATTTGCAATTTGATTTGATCGTCTTTTCTTTTCCTTAAAGGTGGCGTTCTGTTGAGCATCCTTAGTTATTTCTTTTAAATCACCAATAGTGGTTGAAGTGAACATTAATTTTAGGGTAGAACAGCTTGGCAAAGCCACAGCTTTTGCGGCAGGGTGTGATATATGGTTGCCTTTGCTTTTCTCCGTGTTTGTTGCAGAGTGGCCAGGACTTTTAATTTTAGCTAATGACTTTGGTAATAGAATAGAGTCTAATAGTTCTAACGCATAAAAGCTATTTTTAATCTTTTGGCCAGAGGAGGTTAAAAATCGTTGTTGTTTCGAAAGCATACCAAAACCATGCGTACCACAAACGCATACCTGCTATCATTATGTCATATCAGACATTTGTCTCTTGCCGGAATGCAAGCTCTAGTTCAGGTCAAAAGTCCAGCCTGTTGAGGTTTCCAGTTATAGAATGAATAAATCACGGCGATGGAAGGTACAGCATAGGGAATAAATGTAGTCATTGGTCCTGTAATAGGGTTGCGTGGTGACTGATGGTAGATACATTTCTGGGGAGCACAGCAAAACTTATAAACTTGTTGAATCACTATGTTGCGCACCCGAAACTAATCTAACATTGTGTGTCAACTATACAAAAGAAATGAGAACAGTTCAACATGTTGAGCTGCAGAGGCCTCAGGTAGAGGATGAGCCTCAGTTCTGTCTGTAGCTGGTTGCAGAGTATCCTGCTGATATTTTCCTGTTTTAACCCTTAAATAAGAACTGTCAGTGAACCAAATTATTCAGCATTTCTGGTAGGGCTTTCTTGAAGATCTAGTCCACGAGTCCACAGTGGACCAGTTGTAGTAATATAGTCACGAGGAATCTCATCAGAGGCAAGAGGCAAAAAAGTTGCAGGCTTTAGGGGTGCCCGGCTGGCTCGGTCAGTGGAACGTGGGGCTCGGACTCACAACCCCAAGATCAAGATCTCTTATGAGTCTGAGCCCCACATTGGGTGTAGAGATTACTTAAAAATAAAACCTTAAAAAAAAAAAAAGAGTAGCTGGGTTTAAAGAGTGACATCTGGTCACAGAGATGTTTGAAGGTGACAGCAGGAGAATGTCAGAAGAAGTACATTTGCTAGCAGATGAGAGCTTTCACCAAACGTGAAATTTAAATGATCCAGGGGAATTCATGATTGGTTCTTCTGTGTCTTCTGACAAAACAGCAGTGTCGGCTAGAGCTCTCACGCAGGGTGGCAGTCCTTCAGCCGTTGGGTCCAGTTGCTGACTGGAGTACCCTGAAGACCTGTGTTGGTCTCCATGTCTCTCTGTCAAAACTCCTAAAGCATTAGCTTTGTGTTTGTGGACAAAGAGGAAGAAGGGCAATTGATAATTTGGGGTGCCGCAGAGCATGGATTGAGCAAGGTGTTTCACCTCCTCGAAAGCCTGTTGGTTTAATTTAGTCCAATGGAAGGGCTCTGGTTACGGTGCCTTAAGTAAGGAATTTAAGGATTGAGCAATAGCAGAGAAATTAGGAATTCAATTCTGGCAATATCCAGCTGATCTCAGGAATCCCCACAACTGTTGTTTGGTTTGAGGAAGGGGAAGGGAGCCAGTGCTTTTTATTCTTTCAAGATTGAAGAGAAATCCTTATTCACTAGTGACATATCCCAAATATTTAACTTGGGGTATTTTATTTTTTTAATTTATTTTTTTCTACCCCACCGCCGACTTGGGGTATTTTAAATTGTAATTTTTCTTTTGCTACCTATGTCCTTTCCCAACTAACTGTTTTAACAGTTGGATACTGTCAATTGAACAAGCTCTTTATGAAGGGGAGCAAAGAAGAAAGTGGTCCACATATTGTAATAAGTAGAATTTTGAAGGGAGGTTACATCAGCTATGTCTGCTTTTAAGATTTGGGGTAAATAAGTAGGGCTTTCAGTGTAACCTTGAGATATAACTGTCTATGTTTATTATTTTCCTTCCGAGGTGAAGGCAAATAAAAATTGGCTGTGTCCACAGGTATACTGAAGAGGGCACTACATAAATCCACTCCCATGTAGATTTGCTGTCTGGAGGAATAGTAGAAAGTAAGGTGTGAGGATTAGGCACGTGTGGATGTTGTGGAACGGCAACATTATCGGTTGCTGTAAGGGCCTGTACAAACCTCCATCCTCTGCCACAAGATTTTCAGATGGGAAAAATTGGCATTTTATAAATATATACACACACACACACACCCCTCAATTACAGGTTTAATCCCTTCAATGGCTTCAGAATTTAGAGGATATTGTTTAATATTAGGGAGTGGTTTAATATCAACCTGACCGTTTAGATAGGAGGGGCAGAGTTTATACGTCTGATGTCAGTAGGACTTTTGGACCAGAGTGTCAGGGACAGTGTCCAGGAGGGGGTGCTGTAGGTTTTGAATTACAGGAAAGGATGTAGGCTCCTTTTCTATAGACTTTTCTGTGTGCTGTTATGCTATTTGCGGAAACATTCCTCCCGCCTTTTTAAAGTTATCTCTACACCCAAAATGTGGCTCGTTGCTGCAATGACTGGAGTTATTTATTTAGCATTTTAAAAAAACATTTACCCCTTTTGAGAGAAGGAAACGTGTGCCTGATAAATCTCAAGAAAATCGCAGCCTAACACGTAGGAATTATAGGGATCAGAAGGAATGGATGAGTGCCTTGTAAAGGCCCCAGCTGAAAAAAGGATAGGTAAGAATTTAAAAACTGTCATGACATATTAGTCACTCCCACCTTTTGCAACGTTTCTGTACTCCATGGAAGGGAGACAGAGAGCCTGGTGGGGTTGAAAATTGACAGTGTTGCTCCCGTGTCTGTAAGAGCTCCTGTCACCTCATTCCCAATAAGATTTATTTCCCCTAAGGTGTCAGTTTGAGGTCATGGGAAGACCCCCCTCCCGGCCTCAGAGCTGCCCTGTTCTGTCATTTGAGCATTCTTCCCCAGCTGCTGGTGTCCTTAGAGGGGAAAGCGTTCTGAGGCTCTTGCAGCTGATTTTGTCTTGTCAGTTTGCAGCAAGCCTTCTTCCAATGGCCAGATTCTTCTGCAGTAATTGCAAACACCTTTGACAGGAAAAATACCCTGAAGATTTTGGGGATTTCTGGGGGTTGTTAATTGTTGTAATTGTAATTGGAGATGCATGATCTGGGCAGCTTGGACTTGTGAGTCCTTTCTTTTTCGTTGCTCATTCTGTGGTGTGAGATAACTGATCAGCCAAATTAACCAGATCGTGAGGCTCCATGGTGGCCCAGCTGAGTCACTGTCATTTAACTAAGGGACCAAGTTCACCTTCTAACCCATTAGCAAAGGTGGAGTTAAAGAAAAAGGACATTTCATGTTTAATTTTGTCAATACCAGGGTATTGTTTAAAAGTTTTTTCCAATCTATCATAATAATCAAAACCAGGTTCATCTAGCCTTGGAGTACATTGTTGAATTTTTCTCTAATCTGTGGTCTTTGGAAAAGCTGCCAGAATAGTTTTATGTAATTCTTCAGCTAGCTTAAAAGCATTTTTTCCCCTGTAGCATTTTCGCTTAGAAAAATCATCAAAATGCTATGTCCAGCCTACTTTCCCCATCCAGTCCCTTGCATGACTCTCATTCACAAGCATATGGATAAGTCAATAAAGGTCAGAATAACCAGGTTTGCAGATCTGAATAACTAAATTGAATTCCTTAGCAAATCCTAGAGGGTCTTCAAGGGCATTGGGAAAGTCCTTGATAATGGCTTGTAATTCTGCCTTCGTCCAAGGGGTGTAAGTAACTGATAAAGTCCCAGAGCCTCTCTCATTAGGTTTAACTTTAGAAGGAGTCTGGATGACTGGAGGAGCTAGGGGAACCTCCGGGTTGTCATTATAGAATGGAAGTTCGTTTAGACTGGGGTTTTACTGGTGGAGAGCAGAGGGAGAAGATGGAAGAGGATAAGTAGTCACACCAGTTCGCTCAGAAGACTGTAAACTTTTGTAGTTTAAATACTCTCTCAGTTACAGTTAGCTTGAGAAAGTTTAGAGTTATTTTCTTATAAGGAAGCAGGTTTAGAATTAATTAATTTCTTGGAGGCTCCAAATACCAATTTAAATATACTTCTCACCCCTGGTTGCTTGGTTTTCTTTTCATTTTCCAATTGTGCATGCAAATAAACTAATTTTGGAATCTCAGAAGATCCCCAAAGTGGCCATAGTAAGGACAAGACAGAAACTTACAAGGAATGGACCCATAATATTTGAACATAAATGCAGCTTGGCTTCCACACAGGGGCTGCTTTCCAGCAGCAATTTTTGAAACCAAACACCCCATTGAGTAGTCAGTCACCAGAGAGAAAAGCATCTCTCTCTGTAAGTCACACAGATAGAAGCCCGCACCAGAAGGACACCCAAAGAAATCAGGCCTGAACCTTAACCAAAAAAGGGGAGGTTGGGAACCAAGAGGATTTACCACCAGAACCTGGAGTTGGTTGGGGAGAGGACAGAGCACGATAGGCTCAGGAAGGTACCCTGCTCAAATCCAGCGGTGGCTCAGGAGTCAGAGTGGTGTGTTGCTTCTGACACCATTAACGTCAACTGAGAAAAGAAGGCAAAACTGAAAAAGAACAAAGGCCTTTATTTGGGGTCTCAGAATTGCAATTCGGGCAGCACAGATTCCAGCAGCAACCAGAAAAATGTGTCACCTGTGTGGGGAAAGCAAGGGGCTTTTGAGAAAGGGGAAGGGGGGCAATTACATGACTTCAGTAAAAGAAAACGAAATTGTCAATTGGTACTACCAGGCTGAACAGCTTTTGGTTACACTTTGATGGACTGATTTACTGTTGCTAACGAACGAAACTATTCCTGATACGCATTAATTCCTCTATCTTCAGCCAGACGCCAGTCCCCCTTTGACTCTAGGTACAACTGTTGGTAAAAAATTGCTGTTTCTGGCCCAGTTCAAAGGTCTTTTTGCCCCGTTCCAGAGTTCATTAGCTATTTGTTTTAAAAAGGAAAATGGCGCTTCTCTCAAAATGGAGCCTCTCCTGTCTAGAAATTTTATACAGTTCTGCAGTGGGGGGAAAGGAAACCGACCAGGCGAGAAAAGTATCTCACACTACCGAAGAGAATTAAAATGGTGCCACTTGACAGTACTGAGGGCCTAGGTGAGACAAGGCAGGCAGGGGAGACCTGCCTCGCAGGAGGTGACACTGAGACTAAGCGCTGAATAGCAAACACTCTTAGCTCCAGGGAGTGGCAGGCACTTGGGATGACTTCCTATCCGGCTCCAGGTCCCGCCGGTCCCTCCTAGCTGTCGCCTTCCGAGCGCTTCCCCGCCCTTGCCTCTGAGGCCTCTTGCGGCTGCGCAAGGCCCTACCCAATCGAAAACGTCTCAGTGTTAAAAGTGGCAGGGATTGGTCCCAAGCTCCTGAGACCTCCAGGAAGGGGCGGGGCTTATAGTAGGTTTCTTAATACGTATGGGCTGGGTGGGCCATAGGCAGACGGAAGTGCTCTGTGTTGTTGCCGGAAGTGGCGAAAGAGAGATTGTGATGGCGGCTGCGATTTTAGCCGAGAAGGTAAGTTCCGCCGGCTCTACCCAGGGATTTTTGTAGGGGGAGGCTCCGGGGGGACACAAAAGGCGAGAGGTGGAGGAGATGGCTGGGTGCCGGGCTAGGGAGGCGCAGACGCCATGAAGTCGGGGTCGGTGTGAGGGCTCGGCCCGGCCTTGCGGAAGCGGCGGGGAATCAGCCCGGGCCGTCCCGCCTCCAGTCGGTCCTCCTCGCCACAGGTGCCGGTGGACAGCGCGGAGGAGGGGGGGCAGCCCCTGGCGGAGGCCGCGGAACTGGCCGCCCAGAAGCGCGAACAGAGGCTGCGCAAATTCCGGGAGCTGCACCTGAAGCGGGTGAGTATCCTCCAAGGCAGCTGAGGCTGGTCATTCTGGCAGGCCCGTGCGCGTTTGTGGAGGGACGAGGAAGCCGCAAAACTATGCTTGACAGACCCGCAGAACTGGATGAAAGATCTTTCCCGGTGGTTCTCAACCCTGGCAGCAGATTGAAATCACCTTTGAAAATAACACATGCTCTCTCTAACCCTCCTGTCACCCACTTCTGATTTAACTAATCTGGGCTAGGTTTGGGAGTCTCTATTACTAACAGCCTCCCTGCTGTATGAGTCTGACAAACTCTTCGTTTTACCTAGGGGATATGTGGAGCTGGAGGCTGGAAGAAACTCGTCCGTGTTAATAAGAGAGCTGGTTGCCTGTTCATTAAAAAATAATCAGCAAATCTCTGAAAGTCTGTAGTGTCAGTGGTTCACCTAGTTGGTGGGAAACTAGCTGATTATGATATGGCTTTTGCTCTTAAGTAGAAGAGATGATTTTCTAGCCAGAAATATGGCATGCTAGCTTTGAGAACAAAGTGCCCTGGGAGTGTAGAGGAGAGATGAATACAGTTTGAGGGGCTCCAGAGAGTGCCTCATATAAGAGGTGACACCTAAACTACGGTTTGAAAGATGTGTAAGGTATTATCAGACAAAAAAATTGGAGGAAGAAATATCCAAGCAGAGGAACCAAATGCAAATTAAGGGAACTCATATTAGGGATAAGAGTCCAGCAAACAACTGGCTGCAGTTGGAGCTGAGAAAGGAAAAAGCAGCTCTGGTCTATTTCCACTTAAGTGGCTTGACTGACAGCTTGGCTGTGGTTTCACAAACCCCCAATATCACTCTGACTGTTGGAGTGAGACAAAAACAGTACTGTTCAAACCACAGAAATGACCACACATTCCCCTCTTCTGCTAACTCCAGTGACTGTTAGGATCAATTACAGCATTAGTCTCACCCCGTTAATCCTGTAGAAAAACAGGGTACCCAGTCATCGAATGCCCTGCCTTTCTGACACTGTCTTATCCAGAGCACCGCCATACTCCCTTGAACCTTACCCCCCCCACCCCAGGCACCTGATAAAAACCCAAATCCTGTAACTAGCCTCTCCTAACACCTTCTCACCAAAATGCCTATAGTTCCCCATGGTTTGCTCTCCTTCAGTGCAGCAAACACAGCTTTGACTATAGGTATGTTCTTGGTGTTTTCAACTGGAGGGCATTGCCAGAGCCAAGAGTACAAGTGTGTAAGAGGGATGGTAGTTGAGAGGAGTATCTCTGTTTGCCTAGAAAAAGTTAATGAAGAATTACACACACTTAAATATTGACTTGGAGGGACTGTGTAAAGTACATGTGGTTGGAAATTAGGAGACATGGCTTCCTGGACTAACTGCCGCCAACCTGTGACCTAAGGAACCTCTAACGTAGGTTGTCCTTAAGATGATATTTTGTTGTGTGCAGTTAAGTTCACTTTATAAGATGTGATTTATTTGAGACAGCACAAGCTGGGGGTGGGAAGGAAAGGGGGGAGGGTCAGGGGGAGAGGGAGAAGCAGACTCCCCGCCGACAGGGCTCCATCTCAGGACCCTGAGATCATGACCTGAGCCGAAGGCAGACGCTTAACCGACTGAGCCACCCAGGCACCCCACTTAAATTCATTTTAAATCACACTTCATGGAGTAATTCAAATGGAAAATACCTTGCCTTTGCCATAAAGTAAAATGTTAAAATATTTAAGGAGGAGGAGAGACTTGGAAAGGGTTAGAGATACTAAGATTAGTGTTAAAGCCTCCAGCCCCAAATTGAAGCTTTTTGCTTGAATTAGGATTAAAAGAGAATTGAGGGGTGCCTGAGTGGCTCAGTCAGTTAAGCATCCAATTCTTGGTTTCAGCTCAGGTCATGATCTCAGGGTACTGAGATCAAGCCCCTCATCGGGCTCTGTGCTCAGTGCAGAATCTGCTTGAGATTCTCTCTCCCTCTCCCCCTCTTGCTCGTGCGTGTGCTCGCTCGTGCTCTCTCTCTCTCAAATCTAAAAAAAAAAAAAAAAAACCCTAATTAGGCCATTCCCTTGCTTAAAATCCTTTGATGGCTATCTGTTGCTTTTAGGATAAAACAGAGTCCCCTTGTTAATGTATCTTACCTGACCGTTTTCAAAGTGGGCAAGATTTTGTTTGGATTTGTTTTCATGTCCCAGCTGACAAATTTTGTGTTAACGGTTTTAGAATGAAGCTCGTAAATTAAATCACCAGGAAGTTGTTGAAGAAGATAAAAGACTTAAGTTACCTGCTAACTGGGAAGCCAGAAAAGCTCGTCTGGAATGGGAGCTGCAGGAAGAAGAAAAGAAAAAGGTTAGGATCTACTCTGCTGGCCTCATAAGTGGTTTATTCAGTCATTCTTCTGTACAGTGACTGTAGTACCTGGTTTTGTACCCTGGGTCTGGGGCCAGACTGCTGGAGTCCATGTGGTGGCCCTGCTCTTGACTAGCAGCAACACTTTGGAGGAGTTATTTCACCTCTCTGTGCCTCTGTTTTCTCATCTGTAAAACGGGGACTATAATAACAATGATTCGAGTTACTGAGGAATTAAACGAGTCAGTGCATGTAAAACATTTCCAAGGGGCCTGGCACCTGCTACCCACTGAGTATGTGTTTTAAATTGAGGCACGCACTCTTACACACCATAGCAGGTTCCCATATTTCCTCCAAATAATAATCATTAGTTTTAAAATATTGCCTGATACCTTTGTTCAACCTTGATTTAAAATAGATCCAGTACTTGCTTGGATCATCATTGCAGGTATTAGCTTCTTTTCCCTCTTCTTAGGAATGTGCAGCGAGAGGGGAGGACTATGAGAAAGTGAAGCTGCTGGAGATCAGTGCAGAAGACGCAGAAAGATGGGAGAGGAAGAAGAGGAGGAAAAACCCTGACCTGGGATTCTCAGGTAAAGCTTGCTTTTCCTTGACTGAATGGCCCCATTAGATTAGCATTACCTTCAGTGTTTCTGGTTTTAAGAAAGGATAGGCGCTCCACCCCCCCCCCCCCAAATGATATGTCCCTTCGTGGAATAATCTCCAAGAGGCTTAAACCCAAGAAAAATACAAATAATATCTTATGGGCAGAAGTGAAAAAAGCTGTACTTCAGCCAGCTGGATTCTTTTATTCTTTGTGGTAAAAGTAACAAAAGCCTGTATCGTCAGCATCTTCAGGGTAGAAGCTATGTTTAGTGTCTTGTGCAAATAGTACTAATGATTCTGATATTCTGGATCATAATGACAAAACAGGGAAATATATCTTCTCCGATTCTCCTTTTATCTTTAGATTATGCTGCTGCTCAGTTACGCCAGTATCATCGGCTGACCAAGCAGATCAAACCCGACATGGAAACTTATGAGAGACTGAGAGAAAAACAGTAAGTTGACAGAATTAGTGCAAGTCCTGTTTCATCGCAAAGGGACATAGGTGTGTGTGTGTGTGTGTGTGTGGTGTATACATACATACACACATAGGTAAATACAAACACACTTTAAAGCTTAGGTAATGGTCATTAACAGCTGCCTAAGAATGCTTTCTGGCCTTGACAATACTATTTATTGCTCACTCCACAGCAGTTCAGCTAACCACCTAGTAATTGTTCTAGCTGGGCATTCTAAGACTAGGTGTTGAGACTTTAACAACCAGATTATCATAGTTACTCAGATGTTTTAGGAGGCCGGATGCTTTAGTGCCGGGATGGGTGAACATTTTCTGCAAATATTTTAGGCTTTGTGGGCTCTTTGGTCTCCACTCCACTGCTGTGATGTGAAAATAGCCATGGAGGATACGTGAACAAATGGGTGTGGCTGGGACCCAGTCAGATGTTTGCAAAAGCAGGTGGTGTTGTTAACTGACCCCTGCGTTAGTGGGAAGAGAAAGAACCTGAACCTAGAAGCATGTCCCTTAATCTCTGGCCCTTGGCTCTTAAATCTGTAGAATGAAGGTGCTGGGGGAGGAGATATCTTAGGTCCCTTCCAATTCTAGCTTGCTTGCTTGCTTGCTTTATATGTGTGTGTGTGTGTATATATATATATATATATATATGTAAAAGTTAAGGTAGGATCCCACAGTCAACACTGTATCTATTATAATATATATAATATCATGTGTAAAATAATGTATGTATTTTATTGCTCACCAGGAGTGGTAGTTTGGTTTGAAATTTGCAAATGTGGAACTGTCTAGTGTTACTTTAAGTCTGTTTTGCTGTCTTTTCAGTGGAGAAGAGTTTTTCCCAACATCCAACAGTCTTCTTCATGGAACACACGTGCCTTCCACAGAAGAGGTTGATAGGATGGTCATGGATCTGGAAAAACAGTGAGTACTCAGTACAGCAGCCTGAACTTTTAAATGTTTAACGACAAAATGGACATAGCGTGCTTAGAGCGAATTGAAAGAGCAGATACTGTTTTTGTTCATTTCTGACTCAGCGTCTGTAGTCGTTTTGGGGACAGACAGTATGTGTGAGTTGAATCCATATGATACGGGAGGGAGGTGCAAAATATTGCTGAAATGAAGTTCTCATGATTGAAGCAGGGAAAGGCCCAAAGAAAATGATTGTTTAAGGGCTTTGACCTTCATAAGCATTCCACTATTTGATTTGAAGAAGTACGAATGTTCTAGTAAATGAACCTTTGTTATATTTGTGTTTCTTAATACTGATATGGGTGAATATTAGGCAGAATTAATTTCTATTTTAGGAGTTAATACATAAAACTATTAATACCAGTATATAGTGTATACTCCATTCATATTAACTGTGGTTCTTACTAATAAAGTATTGTCATTTTCTTCTAAGTAGAGCTTCATGTGTCCAGTGGCTAACAGTGTATCATTGCTCTTTTAGAAGCATTCTAAGGATGAGTTTGTATTTATTGAATTTCAGGGTTCATACCCCAGGTTGTGCTGTCAATTAGCAATTTCAGTTTGATCTTGATGAAAACTTCCCTCACCCTTCAAGGGTGCTATTCTCGGTGCACTGATTCTGTTCTTAACTATTTGGCCATGTTTTATTAAGATTAAAAAAAAAGGCAATTTTGAATTTTGTAAATTTTTTTCTTCTTCCTTCAGAATTGAAAAACGAGACAAGTATAGCCGGAGACGTCCTTATAATGATGATGCAGACATCGACTACATTAATGAAAGGAATGCCAAATTCAACAAGAAGGCAGAAAGATTCTATGGGAAATACACAGCTGAAATTAAACAGAATTTGGAGAGAGGAACAGCGGTCTAATCCCTTCAGGAACTGTTTTTAGAAGCTTGAGAATGCTGGCAAATTGAGGTTCTCTTCAACCAGCACTCCGTCTACTTTGCCTTTCCACTCAACATTTAGAAATAAATGCTTTTTCTTAAACGTATACTTCCATGTATATTCCCACATTTCTGTGCTTGGATATAAGATGTATTTTAAGAGGTAGTGTACTTGTTTTGTAAAAAATCTACTTTGTATAAATACTAATTATTTTTCTATGTATTTTAAATGGGTATGATTATTTAATCTTTGAAGCATTTTGGGCTGAAGATGGTTGCAGCATACATAAATGCAGTCATTGTTGCTTTGAATGTTACGAATTTGACAAAAGGTAGAGTTGGACTCAGCAACCTTTTGAGGTTGTAGACTTGGAAGCTAAGTACAGCGAGGAGGAAGGTGGCCATGGTTACTGGAGGGCCCTCTCTACCCATGGCCTCTTATGACCAAGTTCAGGAAGCATCATGAATATTGATCATGTACAGTTCCTTTTAGAAAAAGCAAATATCCTGTGGAATAGGATCCCTACGAAGCACTAGCATTCAAAATTAATATTTGTATATATATGCAAAATTACATGCTTCCATTGAATAAACATTAAAATCTTTTCTTTAATTATGCGGAATTCAAAACCATCAAAAGAAGATAGAATAATACAATGAATCCCATGTACCCAATACCTATCTTCAGTAATCAACTCCTGGCCAGTCTTGTTTTAGCTTCATTTCTATCTACTTTCCCCTCCATGAGTCCCATGTTATTTTGAAGCAAATATTAAATGTATACTTTTGTCTATAAATATTTCAGTATCTGAAAGATAAAGACCACTATCCTATTATCACAACAATAGTTTTATTTTAATAAAAAGTCCAGAGAGAAAGATTGGTAAATAGTTTTTTTCTATGTGTTGTTTAAAATGAGGACATTCCAAATCTGAAAGAGAAAATTTCAAAATTACATCAGCATTTGTGTTTAAAGACAGCTTAACATTTAATACCACTGGTGATTATTCCCTTTTAAAATTTATGTAGCACTTTCTATTTCTGTACTCCTTTTGTTTCTGCTGCTAGTATTTCTATGTGCAGTTAGGTCTGATTACAGGGCCTTGATGCTGCCTCCCAACATATATTCAGTATGTTTCTATTTCCATTACACTATCTTAGTTCAAGTCTTTGATCCTGAATATTGCAATAGCTTAAAAAAAAAAAGTCAAAACGCATAGTCCACGATAAGGTAGCAAGGTTTATTCTAAGAATGCAAGAGTAGTTTGTAGACCCATTAGTTGTGTGTCCAATATCAATTCTCAGTTCTTTGTTACCCACCAGAACCCTGATTTTTTTTTGTGAATTTGTGGCAAAATTTCCGGCTAAACATTTGCTTCTCCAGATTGACTTGCTGTTGTAGGTGGTCAAATGTTCACATGCTGGCCAATTGGACACCAACTAAGTTATTCTGAGAAACTTTGCTTTCTTGGTAAGGGAATTGCTACTCCCTGCTTACCCCTTCCTTCTTCCTGCTTTGATCACAGACATGAGGCCTAGAGTTGTAGCAGCCATGTTGTGCAATGAGGTAACAAGTATGAGGACAAAAGTCAGTGTGCTGAGGAGTGTGGAGCAGAGTTTGAGTCCCTGTTGCCATTGCTGAGTAGCTACACTAGCTCTAGATGTCGCTCATCTTCCTTTCTTGCCACTGAATAAATTTATGACCAATGCATTGTTCAATCTCAGGACATCTGTTGATAAATAGTACATACACACAAGTCAATATGCATGTGTAAACATTACATAAACAGCTTATCTAGTCTAGAAGTAGGAATGGAGATGAGAGGAAATAGTTACAATAAAAATTAGATATTTAGACACAAATTTAATGAGAGGGTCTTCATAAAACCTATGTGAAGAAAATTATAAAATCCAATTGAAGGAGTGAACAGGGGACTTCTACTTCCAACCAAGATGGAGTGACAAGAAACAGATTTACCTTGCCACTTGAAACAACCGGGAAAAAAAAAAAAAAGGATAGTATATATGAAACAAGTTTTTAAGATCGTGGAAATCAGGCAAGGAAGGCCAGTGGACTCTTAACAGGGGAAACAAACATGGGTAGCCATATGATCACCCAGCTCACTGCCTTTAAAGAACTTCCAGGTTGTGGTGTGCGGAGGGAGAATCCAGGTGAAGCCCAGCAGCTCCCTTGGTTGAGGAGATGGAGCTGGAAGTCTGGGGAGACCACAGTGGCAAGGGCTCGCAGCGCCTTTCTGGGAGAGGAGGGAGCCGCCCACAGGGAACTCTGCAAGTGCAGAGAGGGCCCCCTCCAGGATGAGGCAGAGTAAGATCAGCATGTGTGTGAGCTGATGATGGGGAGGAAAGACCCACCTGAATGGAGTGGAGGGAGTAGTACCTGGCATTCACGTGTGGCCAGGAATAGTGTTTATCCACCAGCTGGAATGGAAAAGTTCATAATTCATGGGGTAGGATGCTGAAAAGGTTTTGCCTCCATAGTAGAGAATAATTAGCTGTAGACTGAATGCTGCTTGGGTCTCGTCTAAAAATTTTTTTAAATTAAGACATGACAGAATCAAACTGTTTCCAAGTAATTTAAATGCATTCCAGAATGAAGATCAAGAATAATTGGTTATAAAAAGCATAGAAACATCCAGAACCCAACAACATCCAATTCACAATGTTTAGCATCTAATTAGAGAAACTGGAAAATTGGACCCAATGCATGAGGTGATATAGATGTTTGGATTAGGAGACAAAACAGTAATTGTAACTTTACTGCACATGATCAAAAAGTTAGAGACATGAAGAGAGATATATAAAAGACCCATACTGAACTTCTCAACATGAAAACTACATGTCTGAGGTGAAAAATACACCGGGTGGGTTTAACCACAGATCAGACGTCACAGAAGAGGAGATGTGTGAACTTGAAGACAAAGCAACAGGAACCATCTAAAATGCAATATAGAGAGTAAAAAAGAATTAAAAAGCGTGAGCAGGGCATCAGTGAGCTGTGTGACTGTATGTGTCATTTGGAGTTACCAAAAGGTGGAAACACTGCTTGCTGCCCATGGGAGTCTCTGGATCTGAAGTCTGGTCTCTCTGTTCAAATATGAGCAAACACGAGAGGTGTTATGAAAACACTTTATCACTGTGCTGAGGCTTGCGGGTTGCAAAAGAATTGTCTCACCTGTGCCCACCTGTGGAACACATCTTGCCCTTCGGGAAATGCTATGCCAGCAAAAAGAAGACGCTTTATGCCAGTCCTTCCACCCACAGGACTGATGAAATTGAGCACCTGAACAAGGAAGCAAGGCCTCTTTGGGGGGAGGTAGAGGGCAGCGATGGAAGTGGAAATGGGGGCATTCTTTCTCTCTGGTGGATGTAGTGGGAAACAGGGGCAATATTAAGAATCCCCCTTGGATCCCTCTCTGGTGGATGTAGTGGGAAACAGGGGCAATATTAAGAATCCCCCTTGGATCCTAACGGCTGAGTCCCCGTTAGCCGTTGTGTATTCAAAGGCAGCAAGGACAGTGACCCTGTTCATCCACTGCAGTAGTCCTGGCTGAGTCACGTCCCTCTAACAGAGCTCCTCTTTCTCCCCACCCCTGCCCATGAGGGCAGGGCTGCCTCCCCACAGGCCCTTTCTCCTCCAAGGCTGTGATGTCTTAGAGGGAACACCTTCCTCGTTGGCTCATTTATTTCAAAGGCCTTCTCAGTGAAGTGGGGGGCTTCATTATTATTCGACTCAACTATGTTATCTCACTTGCAAGGCTGAGTTGAACAGTTTTTGGCCAAGTGGTGGAGCTGACCAAAACAGAATGATCTCTCATGGTTGCAATTACTTATAGAATAGCCTACCGTTCCACGCTGGCTCTGGAGCCTGTTTCCCCCGTTGGAATGCTCCTACAGCTTTAGGAAATGGGGACAATCATGGCATTAGCCTCCCAGGATTGCTGTTGGTTTTACACGGATAATCCGCGCTAAGCGCATTGGGCTGGTGCAGACTAAGTGCCCATGCGTATTGGTAGTTCTATGACCATCATCCTGCTCCCCAGTGGGGCTCTCTCTCACTCTACCAGGGCAAGAGGCACAGTGCAATAGCCATGGATTAAAGTGGCCTGGGGGGCGCCTGGGAAGCTCAGTCCGTTGAGCGTCTGATTCTTGGTGTAGGGTCAGGTCATGATCTCACGCTTGTGGGGTTGAGCCCTGCGTCGGGTTCCACCCTCAGCACAGAGTCAGCTTCAGATTTCCTCTCCCTCTCCCTCTGCTTTTACCCGCCCCACCCCCTGCCCGCTCGCCTGCACCTGCAGGCTTTCTCTCTCTCTAAAATAGATACATAATTAAAATCTTTAAAAAAAAAGAAAATGGCCTGGATTAAAATGCCAGGCAAAAGATCCGGGCCAAGTGACCTTGTATCAGTCTGCAAGGGCTGCCATAAAGGAATTCCGCAGCCTGGGGTGGGGGGTGGTAAACAACAGAAATTTATTTTTTCACAGTTCTGGAGGCCAGAAGCCCATGAGCAAGGTGCCGCCGGGGTTGGTGTCCGGTGAGGACACTCTCCCTGGTTTGCAGATGGTCACCTTGCTGTGTCTTCCTTATGTGGTCTTTTCTCCATGTCCACATGTCACTTCCTCTCCTTATAAGGACACCAGTCCTATTGGATTAGGGCCCCACTCTTATGACCTCATTCAACCTTAATGATTTCCTTAAAGATTCCTATCTCCAAGTATAAACTCTGGGGCTTAGGGCTTCAGCATATTCATTGGGGGGTGGCAAGGTGAGGTCCATAATGGCACCCACCCCCTTTGTGCTTCATTTTCCCCAGCTTCCAAAAAGTGTTCATAATCTCTACCTCAGAGGGTTGTTGGGAGCATTGTGTGCTTAGACCAGTGCCTGGTTCCTAGTGGGATCGATGCGAGTTATAATAGCAATAGCAAAATGAATAAATATTATCGTCTTCATGGACATCTCCTACCCGTGGTCTTCTCTCTTTCCTCACCTCTGAAACAAGATAATGCCAACCCGAACGTTCAGAAATCTTGGAGGGAGGTAAGATTTCCATGTGACTTCCACCCTGCCCCCAAAAGCGTTGGCAGCAAGGACTTCCTCTTTTTGCCAGTCTGAAGTTTTGAAGCGATAGGAAGCCCTGAGCTGTGAAGGCCCCCTTCCCCAGACCTCTCCTCCCCTGCAGCACTCAGCTGGGTAGCAGCTACTGAGCATGCTCTGCACGCACTGGCCTTGCTCCTCTGGGACTCTCCTCAGAAGCTCATCACTTATGCAAGATTAACTAACTGTGTGCTCTCCCTGGGCTGCTTCTTCAGTCCAAGGCAGTTAGAGTCAAAATCCAGTTTCCGACAAATGACAACTACTCGCAGAACCCAGGGATCTGAGGACCAGAGGTCCCACCTGGCTTTTTGCTACCATAGAACCAGAACATATGGTTGAATCATTTAAAAGACAAAACAAAACAAAACAAAAACAAACCCAAAACAACTCTTATCTTTAAAAATGTTTACATTTTGGATGAATAGTTAGCTTTGTATCCAGTCTTGTTTCCTTAGATGAGGTTGGAGGATTTTTATTTGAAAACCTACAGGCTGTTGGGAGCTCTACAGGCTGGAGCCCTTAAGAAACTGGAAGATACTGACATCTCACCTTGCTGAAACTGTGTGTGTGTGCGTGTGCGTGTGTGTGAGATAGGTTGGGAGGGGCAGGTATGTATTTCTTCAGCTGGAAATGGCCCCCTGGGGAGAGATGTAGGAAATAGCCGCACATCTCAGAAATACAGTAGAATGCGTGAAATCTTCCATACATATGTCATTTATCACATACGTGTAATGGTTAAATGTAAAACATCTAAAATACACAGGATTTTTACAAAACCCTGTCTTGGCATTTCTCATTCTTTTTAATATAATAGACGCCCTGAAATAAGGATTGGTCTAGCCCTCTCCTGTTGCTTAGAGGCCGGTGTGCACAGGGACCATTCCAAGCCGAAAGTGGGTGGGGACCGAGAGCCGGGACAGTTGAACACCGCCTCTGAGATCATGGCAACCTGTTTAGCGCCCTCTTGTGGGCTTTGCGGAGCATAGCTTCAAGTCCGAGGTGCGGTTATTGCTAATTGAAATCTTTTCGTATTTTTTTTAAATCCAAGAAGCAAGTGTTTTGTTTCTTCCTAGTTTCATCAATCCATAGTCGCTGTAGAAAATTACTTCCTCCAAATGGGGTGTGTATATGGAGTTTGATTGGTTTATTAAATCCTTAAGTATGGGAACCACGGGACTCTTTTAGACCTCTTTTTAAAATATCTGCCGTTTGACTTACGTATAATAAAGGGCACAATCTTGAGGGCATAAATAGATGAGTCTGTACATATTTTTTTTTTAAGATTTTATTTATTTATTTGAGAGAGAGAATGAGATAGAGAGAGAGAGCACGAGAGGGGGGAGGGTCAGAGGGAGAAGCAGACTCCCTGCCGAGCAGGGAGCCCGATGCGGGACTCGATCCCGGGACTCCAGGATCATGACCTGAGCCGAAGGCAGTCGCTTAACCAACTGAGCCACCCAGGCGCCCCGAGTCTGTACATATTTATAGACGTGGGCAACCACCAACCAGGTCAAGCCATAGAAGGATCCCTTGTGGCCTCTTGCAGTCAAACCGCCCCCAAGGGTAGCGAATATTCTGACTTCTATCACTTCAGAGCAGTTTGCCAGCCTTGGATCTTCCTATAAATGGCAGCCTACAGTATCTACTCTTTTGGGTCTGACTTTCTTCACCCAACATTGTGTCTAGAGTGAGATCTTTCCAGGTTGTGTGTGGGGCTTAGCTTAACCTTTACATTGCTTTCCAACTTCAACATCATCTAATTCTATGAAGGAGGAAATGAGGGGAGAATAAATTTGAAAGAGATCCTTGATGTCATTTTAGAGATGATGGTTTCAGGCTCTTCAGGAGAGTGAGGATCACTTTGAAAGGAGAAGACTTCAGTGACCTGTCCCACCACGGCATGTGGTCTCCTTAGTGGATGACTTTTTAGATCAAGAGGAGCTGTGCTCTTTAACTGTGCTCTGGGAGCCTCGATGTTGTCTGGACCTGATTTACATGATAAGATCCTGGACGGTAAGCTAGTGCTGTAGTAAGGCAAGACTTGGTGGTTTTGTGGGAGAGGATGAGCATATTTTGCATGTGGGAGGGCTGTAAATTTTTGTTGGCCAGAGGATGGGCTTTGGCAGATTGTAGTTTCCAAAGATGGCCACACCAATGTCTACCCCATCCCACCGGCTCTTCCTACAGTGTGATGTTGATGGTCCTCCATCAAGAGTCGGTGGATTAGTTTCCTAGGGCTTCTGTAGTAAAGTACCACATGCTGGGGTGGAGGGGGGCTTAAACAACAGACATTTATTGTCTCACGGTTCTGGAGGCTGGATGTCTGAGATCAAAGGGCCAGCAGGGTTGGTTCTTTGTGAAGGCTCTGAAGGAGAATCTGCTCCATGTCTCTTCTCAAGCTTTGGGTGCTTTTCTGGTGATCTTTGGAATTTCTTGGCATGTCGAAGCATCACCCTCATCTCTGCCTTCATCTTCATATGGTGTTTTCCTGGTTAGCAGAGCTGTCTCCAAATTTCCCCATTTGATAAGGATACCACTCATATTGAATTAGGGTCCACCCTAATGACCTCATTTTAACTTGATTAGCTCTGTAAACCCCCTATTTCCAAATAAGGTCAAAGTCGAGGTATAGGGGTTAGGACTTCAACATATGAAATTTGGGGGTACATGTATTCGATAAAAAGAGCCCCCCCCACGCGTATATGTAGTTTAATGTGTATGTGTCTCTGTGTGTATAATCTATATAAATTTGTACACATATATATCTATGTGTGTATAGATAGAGTTATTATGAGGATCTGGCTCACGTGATTTGGGAGGCTGAGAAGTCTCATAATCTTTCGTTTGTAAGCTGGAGATGCAGGAAAGCCAGTGGTGTAGTTCAGTCTGAGTCTGGGGGCCTGAGAATTAGGGGAGCCGTGGTGTAAATCCCAGCTCAAGGGCAGAGAAGACTGAAGTCCAGGCTCAACAGGCAGGCTGGCCGAGGATGGATTCTCCCTTCCTCTAGTTTTTGTTCTATTCAGGCCCTCAGTGGATTGCATGATGCCCACCCACACTGGGGAGGCGAAGGTACTCTACTGAGTCCACTGATTCAAATGTTAATCTCATCTAGAAACACCCTCACAGGCACACCCCAAAATAATGTTTAATCTGGGCATCCTGTGGCCCAATCAAATTCACCATACGATTAACCATCACAGAGCATAATGCAATCCATAGCAGGGAGGGCCTGTGTTTACCTCCCTTGAACTTGAGTGGACTTTTGTAACTATGATGGGTGATGCCAGAGAGACACCAAGCCTAGGTCCTAGAGGCAATATACAGCTTCCCCCTGGTTCTCTCTCAGATGCTTGGTTTGGAATCAATTCAGCCACCATGTTGTGAAGAACATGGATAAGCCATGTGAAGGTCTCCGTCAAGAGCCAGGACTGACGGCCAGATATTTGAGTGACACTGGTATTTCAGTCCTCGCCTTAGAGTCTTATGATAGAGACACCAGATTTGTGTAGCAGAGTCAAGCCATCCTGTGTCTTATCCAAATGTTGACCCACAGAAGCTCTGAGAGGTAATGAATTATGGTGGTTGTTTTAAGCCACTAAATTTTGGGATGATTTATCGCACGGCATAGATAACTAATATATGCTGCTAACCTCATAGGTAGGGTTCTTGTGAAGTTTAAATGAACTAACTGTTGGAATTAACTTAGTATAACACTTGGCACATAGCAACTCAGGAGAACAAACATTAGTAGATAAATAAAAAAGTGGGAAAAGTTGTAACTAATTTATTTAAAGTAGTCTACATCCAACGTGGGGCTTGAACTCATGACCCCAAGATCGAGTTGCATGCACTTCAACTGAGCCCTGAAAAGTTATAATTTTAAAATAAAAAGTAAGCTATTCCAGTTACTACATGTAATTAAAAGAAGAAAAGGGAATTCGTGGGACACCTGAGTGGCACAGTCGGTTAAGTGTCCAACTCTTGGTTTTGGCTCAGGTTGTGATCTCAGGTCACAGAGAGCAGAGTCTGCTTGGGATTCTCTCTCTCTCTCCCTCTGTCCCTCCTCTTCATGCTCTTTCTCTCTCTCTAAAATAGGTAAATAAATCTTTTTAAAAAAATAAAAGGGAATTCTATAAGCCATTTAGAATTTAAACTTTTCACCAATTCTATTTGCACTTTTGCTCAAGTAGACTGAATTTTTTTTTTTTTTTTTCCTGCCAGACATACTCGGTAATGGGACTTTAGTGGCTGAGAAAACAGAATCATCTTTTCCTTTGTCGTGGATATGGGAAATCTGTGCACACGAGTTAACCAGGTTTTAAGACTACTTTGTTCATTATTAGGGAAAAAATAATTTTGGTTTCATAATGTAGACTTGCAAAAGTTTTCAGCAAAATGAGCCTACACAGATATGATTAACTTTATGTCTATACTTTTTTTTTTTTAAGATTTTATTTATTTATTTGACAGAGAGGGACACAGAGAGAGAGGGAACACAAGCAGGGGGAGTGGAAGAGGGAGAAGCAGGCTTCCCGCCGAGCGGGGAGCCTGATGCAGGGCTCTATCCCAGGACCCTGGAATCATGACCTGAGCCGAAGGCAGACGCTTAATGACTGCGCCACCCAGGCGCCCCTATGTCTATACTTTTTTTAAAGAAGATATATGAATGGCCAATGAACACAAGAGAAGATGCTTAAAACCATTAGCCCTCAGGGAAATGCAAAATAAAACCACAATGAGATACCACTTCACACCCACTAGGATGGCTCTAACCAAAGAGATAGAGAGCACCAGGTGTTGGTGAGGATGTGGAGAAATTGTAACCCTCCATACACTGCGGGCAGGAATACGAAACAGTGTGGCGGCTTTGGGACACAGTCTGGTAGTTCCTCAAAAGGTTAAATATAGAGTTACCATGTGACCCAGCAATTCCACTCATTGGTATGTACCCAAGAGAAATGAAGATATATTGCCACGCAAAAACTTTAAGCAGCATTCTTCGTAAGAGCCACAATGTGGAAGCGATCCAAATGTTCATCAGCGTGATGAATGGATAAATAACAAATGGTATATCCATATAATAGAATATTACTCAGCAATAAAAAGGAATGGAGTCCTGATGGCTACAACATGGATGAACCTTGAAAGCATCTTGTGAAGTGACAGAAGTTAGATGCAAAAGACCACACGTATGGTAGGATTCCACTTATACGAGATGTCCAGAATAGGCAAATCCATAGTGACAGAAAGTGGATTAGTGGTTGCCAGGGCTGGGTGGGATGGGGGAGGGAGGGATGGGGACTGACTGTTAATGGGTATGAGGTTTCCTTTTGGGGTGATGAAAATGTTCGAAAGTTATATTGTGGTGATGGTTGCACAACTCTGTGAATATGCTAAAAACCACTGAACTATGCACTGTAAAAAGTGAATTTTGTGGTATAAGAATTATATCTCTGTTATGGTTTCTGTTTGTAACCATATCATGAGAAGACTTCCATTGATTTTGGAGGGTCTGTTTGATATGCAGGCTTCACAAAATTCACTTGGGTGTGACTTCCGGGAGTCCCCTTGAGAAGACAAAGCAGCCAAAACAGATTCCCAGCACACACATGTGATTGCCCATGGAGAGAAATATCAACAACTCAATTACATTATTCATCCAACAAGCTACACTGAGCACTTCTTATATGCTAGGAAGTGTTCCTGAGACATGATTACATCAATGAACAAAAATCAAGGGTTGATTTTAGTTAAGCTGTTTCTCAAACGGACAACTTTAAAATTAGTGCCCCTGGGGGGCTCAGTCAGTTAAGCATGACTTCAGCTCAGGTCATAATCTCAGGGTCCTGGGATCGAGCCCCACGTTGGGCTCCCTGCTCAGCAGGGAGTCTGCTTCTCCCTCTCCCTCTGCCCCTTCCCCTGCTCGTGCTCTCTCTTTCTCTCTCAAGGAAATAAATAAAATCTTAAAAAAAATTTAAACTAATAATTAGGGTGAGTAGAAACAGCTACTGGTTGACTTACATTAGCAAGGATTGTGACTTCCCTCCTGCTATTCTGGATAGACCAGACAACTTACAGATAAAAGAGGGAGATGTGAAGATACAGCTTTTGTAACAGGTTTTGCCATACTTTAGAAAGTCAGTGGCAGTTAGGAATGGCTTTGGCTGTGATTAATAGAAATCCCAACTAATAATGGCTTGAACAAAGAGGGGATTGCTTTTCGCACAAAAATGTGGAGGTGGGCGATTGCTCAGTGGCTTGATAAGGTCATCAAGGACCTAGGATTGGTACCCTTTTCTGCCTGGGCATTCTCCACATATTGGCCTTTTGTCTTCATGCCTGTTGCCTGTGGTCACCAGATGGTTCCCAGCAGCAGGCAATATGTCCTCATTCCAGTGTCCAGGGAGGAAGAGGGGGGCAAAGTCAAAGAATGTTTCTTCTCTGGAGTCTCCATTTTTTTCTGGAAAGCTTTCCTGGTGTATCATTGACTAGAACATGATCATGATCTATATCGGCACATCATGTGGTATAGTCAACAACCACTGGGTTGGCTGGAGTTTGCCGATTAAGGCTGGGTTCAGGTGTGTCTGGCTTTGGGCTTCAGTCCAGTTTGGGCAGGCTCCACGAATCTCACTCTAGGGCCCAGTAGGACAGGGGCGTAGGCAGATGGCACAAACACGTTTCAAGCCCCTGCTTGAAGCACATGGTGAAACATCCCACTGGTCAAAGCAAGTCACATGGCCAAGCCCAAAGTCAGGGGGCAAGGAAATCCACTTAGTCCACTATGGAGTCGTGGTGAGGGCTGAGGTGTAATTCCACCACAGGGGAGTGAAGACCACACGTGTCGTTCCCAAGACCACTCAACAGGGGGTGGATTGCCAGGGATGACTTAGAGCAAGGCCGATGCCTGAAGTCTTCTGGTGTAGTGGTGAAGAGCATAGTCTTTGGAGAAGGACTTCCAGGATCAAATGCCAGTTTGTCCTACTGTTGACCCGGGGCAATCAGTTTCCTGTCTCGGATTCCTCGTCTCCACAATAAGGGTAATGATGGCACCTTCCAAGCACTTCTGAAACCGCCTAGCACATAGCAGGGCCCCATTCGTGTTGGCTCTGGGCCTCTGGGGCCGGAGGGGAGGAGGACCCTGATGTCCCTGCTGTCCCCCGGAGCTGTGACATTGGAGTCTGGCCACGAAGAAGAAGCCAGGAACTGCGTCCCTGTGTTGCCTCTTGTGTCGGCGAAGGCTTCCGTCTGGCTCTGCGCGGTTCTCGTTCTTCCCCAACGGCTCACCAGCTCGAGTACCACGGTTGCTTTTTCATTAGTAGACACAGAATTCACATCCAGTAGCTCTTGACCACTGAAGTTTGCAGTTAATGGTGGCCTCGTACACAGAACCATGAAGCTGAGCGATTGGCTCCAGCTTGTTGGGCTGGAATCAGCCGCTCGAATAAAGAAGACCACTGCATTCATGACCTGCTCTGGGGCCAGGCACGAGGGAAAGACTGTCCCACCAGATGCTCCACGAGCCCAGGCTCCAGAGTTCTCAGGGGTTCCGCGTGTGTACATTCCAGAGAATTCTCAATCAAAGCACAACCCCAGGCAGACACATTTTCACACTAGCATGCCCACAGCATGTGTGGAAAAAGAAGGGGAGATCTGTGTAGATCTAAGTCAAACTAATTAGCTGTCAGCTGCATCACATCTGGAGATCAAATATAAACTGTTGGCATCAAAAACCGTTCCGGTCCCTGTCATTTCCGTTCTCCGGGTACCACTCCATCCTTTGTAGCACGGCCCTAATACGTTTCTCCACGCTGACAAAAACCCAGCAGCTCGTCAAGCATGGAGTCCCATCATCTGCTATCGGTGACTGTAGTGCGCTGTATTTTGTGCCAGGTGCGGTTAGAGACCCAGGTCTTTTGCTGGGATGGGTAGGTGGGAGTGGGTACTTGCATTTTTAGTATGTTGGAGCACAAATATTTACACGGTTGCCCATCACTAGGGTCCTTTCTCATGGCTACTGTTCGGTGTGTGCAAAGATCACAAAGTCCAGGGTCTGAAACACGCTAATTTTGGCCAGTCTCCTGCTGAATTTTATCACTTGCACCAGGTCAAGGCAGTTGGTCAACAGCAGATTGGAAGGCTGGGGCGTGGATTTTCCTTTCAGAAGAGGTATGTGCATCTGGAAAGGAGAGAGTGGCCAGAGAACAGAGCCAGCAGCGTTTTTATTCTATTTAGATATTTAAAGTGTTTTTCCCTGGTGGAAAATAATCTGTTTCTGGTTTAGGTTGATTTAAAATTGCTGCCATGTTAGTGTAAATAACGTGACACCTTATTTCTTTACAGAAGCTTGGAATATGGTTATGGAATCCCAGTATACAAATGACAAATTTGTTTTATGAATTTGACTCTTCTCCACGACAAAAGATGTTTAATTTTTAGTGCACTTTAAAATCAAATGAATAGTTGGCACTGGGTACTTCTAACGACCATCCACTAGGTGGCAGTATATCTTTACGTTTTTGACATGTAGCGCAGTGATTCTCAAAGCCTGGTCCGCGGACCAGCAGCGTCAGCATTGCCCAGGAGTTTGTTAGCTACTTCAATCCTCTGGCTCCGCCCCAGACCTTCTGCATCAAAAACTCTGGGAGTGGGGCCTAGTAAATCTGTGTTGCACTCTCAGGCTTGAGAGCCAGTGATCTAGTCTAGCTTGAGATCTTTCTGTGATCTGAAAATGCCAGCATTCCAGACGACAAGGTGTGGTGGGCTTTAGATACATGTGTTGTGACTTAGAGACACTAAAAGGCACCTATGTCTCAATGTATCTTTTATGTTGGACTTTTCCCAGTGTCTGAGATGTCCCCCATTGATCATGACTTAAAGTATGAAAAGCCCCAGCCAGGAAGTGAGTAAGTGAGCCAGGATCAAAGGCAAGAGGCCGATATTCTAGATCCAATATATTAATTATTACAATCCATGAACACCTAAGAACTATTTCGATTCTTGGGCTAAATCTGTCCCATCACCTGTTTTTGTAAATAAAGTTTTATTGGAACACAGCCACACTCATTGGCAAATTTCCATGGCTGCTTCCACACTGCGCAGAGTTGAGTAGTTGTGACATAGACTCCATGGCCTGCAAAGCCTAAAATATTTACTAGCTGGTCTTTAGATGAGGAGTTATCTAGGGTGCCTGGGTGGCTCAGTCGTTAAGCGTCTGCCTTCGGCTCAGGTCATGGTCCCAGGGTCCTGGGATCGAGCCCCGCATCGGGTTCCCCGCTCTGCGGGAAGCCTGCTTCTCCCTCTCCCTCTGCCTCTCTCCCTGCTCATGTTCTCTCTCTGTATCTCGGCGTCTAAAATGAATAAATAAATAAATAGATAGATAGATAAATAATAAATAAATAAAAGATTTCTTTGGGGGCACCTGGGTGGCTCAGATGGTTAAGGGTCTGCCTTCAGCTCAGGTCATGATCCCAGGGTCCTGGGATCAAGTCCCACATCGGGCTCCTGGCTCAGTGGGGAGCCTGCTTCTCCCTCTCCCTCTGCCTCTCTCCCTGCTCATGTTCCCTCTCTGTATCTCTGTGTCTCAAATGAATAAATAAAAAAGAAAAAAGAAAATTAAAAAATAAAGATTTCTTTTGGGGCGCCTAGGTGGCTCAGTCGTTAAGCGTCTGCCTTCGGCTCAGGTCATGATTCCAGGGTCCTGGGATCGAGCCCCATGTCAGGCTCCCTGCTCGGCGGGAAGCCTGCTTCTCCCTCTCCCACTCCCCTTGCTTGTGTCCCCTCTCTCGCTGTGTCTCTTTGTCAAATAAATAAATAAAATCTTTTAAAAAAAAAAAAGATGAGGCGTTATCTAGGGCACATGGGTGGCTCAGTTGTTAAGCGTCTGCCTTCGGCTCAGGTCATGGTCCCAGGGTCCTGGGATCGAGCCCCGCATCGGGCTCCGCGCTCAGCGGGAAGCCTGCTTCTCCCTCTCCCACTCCCCCTGCTTGTGTTCCCTCTCTCGCTGTGTCTCTTTGTCAAATAAATAAATAAAATCTTTAAAAAAAAAAAAAGATGAGGAGTTATCTATCAAGGTCCTGAGGGATTGGGTCCGCAGCACCAGGACAGTTGAGGGACCCAAGGTGGGAGACCTTGAGTGGTGATATGGCCAAGAGCATGGGGGATGGGCAGAAGCAGCAGTGTGGGTAAGCCACAGAGGGGCCCTGAGATGCTTCTGGACCATTCACTAATATGCTAATGTGCACAAATCCAATACTAACCAACAAACCTACTAACTAGAATCACCTTTATTCGTCTGTAAATGATAACCATTTACTCATCTGTAATCAACTAAGATGCTTCTTGTTGGGATTTTCCCTCCACTTACTTTCTAAGGACTTGAGGTGAGTGTGCAGATTCAAAGTGCAATGACAAAGAAGATGCTTGCTGATAAAACAGAATGACCATGTTTGCCAGACCTCTTTCCATTTATTTCCATCCTTAGTACCAGCTATTGTGCTGGAATTTCTTGAGCAATATTTTCCACGCATTTGAAGCCTGTTTTATCCCGGGCAATTTTCATATATTCACCTATTGGATTTCCACAACAGCCCTGACAAATATTCCTCAATCCTTCCATTTATCTGAGGGAGGAAACAGCTCAGAGAAGGCAGGCAACTCTCCGGTTGAAAGTCAGGCTCTGAGTTTGAACCCCTCTGAACTAAGCCTGGCATTAGTCTGAGCTGGGTCCACTCCTCCACGCTCCCTTTTCTTGAATGTCTTTTGAATTGTGCTATTCTTGGTATTCTTTTTATAAACCGGCAGCTAGGCCTTGCAGTCTTATTTAAGTCATTATATTATTATCCTTCCTAGTAGGACCCTAATTAATTAATCATATAGAAATTGTTCCCTGTGTAGTCCATTAAGTTAAATTGAGGTCTTACCAAGAGGAGCCAGAAGCCTTGTCTGATGCGTGCCGGTCCCAGGCTGCGGCTCCGACTGCACGTCTGAGAGACACAGGGCAGAGGATCAAAGGCAAGAGGCCGATATTCAGAACAGTGTACCTGCAACTTGCCATCCTCGGGAGGCGGGAGGGAAATCAGCCCAAAATCAGCTCCATGGGTCAGGATAATTTGTTAGACCCTATCCTGGGCCTTAACCTTTAATGTTGACCTGTGGAGGAACAAGTTAGCCCTGCTCAGGAGTGGGCTCAAAATCCCCATCCTGAGACCGACTTTGGCAGCTGGAAAAGGTCCCTTTGGTGGACAGAGAAAGGTACAAGGGCATCTGGAAATAAATGCGCCAGGGAACACATTGCTCTTTTATTCCTTGGTATTTTGTTTGTTGTCTTGGGAAGTGTTGACAGGTGCACAAATTAGAAATAATAAGAAAAGTGTGAGTGGATGCTCTTGAAGAAACGCTTGCCCTGAGGGTCTCCAAATCCCCTACCCTCGTTTTCTGCAGGAGGTGCTGACGGCAGAGTAGGGTCATTGCTGATGTGGCTTCAGGTATTGATAACGGGACCCTTTCATGGCCTAAAATCCTCCTCTCTCCTTCCCAATCATAGGTGGATAACAGGGTGCTTAAGCCCACATTACCTGGTGGGGAAGGCAGCTTCAGAGGACACATTCTCCGTGGATTTCTTTACCTGTTGAATTGACCTCCTGGAAAGTTCTGGAGAACTTGTCCCCAACAGGTGACATCCAGCTTGTAATGGCGAAGGGTGAACCAGAAGCTGAAGGCCGTGGCTGGTGGGTTATAGCCACCTGAGCCCTTTGATGGAATTACAGCGCTCCCTCTGTGCTGTCGCTGTCTCCCTGCCTCTGTCTCCCTCGGCCTCTGTTTCTCTCAACATGGAAAGAGCTGGAAGCAAACCAGAATGTGCGCTTGGGCCACCTCTATCCCCAGTGCCCATGCGCTGGTGAGTCTCGGCAACGGTGACACGGAGTGCCCTGACAGAGGCAAACTGATGAATGGGTGCTTAAACCGAGCGTTTCTTGACTGAGCCTCATGTCCCTGGTCCCAAATTTATTACTTAATTAAAGGGCATTCACAGCCTGTCAAGAGATGCTAGATCTTTCTTTCCTTGTGCAGTGGATAGTTCATCTAATACTCCCTTTTGCCCTTAATTCTGTTTGTCTGTCTGTCTGTCTGTCTTTCTCTCTCTCTCTCTCACACACACACACAGAGTCTTAGACCAAGTAAGACCATATTTGCCTTTGGTAATATGAGATTACTCCCTGGTTAAGACCACACGCAATACTTCTTTGCCACAGCACAAGGCAAGAAGACTGGTCTAGCTCTTGCTTTCAGTGGCCATTTAATGGGCTTGAGGTAGGGGTCCAGGGGGAGAGGAGTCAAGGGGTTGTGGCTCAGACCACACTGTGGCTGGCAGGGCCGGTGGAGATACGAAGGACCCCAGCTCCCTGGTGGTGGCCTCCAGACCCGCAACTGCCCACGGCTTGCTCCCTGTGGTGGCCTCGGCTGCCCCCCTCCCACCCCCTCATTCCTTATGCTTTGCCTCATCGGAGATGAGCCGGTGTGCTTTGGAGCACAGCAAACTATTGTTCCAAAGACAATTAAAAAAAAGATTGGGAAATGCAGCGGTTGTCACTTCCCTGGGTCCCCAAGTTAGAAATTCACTGTGTGTGTTGGGAGCGCCGTGGCCATCTTGCCAACTGAGGTAGAACAAACCAGAAGGAACGAGAGAGAAACATGAGAAGGCTGCAATCAGGCACCCCAAAAAGAAGATGAAAGAGGCAGCTCCTTCCTTAACCTCCTGTGGCAGATTTAAAGCTTCGGTAGTGGCCCACCCGGGGATCTCAAACAGCGACTGCCTCATCCCCGTGGCCATTAAGCAGAGCGCAAATGACCCGCCAGGGCCTTCGACCCGCCACGTAGCTGTCACCAGCGTGGTTTATGGCTTCTGAGCACGAGGTCCCTGATGGGCAACACTATCCCTTTCTTCCCTCGCCGGTGAAGCTGGACTCTGGAGCTCGTAAATTCAGCAGGGTTTCCCAGGGGCGAGCAGACGTCTTGGAGGTGCGGGTGAAGATTGATGGCTGAGCTAGCGGGCGCCACAGGTTACTGGTGGAGGCACTGGAGGGCGCCGAGTTGCCCCGCACAACAAAAGGTGCCCAGGCTGGTGGCTCAGAAAGAGTGGCGCTTTGCTGGCAGCTTTGCTGGCATGAGTGAGGACGTGTGATTCGTTCATGAGCCCCATAGCAGCTGACATCTAGCGAGGCGCTGGGCTCTCCGTGCACCGCGTTCCTGTTCTCCTCACTTCGGGCCGGGGGGCTTGGGCGGGATGCAATCTCAGCAGAGAGATGGGTACTTAGTGTTCCTGAAGGGCAGGGCACAGGGCAGGAACAGGGCCATTGCCTCTTCTCCACCCAGAATCCTCTTGCTCTATGCAAACATCTCCAATGCCCCCTGACCGGTCCCTGCCTCAGGCCTCCGAATCCCCAACCTTGCTGGCATCCATCTGCCAGAGCCGGGCCATTGGGCTCAGATCCTCGCTCTGTCACTTACTACTAGCTGTGTGATCTTGGACACGTTACTTAACCAGTCTGGGCCTCAGTTTCTCATCTGTAAAATAGGGGTTTTTATGGAGAGCCTCTGTCATTGGGTTGTTGGGAGGATGACATGAATGTGCCTGGCCCATAGTAAATGGTGGATAAATGTTAGCTTTTTATTGGTATTAGTATCATCCTCATGCCGACTCGTCAAACACAGACCTGCTGGGCTTTGTGGCAAGACAATCTGCCCGGTGTCACACTTTGTGTGTGTGTGTCTGGCTCATTCCTGGAAGCCCCTTGCAGATTCGCTCCCACCTCTGTATCCCCTAGACAGTCATCCCGTGTAGGGGAACCTACGACCGAGAGGCTTAGGCTGGTTTCAGGGTGTGTCGATCTGAGTGTCTCAGGTGATTTAAAGCCACCTCGGAAATGTTTTTCCTGATAATCTTTCAGGGTTGTTTACAGGTGGGAGGGATGTGGTGATCTAAAAGTCTTCTCTGCAGCCTTTCTGTGGGTCTCTGGAGTCCTCCCCAGGGCTGGGTGCCCAGCTCCCCGCCTCTGTGATTTAGCCGTTGGGAACCCCGTGCGTGCACCTGCCCCCGCTCCGCCCCCTGCTGGCTTCCTGGGCTGGAGGGTACCTGCTAGGCCTGGGGTGTGCCAGGCTCTCCTGCCAGGGCGGGGTGAATGGCCTGCTCTTCCTGCCCACCTCTCGCACACATTGTTTGCGCAGACAAAGGAGAATGGAGTTTTGGTTTCAAGGTGTGATCCAGCTGGGCACATCCATCAGGCCCTGCTGTCGTCCTCTTTCTTTTTCTCCCCTTCTAATTTCCGCTTTGGGCTCTGGAGGGGAAATAGCAATTGTGAAAGGGCCACTTGTCAAGATAAAAATCACACTGCTGGACAGCGCTGCTGTGCCTGGGGCTGGGGGTGGGGCGGGGTGGCAGTGCTCAGGGCCGCTGCCTGGGGGGGGGAGGGGCAAAGCCCTGCCTGGCTCTAAATCCTAGCCCTGCCTCTTAGGGCTGTGCCACCTCGTTGCTCTGTGCCTCAGTTTCCTCCTCTGTCTAATGGGCTGCAAGGGAGGAGTCAGTGAATCCATTTGTGTAAAGTGTCTGGAACATGCCTGGTGCCTGACCCGGAGTGAGCTTTCCATACAGGATGACTATTTTATCAGGAATCAGGAAGGGGGCAGATTTTGGGGGGAAGTCCACTGGGGTTTCGGGTGGGATGGATATACTCAAACCCAGCTGTTCCTCATAATCACCCAGGGAACTTTAAAAATTCATCCCACCAACATTGAGGGTCTACTGTTTGATTCATCAGCCTGGCCTTGGGGGTCAGCGTGCCTAGGTTCCACTCTGGGCTCCACCAGTCAGAGGCCGATCACTGGACAAGTCATCTGACCTCACTGAGACTCAGTTTTCTCATCTGCAAAATGGGTACTCTTGGTGCTGCTTCAGGACCCAATGGGGTGATGGAGCTGAGTTCTGGGGAGACTTAGTTCTTCCGTGAGGTGCTGGGATGCAGCAGGGAGGAGACAGGCACCCTGCACCCTGGGTTAGTGAGTTTGGGCAGCAGGCTTCTCCCGGATGCGGCACTGGTTTTGTGCGGCTGTTGCATTAAGAGCTAAAGAGAAGGGCTGGCGCTTCCCTGCCCGCGGCCACCGCACGTCTCCATACACACGGAGGAGTGGCCCTTTGCCCACGTTTGCTCGCTGACCTCCGTGGCTCGAGGCAGCGCAGGCCTGTGGAGGCACGGCTGTGGACACGCAGGATGGCAGAGGCCCTGGCAGGCCGGCCACAGCTCTGTTCCCTGTTAACTTGCCTTTGTTCCCCAGACAGGCCAGATGCTGGTGAATGATTACAAGTATCAAATCGTCCTCCAGTGTCGTGTTACCCAAGCAGGGTCTGTGTCTGAGTCACAGGAAGGCCAGTTCCCCAATCCAGATTAGACTGGGGTGGGGCGGCCTGAGGCCCGGCTGGAGTAGCCGTGTGGGGCTGGACACGTGACCTGGCCCCTGGGGGTGTGCTGGGACCACTGACCCCGTGGTTGAAAGATTATCACTCCCAGGGACCACTTGTGGAGTGGGATGTGTGAGTGTGTGTGTGTGTGTGTGTGCGTACCTGTGTACGAGTGGATGGGAGAGATTGTGTGTTAGTGTAAGAGTGTGAGTATGAGTGTGAGGAATGTGAGTAGGGGTGTGTGTAATAAAGTGTGTGAGTGTGTGTGAGTGTGCATGTGTAAGGGTGTGAGAGGGAGGGCGATTCAGCCAGAGCCTTAAGTCAAGAGATACAAGAAGGCCCCTGTCTGGATTTTGTCCGCCATTTCCATAGACCCTCAGCGTTGCCCCCTCACCCCCTTGCCCAGTCCTGCCTCGGTTCTGGCTCAGGGCTCCCTTTTGTCCCTCCTCCTGCCTCTTGCCCTGAGCACTGGGCATCGAGACTCCCATGCCACGCTCTCAGGGCCACCCCCATCCTGCCCTCCTTCTAGGGCTGAAGCCTTATATCTGCTCCCAGAGGCAGGGGCTCCTCCCAGCCAGCCTGTCACCTCTGCCTTAGAGTACACCTGAGGAGCACGGGTTTGTCTGGCGAGTGGGTAAAGACACCAGATCATTTTTGTAAGTGGGCCAGGGGGTGGCTGGGGGTGAAGGTGTTTTTTTCTGGAACTCTTCGGGGAGCCACCCTGAAGTTGAGACAGGAGAGGCAGGTCTCCTCCATGAGGTCATCCCCCTGGGGCAGCACTGAGAAACTCTAGGGGCCGGCAGGTAGGGTCCTGCTGAAGGGGGGACAGCCAAGTCCCCTGGCCCTTGGGCTTTCACAGATTGGTAAAGTCTACTTCTCTCAATCTCGGGACCACTTGGGGTGGGCCAAGTTTTATTTTGCCAGTTGAGGATATTAGCCCTAGGGCCAAAAATAGACCTTGATTATCATATCATAAAAGGAAAGACAGTTAAGAAAAGGGAAATGACATAGTCTCAGTATCTTTCAAGAAAAGACATTCAGTAACTTTACTAGGACATGGTTTGCCTTGGACTGAGTGAGCCCAAGAGGGCAGAGAGTGGGGGAGACAGTGTTCTGGGGGCCTAAGGGTTGGGAACAGCTGGTGGGGTGAGGGTAGCGATGGGGAAGGACCACCAGCCCCACTCCTTCTGCCCTGGGGGGCGGGACCTTGTGTGGAGCAGTGAGTCCAGTTCCGGGGAGGGCTGTGGGAAGTGGGGGGAAGCCAGGGTGGCATGATACCTGGAACCACCTTGGGAGGTGGGGGTGTTGGGCTTGACGATGCTTCTTCTGCTCAAGTCCTGGTGCCATGACTTACTGGCTGTGTGACATCAAGAAGTTACTCAACTTCTCTGGGCTTCCATTTTGTAATTTGCATACTGATAGTACCCTCAGAATAGTCCCTGAGGCACAAAATTCGACCTGTGGTATTATTATTACTACTATTACTACTACTACTACTGCTACTGTTGTTGTTGTTGTTGTTGTTATTATTATTATAAAGAGGGCTTGCTTCCATTTTGGGGAAGGAATCTCAGGTGCAGAAGGAATCGGACTTTCTCTGTGAGGCTTCGGAGGTCGGCACCAAGCTCGCCAGAGCACTTGCTAGGAGCCAGGCCCTGTACCAGATGATTTTAAACGTTCTCGAAGAAGGCTTATCAGTCCCATTCTACAGGTGGGGAAACTGAGGCTCAGAGGGTTTGCAATTTATCAAGGTCACGTAGCTAGGATGATGCAGAGCTGAGAGAAGGCCCGGTGTCATTCTGTAGGACGTGCAGCAGACTTTCAGTTTCCGGACACAGGGGATACTGCTGTCCTGGTCAGTGCCGTCTGGTCAGCACCGAACACAGCGCCTGGCACGGAGCGGGCCCTCGGCAAGTCCGCGGCGAACGAACGAAGAGGAGCTAGTGAGTCTTCCGACGGTGGAAGTCTTCAAGCAAAGAGCTGCCAAAGGCGCCAGACACACATTAGGGACCCATCGGGCTTCTAGCCCTGACTTCTGTGAGTCTGTGGCCAGCCATGCAGGGAATGAGCCCTTCTGAGGTACCGTGTCAGCTAGAAGCACTTCCTGCTCAGAGGTGCTGGTCCACCCCTCCCTGAGGCCTCCAGGGAGTCGCTGACTAGCTCCTTGTTTCTGCAAAGGCAGGGACCCCTGCCTTATTACCTCCTGCATTGCCGCCCGCATCCGTGACTGACAGGTGGATTTGGTCCCTGTCTCCTGCGCCCTCGCTCTGGTCACCACACCCAACCACAGGACCTTGGGACGTGTGGGGACTTTGGTTTCAGTCACACCCCCTTAGCTGCTGCCCAGGAGCATGCTGGTAGCTGACTAGTACCGGATCGTGAAATCCAATAGTTAAATCTTGAGGAATTTTATGGGCAGGCCATCATTAAAAATTAAATTATAGAAGCTTACAATGAAATTATATTAAAAACAAGGACAATATGTATTCAAAACTCACCACTTCCTAATTATTTTCCTACAGTTTGCTATTTCCTCTGCTTTTGAGGTGATTGACATCTATTGTGGCTGTGTGGGGACAGCTCTGTGATGGTGTGAGTCTTCCCGAGTCCGTGCTCCACGAGGTCACTTGGGTAGCTTGACATTGGCTGCGGTGGGAGGGTTTATGCCTCAGAAATTGGCAGGCACCGCAAATCAGGTCTGCCCACCCCCAGAGTCAGTTGGTAAACACTTACCAGGGCACACGGTCTCTGCCTACACTGACTTTAAGGACTCTCACGGTAATGGGGTGCGCGAGAAGTCGTGAGACCTGTAGCCTCACGCGCTCAGGATTGGGAGTCTGCTGCGCTTTTCCCAAACAACGGATTCGTTTCCAGCTTCCTGGACATGATTTGATTGTGTTAAAATCATTTTTCCCTTTTTTTCTCTCACTGTTAGAAAAGTAACACTTAAAAATAAATGTGAGTCGTGCCTCAAATGGTATGTTCTGCACGCTAACTTCATTTCTAGCACCTTATGGTCCTCCTTGGATTTCCTCTTTGCCTTGTCCCCCCTTCTCTTTTGTACATTTCATTTTTTTTTACAGCTTTGTTGAGGTGTAATTGGCATATGATAAACTACACATATTTAAAACGTACAGTTTGATGAATTTTACCATATGAATACATCTGTTGAACTGTCACCAGAGGTGAGATTCTGAACATATCCATCACCTTTAAAAGTTTCTGCATGCCCTTTGTAATCCATCCTTCCTGTCCCCGGGCCACCTCTGATTTGCTTTCTATCACTGTTGATTAGTTTGCATTTTCTAGAATTTTGTATAAATGGAATCTGTAGTATGTACTCATTTTTTTTCTTCTGAGTCTGGCTTCTTTCACTTAGTGTAATGTCTTTGAGATTCATCTCCATTGTTCATGTATCAATAGCTTGTTTCTTTTGATTGCTGGTGTGGTGTTCCATTGTAGGGATAGACCACAATTTGTTTATCCATTCACCTGTTGATGGACATCTGCGTTGTTTCCGGTTTTCGGCTATTATGAATAAAGTTGCTTTAAAAATTTAGGTTCATTTCTTTATGCTTTCATTTTTTGGGGGGGTAAGTACCTAGGAGTGGAATGGCTGGGTTGCATGTTAGGTCTACGTTTAACTTTTACAAATGTGCCAATTTCAGTTTGTTTGTTTACCAACCTGTGTTACCTTGGATAAATGACTTAACCTCTCTGGGCCTCAACTTTGTTATAAAACTCAATGATGCAATTCCTATCAACTTCTACCTTTATAGAACTGTTTCGGACAAACAAGATAGTCTTTGTGAAAATGTTCGGGGCTTTCAGGAAGAAAAGTGCCCCTGAGAAAGCCTGGATATTATTATTATTATTATTATTATGGGATTGTCCTCAGCAAGTCTGTGTGAACAGAGGGGAGGCGATCAGGGAGACCAAATATGTCTGGCTTGGTCTGGTGGGGTTTTGGGAGAATGGGTCAAGGAGGAAGCGAGGAGAAGGGAGAGAATTCATGGGTCAAGCTGGTTAAAGGAGACCCCACTGTATGGCTCCAGCCCCTCAGGATGATGGGTACAGGGGCCATAGGTTCTTGAACCCCATCAAACCTTGCAGTGGGTGGTCCCTCTGGGTTCCTAGCAAAGACAAGCCAGGGGCCAGTGAAGGCCCCCTCTTGCCCTTGACACATGATAACAGATGCGTGCTCCCGAGAAGATGCAGATTCAGAAGGAAAATGATTTTCTAGATGAGTCAGTTTGTCCATCTCCCTGCTTCCTCATTTAACTGCAACTTTTCATTTTATGGACTAGCGACTGGGGCAGAGGTGGGAGGTGAGGGAGGGCACTGGGGAGGCAGGAATAATGGGAAAAAGGAAAAACAGAAAGAAAAAGATTTGTGTCAGCAAATTAAAGAGCCAAGTTTTTCATGTGTTTCTGGGGAAATAAAATAGAATTTGCAGTGCTTACGCTTGACTGTAAATCAAGGCGGCTGCTTTGGGCGGCTGTTGGCTCTGTGTTTGTCCTGGGGGGCCAGGATGTAGGTGGGGTGCAGAGCCAGGCAGAGCACTTCCTGGCCCTGGGCTGTGGATGGGAAAATGGCCTCAGGTATGGGGTCTGAGAGAAAACAGAAGCTGGCTAATGAAAATCAGTGGTCAGTGGGGAGTGCGGGGCAAGGACATCTGCGAACCCAAGGTGGTTCCCTGTTTGCTACCTCTCACACGAGTCCAAACCCAAGTTCAAGTTCTTTGCTGTAGGCAGCGAATGCTTGAGCCTTCCTTCTGCCAGGTGCTGTGGGAAGAGGTTGGGGAGATCCTGGGGGCGGATAGAATGAAAGGAGGGATGATTTTAGAGAGCGTTGGTAGGGCCAGGGAAATTTTGCAAGCAAAATTGGACTTTTATGGGGCTAATGAGTTTGGAAAATATTTTGCAGAGCTGCTCCAGCTTGAAGGGTTGTCCGGGAGGTGAGTTTTCTAATTTGATGAAGTATTTTGTAAAGTGGAACTGGATGGAACTAGCAGCCCCCCTCCCACCTGGAGAACCTCCTCTTGCCTGATGAAAACCCTGCCCATCCCAGTCCTCCACGTGGCCTGCCCACCCGCCCGTCTCAAGGTTGTTTGGTGACCATGTGAGTACCTGCTTACTCATGTTTCTCTTTGGCTCTCTTATCTGGGTTTGAAGCACCCTGGGAAGAGCCCAAACCCTTAACCTGTTGAACAGGTTAAGAACGGATTTATCACATACACACCTGTGGACACAGGCCGGGGTACAGCTGTGTGTGTGTACGTGGTGCGTGTGTGCGTGCAAGAGGAAGGGGGGATCTGCCACCTGGGGCCTTGGGACACTTGGGTGTGAGTACCAGGACTTCTCTTGGGATCCGTGAGACCTCAGGCAGAATTGGCGAAGGGACGGACTTCGGCATTGCAGGTTGGGCCCTCGGGATGATGGGTCTGAGACTTTTCAGACAAAGAGGGAAACTGGCTGGTAGGAGCACACGCCGGTGACCCGTCTCTGGAGGCCATTGCTAAGATGTGTTAGAAGCCCTCAGCCGGGTCCTTGCCTGCCGTCGTGGTTTCATCTTGAGACAGCAATCACAGACGTGTGTAAAAGCTCAGTGACTCAATCCCTTCAGTTCCTTCCTCTGTAAAATGGGGATGCTCATCTGTCGACTCCCCCTGCCCCCCACAGAGGGCCGTCCTGAGGCATCCAGTCGGTGCCCCGTCAGCTGGTGCTATTACTAAGACTAAGGACAAACCGAGTCCCAGCGAGGCTGGAGGGACTGGCTCCAGGGCACGGAGTGGAGCCACCACATCGCTGGGCCTGGGGCAGCCAGCCTGCCCACGGTGCCCAGACAGTGGCGGCTTGGGGGCCCATGCGTGGTGTGCTCAAGAGCGCTGAGTGTGGGAAGAGTCCAGGATGTCAGCCCACATGCCTTTCCTCAGTTTCCCCATTTGCCAAATGAAGTCAATGGTCCACTTCCCCTTCCTCTGCCTGCTTAGGGGGGAAAGCAGATGCTTTCAGCTTTGGGGTCTCTCAAGTGGTCCTGGACCCTGCTCGTCCCCACCATATTCCTCATCTCAAATTCCTCTGAGAGGCCTTGGGAAGCACAAATACACACTCACGTATACTCACAATGCTCTCACACACTCCTGTGTACTCACACACATTCATTCACACATACTCACACACACCCACACTCTCACACAACCATTCAGATTACACACACACTCCCACACACTCATGTATCTACAATACACATTCACTCACACATAGTCACACACTCCTACACAAATTTACAATGCTCTCACACTCACATATACTCACATTCACTCTTGTACACTCACACACGCACATTCCCTCCCCCCCCCCTCCCACCCTCCCCCCCCCCCCCCCCCCCCCCCCCCCCCCCCCCCCCCCCCCCCCCCCCCCCCCGCCCCGGGCTCCATGAAACACATCTTCGACAGCGCTGTTGGCCGACGGTGAGTGGGACCATTCCCACTCTGCCTCCGTAAGTGAACCCGCCCGGTGAGGGAAGGCCGCTCGCGCCGTGGCTGAAAGGCCCAGAGAGGCTGATGGAGAGCGATGGCTTTTCATTTGCCCGTGAGTTCTGACGTGATGGCGGCGTGTTTGCGGGGCAGGAGTTAGTAGCTGGGTTATGGAGAGAAGAGGCGCAGGGAGAGAGGCAGACCCTGCCCGGCCTGGAGCAGGAGGCCGGGGGGCAGGGGGGTGGGCGCTGGGCTGGGGACCCGGCTGTGGCTCAGGCCCATTCAGAGACCCCCTCGCGGGTGGAGGGCCCTGGCCTGGGAGCTGCTGCCAACAAAAGCTGCTTTTGTGCGAAGATAAATGAACCTGGTCTCAGGAGACCATCACCATCTGTGGAAGGGAAGAGATGGAGACACGGAAGGCGCTATGGGAAGGCCTTTGCAGGTAGGTGGGGGCATGAAGATGGTGGGCATGCATCATGCACGCAGCTGGGGACCCTCAGGGGCCATGGCCAGAGCCACACTTCACCTCATGGGCCCTCAGTTCCCTCCCCTGTAAAACAGGAAAAAAGTCCCCTACCTCATGCGGTGTTGTGAGGGTTTCATGAAACAGTGAAGGCGAGACTTAGCATGGTGCCTGGCCCAGGGAAAATACTACACATACATCCCGTGTGGACCCCTCGGCGTGTGCCAAGCACCCCCACTAGGAACCCAAACCTGGGTAACCGCATTAAATCCTCACAACTGCCCAGGGAGCAAGGTATATTTATTATCATCTGTGGGCTACGTGTGAGGAAACTGAGGCACAGGTAACTTGCCCAGGGTCATCCGAGGCCAGAGCATGCCCTCCTTGACTATTGTGCTGAGTCACCAAGCTCCTCTGCCTTCCTCGCTAGAGGTGAGGGATAAAAACTATTATTGTTGTTCTTAGGAAGGCAGAGATGGAGAATCAGCTGGAATTGGCTCTTTGGCTTAAGTAGGTGTTCATATATCTTCCTCATGTCACATTCTCATTAGATGGCGTATTCTACCGCCTTCCGGAAATGTGGTGAGGGCCTGAGGACCTGCTTCCTTTTGCCAGTGAGCTCGGCTTGCAGAGAGAGGGACGGGCAGCCAACCGTATTTTACACCAAGAGATTGTGGGTTGATTTCACTTGTGCTTAAAAATTTATAATGTTTCCATCCAGACCTTTCCACGCATGGCACATTCCTTCAATAGATGCTCCACCGTGGTTCATAAAAATGACTCATCTTTATGCTGCTTTCATGTCACAGACTGGGGGAAAGAAATCTTCCCAAGAACTTCCCAGTCAGGAAGCTGCTGGAATGCCGTGGTGGGTCCAGATCCGAACAAGCTAGGATTCATGTCCCTGCAGATGACTCGGCTCCCAGGAACGAGCTCCCTCCTTGTACCCAGTTTGTATCATGTTATTGGGAGCCCCTGGCCCCCCACAGATATGAGTGATATGCCACCTTCTTCCTGCACAATTACCAAAGGACAGAAGTGACACAGAAAAGTCTTTCTTTTCTAAAATAAAATTTGGGGGGCCAAGTGGGGCTATATTTTCTAAATATTTCTAAAACTTATTCCTAACGTTTCTAAATTTCCCAAAGGTCTAAATTCCCTTTCCAGATTCAGCCAGGATATCCCAGGCTGAATAGGACCGATTCTCTTCTCGATGTTTAGGTGTTGGTTTGAATCCCGATTCAGAGGGAACACTTGGAGAAGGCAGTTTGCCTCTGGGCGGGAGGTGGGGTGGTGGTGGTGGGGGAGATTTTATGTCATGCCAATGATTTGCCCTGGAAGTTGTTCTCATAAAGCAAGTGACAAGTAACCTTGCTCTCCTAAAAGGAGAGAGAAGGATTACCGTTTCAGCCATGGAGCCTTGCTGGCTTTTGGCACCTTGCACCACTGAACCGGAAGAAAAGCCACACCTTTGCTCGGCTGTTTGGCCACCCTCCCGAAAATCTTGTTTCTTCCTATTAGAGACTTTTGATTTTTCTGACTTTCCAGAATTCACCATTATCTTCAAAGACATCACTGGCCCCACCAGCCGCTTTGTCCTCCTAGTCAACCCCAGCCATGTCCCTTTCTTTATGCTTTGGGAAGGTGGGGGTGCAGAGGGTGCAGAGGGGAAGAAGGGGCACATGATGCCCCCCGCCCCCGCTCTCAGCTGCAGTGTTCACTGTTGGGCAACATCTTCCCGGTGGACACAAAGCCAGTCTGTCATCTCCCGTAGGTTCGGAACACATTTCAGCTCTCAGCTGAATTTAGAGATTACAAATACCATCTTGGGAGGACTGGAGGTGATGCATATAAAGCACACCTGGCACCTAATGATGTGCTATCGTTAATATTATTTCTAAGCAAACAGATGAGCATGACAGCATCTTTCTCCCCTTTCAGTGTTACCGACCGAGAACTGGCATACAGCACCACGAAAGTTCAAGGCATACAGTGTCATGACTTACACACACATTGCCAAATGATTACTGCCGTAAGTTTAGTTAACCTCTCCATAATCTCATATAGACAATCATAATAGCATTTACGTCATGTATTAATGGCATTAGAAGTCCTACCTAGTGCCTGCCTGACGGATCCACTTCTCTTGAAAGATCCAAGAACTTTAAAAAAAAAGTTTTAATTTTGAGATAATTATAGACTTAGACGTTGTAGGAAATAATGCAGAAGGAACCCATGTGTCCCTCACCCAGCTTCCCCCAAGGTAACATCATGCATAACGACAGCACTGTACCACGGCCAGGAAATTCACATAGATATAGTCCACTGACAACATTAATACAGATCATCGACCTTATTCAGATGTTACTAGTTTCACATGCGCTTGTGTGTGTGTGTGTGTGTATTTAATTTTTTTTTTTTTAAGATTTTTTTTGTTTATTTGCTAGAGAGAGAGAGAGGGAGTGACAGTACAAGCAGGGGGAGCGGCAGGCAGAGGGAGAAGCAGGCTCCCCGCCGAGCAAGGAGCCCGATGCGGGGCTCGATCCCAGGACCCTGGGACCATGACCTGAGCCGAAGGCAGACGCTTAACCGATTGAGCCACCCAGGCGTCCCATGTGTGTATTTAATTTGAAGAGCATTTTATATTGTGAATGATGCCCAGACCTTATATTTTGGTCAGGGAGGCACTTCTTCATTTTCTTTCTTTCTTTCTTTCTTTTTTTTTTTTTAAAGATTTTATTTATTTAGTTGACAGAGAGATACACAGCGAGAGAGGGAGCACAAGCAGGGGGAGTGGGAGAGGGAGAAGCAGGCTTCCCGCGGAGTGGGGAGCCCGATATGGGGCTCGATCCCAGGAGTCCGGGATCATGATCTGAGCCGAAGGCAGACAGACGCTCAACGACTGAGCCACCCAGGCGCCCCTGGTGTTTTATTTTTTTTATTTTTATTTATATTTATTTATTTATTTATTTATTTATTTATTTATTTAAAGATTTTTATTTATTTGACAGAGAGAGATACAGTGAGAGAGGGAACACAAGCAGGGGGAGTGGGAGAGGGAGAAGCAGGCTTCCCGCGGAGCAGGGAGCCCGATGCGGGCTCGATCCCAGGACCCTGGGATCATGACCTGAGCCGAAGGCAGACGCTTAACTGGCTGAGCCACCCAGGCGCCCACATTTTCATTTTCTAAAGCGTGAGTGGGTTGTGATGACTGGGGAGCGGGCTCCATTGGGGAGCGTCTGTCTTCTGCAGCTTTCTGTTCCCAGAGCCCAGTCAGGGCCTTCTTCCTCTTTTTTTTTTTTTAAAGATTTTATTTATTTATTTGAGACAGAGAGAATGAGAGACAGAGAGCATGAGAGGGAGGAGAGTCAGAGGGAGAAGCAGACTCCCCGCCGAGCAGGGAGCCCGACGCGGGACTCGATCCGGGACTCCGGGATCATGACCTGAGCTGAAGGCAGTCGCCCAACCTACTGAGCCACCCAGGCGCCCCAGTCAGGGCCTTCTTGATGCTGACAACAATACGACAGACACAGAGGGAGCCCCACTGTGTGCCGGGCTGTGTCCCAAGTGCCTGCGAGGCCCGTCCTATATCATTATTCTCACCATGCAGGTGAGGAAATGGAGGGTTAGGTGCTCAGGAAACACTTGAAGAAGGAATGACAGAGTCTCCGAGGGGCGTGCCAGCCCGGCTACACCAGCCCCAGTTATTCAGGATGGCCTCTTTTCTTACGATGGGCTCCCCAGTTCCACCGTCTCAGAAAAGAAATGCTACTCATTAATTCCTTAAACACTCCCCCCCTCTTCTGGAAGCATCGTGTAGGAGTTAAGGGCACAGTTTCCAGAGTCGAACTCTGTGAGTCCAAACCTGGCTCTGCCACTTCACTGTGTGGCCTCAGGTAAGTTACTGAAACCCTCTGGCCTCAGTCCTCTCATCTATAAAGTGGGGTTAGTAATAGAAGCTGCCTCAGGGGTTTGCTGTGAGGAGTAACGCACCTGTGGAGAGGTCTGGGAGTGGGGCCTGAAGGATTCAGAGTCATCCCCATCAGCTGTTCTACTTTCTGTGCTTTTGACACCACCAAAGCTGCTAAAACTTCAGAGAGCTGAAACAGAGCAATATGGTACCAATTTGTGGATCATTCCCCTCATTATAATTAAAATTCTTATTTTCCCCCAATGCTTCCAGGCACTGGACTTAAAGACTCTGGGTTTAGGGTGTAACAATAACATTTATACTGGGAGGGCCGTTCTGGCCAACACTAGTGGCCCCTCCTTCCCTCCCTCTCCCCATGCCCTTCTTTTCTTCCGTTCGTAAATATTTATTGAGAGCGTGTGAGGTCCCGTGTCGGCAGAGGGGGACCCAGCGGTGAGCAGAAACGGGCCTGGTCCTGCCCTGACGAAGCTTGCGTTCCAGGGGAGAGAGAACCATGGCTCCAATAACCACAGAGGGACAATGATATCATGCTGCCCAAAAGGACAGGTGGGGAGGGGGGCGTGCAGATGGGCCCCACCCTGTTCCCTGCTGACCAGAGGAAGCAGGCAGAAGCAGGCAGGCTGTCCACCGCCAGGCCGCTCTTGAACCTGAGCTGGGAGAAGGCCCTGGTCTGCATAGGTAATGATCACAGCTGACATGTGGGTTCTCTCCACCTTTGCCGCTGTGAACACCCATGTACAACCTTTGTGCCAGTGAATGTTTTCATTTCTCGTGGGTGTGTATGCCAGGAGCGGAACCCCTGGGTCACGTGGGACCTCGGTCGAACTCTTGGAGGAGATGCCGAATTGTGGCAGGTTCCAGCATTTCTTGTTCTCTCCTTTGTAAACAGTTTTATTGAGGCATTATTTATATTCCATAAAGCATACCCATTTTAAGTATACAATTCAATGCTTTTTAGTAAATTTACTGAGTCGTGCAACCATCACCACAATCGAGTTTTAGGACATTTTTTACCACCTCAGTAAGATCCCTAGTGCCCACTTACAGTTAATCCTCCTTCCCATTCTGAGCCCCAGGCAACCACTAATCTAATTTCTATCGCTATAGATTTTCCTTTTCTGGACGTTTCACATACATGGAATCCTACACTTCACTCCTTCCAGTTGGCCTAATGGTTTTGCAGATCATCCATGTTGTGGGAGTTAGCAGCTCTGCATTCCCTTTTATTGCTAAATAATATTCCATCGTATGGATATACCACACTTGGTTTATCCGTTCACCTCTTAATGGACATCTGGGTTGTTTCCAGTTTTAGGGTATTTTTTAAAAAGATTTTATTTATTTATTTATTTGTCAGAGAGAGAGCACAAGCAGGGGGAGTGGCAGGCAGAGGGAGAAGCAGGCTCCCCACTGAGCAGGGAGCCTGATGCGGGACTTGATCCCACCCAGGACCCTGGGATCAAGATCTGAACCGAAGGCAGATACCCAATCGACTGAGCCACCCAGGCATCCCCCAGTTTTAGGGTATTATGAATAAATCTGCTATGAACATTCATGTCCAAGTCTTCGTGTGGACACATGCTTTCATTTCTCTTGGGTAAATACCTGGGAGTAACAATTGCTGGGTCATATGGTAAATGTATATTTAACCTTTTAAGAAATGGCCAAATTGTGACTAAAGCATCTGCACCATTTTACATTCCAGCCACCAATGTATGAAGTTTCCAGTTTCTCCCTCTCCTCAGTGCCACTCGTTGTTGATTGTCCTTTCCAGCTCCTCTTCTTGGGGAAAGTGTCCTCCTCCCACCCAGCGAGCAGACAAGGGGACTGGGCCTCGGAGATGGGAGGTGAAGTGCTCAGGCTGCAGGGGAGGGGCTGCAGAGCAGGATGGAAGCCCAAGGTTGAAGATCGGGCCCAGAGAGCACAGGGGAGAGAAGGCTGGGAGAAGAAAGTGGGGTCCGAGCCGGGAGCACTGGGCCTGATCTGGTGAGTCCCATGGTCCAAAAAAGCCTGGAGAGTAAGGCTAGGAACGTTCCTATACGACAGTGAGGAGGGTTGCCCTCCCCCAGGGAACAGGCAGGCCTCGGATGCCCAGCAGCACTCAGGCCGGTTCCAGAAGCCCAGCCCTCCTGAGCCTTGGTTCCGGTTCCATGGAACAAAGAGAACTTCGTCCCCTGTGCCCCCACCCCCAGGCTTGGAGAGAACCACAGAGTGGGTGTCCGAAAGAAGCAGCATCCTGTTCTCCCCAGGGTTCGCACCCCCACCTTCCCCACCCCGTTAATCAGGACAAGATTTGGGGAAGAAAGTTCCCGTCCAGCGGGCGGCAGGTAGGAGGCCGGCCTGCGCCCCACAGCCCTCAGTAAATCACCCAGCTCAGCTGGCGTCTCGCTGGATTGCAATTACAATCCTTCAGGCCCGACACAAAATCATTGGGCTGGAGAGAGGAGAGTACCTGGCTAATGTGTTTAACAACAGCTAACCTGGTTAAGCCCTGACTCTATTGAAAATGAGAAAGTGAGGATGGGTCTAATCGATTTGGCCTCAGCCCAATTTACTCCAGAGCTGGCTTTGGATTTCAGTTAAGTGGGCCGACCCGAAAACAGGGATACTCATTTTATTAAATTACCTCTTTGATCATAGAATTCAGGTTCTGCAGAGTTGTCTTGTGTCCACCGTGGGGGCTGGTGGACGGAGGGGACAGGGCTTTGGTGCACATACTTGTTTCCGGGCACAACCCCCTCGCCCACACAAGTGTGTATACAAGCCTTCTCAGAGTGAGAAGTGTTAGTAAATATTTATCTCCCCCTCACCCGGGGAGTTGAAAATATGGATTTGATCAAATACTCATTTACTTCCCACCCACCATCGCTCCCTACCCCCTTGGCCTCTTGGCAGATAAATGATGTTATTTGAAGGTATTCTTGAAATTTCTGATGGAGACTGTTTCTTAAGTGCTTTTAGAGCTGGCCTATACTTTGTAATCCTTGTCATATTCTGGCTAGTAAACTCCTGGCCTTTAAAAGCCGGAACCTTACTCTGTTTCCTGAATACGAAGGAATAGGTCATTAACTGTGAATTTCAAATGAAGCAGATTTACAGTATATATCACAGAAATATGTTTATGAGAGACAGCGGATACCAAGGAATCCATGGAGCAGAAAAAACCAAGAACCCAGACAAAGATCAGCTGATCTGGGGAGCTGCCCCCTGCTTCCCCGTGCCCCCACGCCCCCAACCCCCTACCGTGCCCGCCCCAGGTTTTTGTGGTTGATTTGGCCAAGTATAGGTCTCTTGTTCCAGGTTCCCGACGGAGACACCTTTCTGGTTCCATTCCATGCCCACCTACTGGGTGAGGCCGCTGGAGGTCGTCAACCTGGAAATGCGGCTGTCTGGAGATGAATTGTGGGGCCACATGAGCTCAGATAAGGATGGGGAATTGGGGTGGGGTGGATTGGGGAAATCGGAGACAGTCAGGGAAACACAGTTGAGGTCAGGTCAGCTGGTCAGTGGTCAGCGTTATGTGTCAGCCTGGCTGGGCTCCGGTATCCAGTTATTTAATCAGACACTAATCTAGGTGGTGTTGTGAAGGGATTTTGTAGATGTGGTCAATGTCTACAATCAGTTGCCTCTAAGTAAAGGAGATCACCCTTGATGGTGTGGGTGGGCCTCATCCAATCAAATGGAAGCTTTAAGAGCAAAACCTGAGGTTTTCCAGAGAAGAAATTTGCCTCAGCTCCTGACTGAGTTTTTGGCCACTGCCCAAAAGATTTTGGACTTCCTGGCCCCACCACTGTGTGAGCCAATTCCTTTAGGTAAACCCATCCACCTACTTATCCTCTTCTATTTCTCTGGAGAATCCTATTGATATAGCGGGTCTCTGGCAGTGATTTTTGGACCTTTTCCCTCATGATTTCTGCGTACCCTTCTTCACTTGCTGCCATCTTGAAGTGCCGGAGCCCATGTAAATGCTTCGTCCCACACATGCACATGGGAGTGTGCAGTGAGCAGAAGCTAGTTCTATTCTTATGACCCCTGCCTAGACTGACTCTCACTTCTTGGGGCTTTCTGCAGTGGTGGCAGACACTGTTGGCTGCTCACAAACAGCCCTCACCCATCTCCTTCTAGAACTGAATCCCAGTTTTGTTCCAGCACCAGGGCCTTGGTCATGATTGGTCTTGGCCAGTCATGGTGCTTCCACACCCCTTGGCTGGTGATGGGTCCTGGGGTGTGCATGTGACCCAGTTCTGGCCCAGAAGACATTTGGGGAAAGCCGCTGGAGCCTCTGGGAAAATTTCCCCCTTGATTAGAGAGGCCTGTGTAGTGGTCCCTTTTTCTCTCTTCTTGATGCTTTGATTAAAAAAAAAAAAAATTGAGATATAAACACATGCACTGTGAAGTGCACACGTCCTGATGAGTTTTTGCATATATATTCATGTAACTGCTACTCAGATCAAAATATGAAACATTTCCAGCATTCTAGAAGATTCCCTCATGCCCCACCCAGCCCATAACCCCTATCAGGGGTAACCATTATTCTGACTTGTGTCACCGTGCTCAGTTTTGTCTGCTCTGTGCTCCATATGAGTGGGATCATCCAGTATGTCTTCTTTTGTCTTTGGCTTTAAAATAAATATGTATAAAAAATATATATATATGTATATATTTTAAAATATATTTTAAGTTCACAGCAAAAGTGAGAGGAGAATACAGATTCCCATATACCCTTTGCTCCCATACATACATGGCTACCCCATTACCAGTCTCTCCATGACTGGCCTCTTTTGCTGAATAGCATTATCCATGCTATTACTCGTAGCAATACTTAATTCTTTTATTTTTTAATTGCTGTGGGCTTTCTATTTGTGGATGCATCAAAATTTATTTATCCATGATGGACATTTGGACCTCCTTTCCTGCCTTGGACAGTGTTGTGGGAGGAGGTAATGCCTGGAGCTATGGCAGCCACATTGCTACTGTGAGGCAATAAATGTTCAGATAAAAGCTGATAGCTGATTGGCTAAGGATGGCAGAAAGGAAGGGAAAAGGGGGCACAGGGTCTCTTGAAGCCCTTAAACTAACCCTGATTCTGCCTTTCTTTTAACTTAACTTGTAGAGTTAACATAAACACCCTCATGGCTTAAGCCACTTTTACTCAGGTTTTCTGTTGTTTGCAACCAAAAACATTCTGACACAGAATTCAGACTATCCTTCTGGACCCAGGTCATGGGACACCTTTTTCCATGGAGCCTTCCTTAAGCACTCTGGCCCCACTGGGCCCCTCTCTCACTTTGGCCCCCCTCTAACCCTATGTGCCCCATCATTAATCATGAATTCTCTTAAACCACCCAGTCTCATTTTCCTCCTACTAGAACATCACTGGAATTGCTCCCAGGGCCCAGAGCAACAGAACCGAGACCTTGCAGATTCAACGTTTATGGTTTTGACTATTCATGGTCATCCAAGAAGGTCTACCATATATAGTTATTTGCAATGTGCCTGAAGGATAAACTGGAACCCATTCTGTAGGGCTAACCTACAGGAATTTTTATTGGTCAGCCGGGCAGAGCACTGCCGAGACTCCCAGCCTTTGCTGCCCACCTTGACTTTGATCCCTACTTGTGATGGTGCAGGCATTCATGCAGCTGTGCTCAAATCTCTCAGCAAAGCCAACTGGCCCAGTTCAGACCCCAGCTTCTCCAGGAAGCCTTCCCAGACATCCCCTCCAACCACATGATGTTTCCATGACTAGTCCGCCACCTCTGAACTCCTGTGGGACTGCATTTCATTTAGTCGTGAGCTCATTTGTTTACTCAGTGCCTATTTATCAAGCACCTACTGTAAGGGACTATTCTTTTTTTTTTTAAGATTTTATTTATTTATTTGACAGAGAGAGATATAGCAAGAGAGAGAACACAAGCAGGAGGAGCGGGAGAGGGAGAAGCAGGCTTCCCGCTGAGCAGGGAGCCCGATGTGGGGCTCGATCCCAGGACCCTGGGATCATGACCTGAGCCAAAAGCAGTTGCTTAACGACTGAGCCACCCAGGTGCCCCATAAGGGACTATTCTAAACCTAGGGGATATAGCGGTGGAAAAAACAAGCCTGGGGCCTGCCCTCATGGAGGGTTTTGTCTAATGGGGAGGTAGACAGCAGATGGCCACAGATCAGATGGCTCACAGGCTGTGATGGGATGGTGTGCTGTGGTGGGGGGGGAGGAAGAGTGGGGGCAGTGGGTGGCAGTTGATATTTTCAATAGGGTTTTCGGGGAGGACTTCCCTGGTAAGTGATGGCATGAGCCCTGGGAGTGACAGGAAGGGTGTTTCAGGCAAAGGGACTGGAGCAGCAAGTGCAAAGACCTCTGGGTATGGTGAGCAAGAAGGCCAGTGTGGCTGGTGCAGGGGGAGAGATGGGGGAGAGGAGGGTAGATGGGAGATGAGTTCTGATCATGCAGCCCCTTGCAGGTCGCGGTGAGTGTTTCCGCTTTGGCTCTGAGTGACATGGGAGGCACTGGAGGTTTTGAACATGACTTCCTTTTATTTTCTTTTTTAAAGATTTTATTTATTTATTTGACAGAGACCGAGTGAGAGGGGGAGGGGAGAGGGAGAAGCAGGCTTCCTGCAGAGCGGGGAGCCCGATGCGGGGCTCGATCCCAGGACACTGGGATCATGACCTGAGCCGAAGGCAGACGCTTAACGACTGAGCCACCCAGGCGCCCCATGACTTCCTTTTAAAAGAGCTCTCAGCAGGGTGTCCGATCTTAGGAGGGTGGTGCCAGGGTCCTTGGCCATGGGGGCGATTAGAAGCCCTCGGAAGGTGGTGTGGTGTGGCGGCAAAGCACGTGGGCATTGGAGCTGCACAACCTGCCCTCAAATCTCAGTCCCATCATTTCATGGTTACTTCACCTCTCTGTGCCTTAGTTTCCTCATCTGTAAAGTGGGGTAAGACTACCTACTTCATAGAGTCAGTGCAAAGATCGAATGACTTAATACGGAAGGTGTTTAGAATAGGGCCTGGTGCGCAGCGTGTGGGACATGTATTAGCCGTTACTCGGGGGTGAAACCAGCAAGACTTGCTGTGTTAGGGTCTCCAGGAAACAGAACCAATAGGGGACGTGTGCACACACGTGCACATGTGCGCACACACACACACACACACTTTTATGTATATAAAAGGATACTTACTGTGAGGAGTTGACTCACGTGATTAAGGAGGGCTGAGAATTCCCACAGTCTGCGCTCTGCTGGAGATGCAGGAAAGCCAATGACGTACTGCAGTCCCAGTCAGAAAGTTCCAAGGGCAGAAGACAGGAGATGAGATGTCCCAGATCAAGTAAGGAGGCAGGAAAAAAGGGACAAATTCCTCCTTTCTCCCGCCTTTTGTTTATTCAGGCCCTCAACGGATTGGATGCTGCCCACTCACACTGGGGAGGAAGCACCTTTCGCAGACATCCCAGAAAGAGTGCTGAACCTGGACACCCCGTGGCGGGTCAAGTGGACACAAAATTAACCGTGACACCTGCTAATTTTTCAGTGGGATTAACAAAAGGGTCAAGGATGATTCCAGAGTTTGAGTCCTATGAGCTGGAAGAATAGCAGGGTCACGTTCGCAGGTGGGAAGGCTGTGGGCGGTGGGTTTCAGACACGTCTGAGGTGCCCACTGTGACTCAGGGGGAGGGAGGTGCCCAGGAGGCGGTGAGCTATTCAAGTTGGTGGTTCACGGGAGAGGTTCCACACCGACTGCCGAGGTTCCGTTGCTCATTTTGGTCTGTAGAGTGGTTAGCTCACTGAGATGGTGTGGTGTTTCCCTAGTCTGACACTGCATCTTATAAACTGAGTGGGCTTTTCGGGCAGTGAGAAACTCTTGACTCCTGATCCTGGTCTACCTTTCTCCTGGTTGTAGTAAGAGGGCCTTCCGACAGATTCCAGTCGAAGCATAGCTCAGGGCCAGATACCCGGACAGATGCCAGACTGCCCGCGGCTCGGCAGCGAGAAATAGGGAGGGGCTTGCCCAAGTGGGGAGGGGGCTAGAGACAGGCCTTCCTTTTGTTCTTTTTTGAGGTCTGAGTCTCTGAGCCTTATCTTGATTCCTGGAACACCAGCCCCAAAGGAAGCCCTATGGGTCTTACCTTTTAGCAGCTGGTCCCTGGATGTCCCAAATGACAATCTTTCTTCTTTCCTTTCCTTCTTCTTTTTTTTTTTTTTTCTGGAATCAGTATTAAAAGAGGATAGTAGCTAACCAGTTTTTATGTATCATCCATCCACCCATCTCTATCTACCTAGCTATTCATTTTAGGAGGAATTTGGGTATAAAATACATCATAGGACCTTAGTTTTGAAGGGAACTTCAGTTTCATGAAGTCCAGACTCTTCATTTTGTTGATGAAAAACACACAAAGCACGGGGAGGAAGTGACTCACACAGGGTAACATGGCGCATTCTATCAGTGTGGGTACTAGACCCCACCTCTTCTATGGCTCTGATCGCATTTAATCACAGCCATGCTGGGGTGGGGCTGGGGTCCATCCCAGAGGGTCCTCCCTGAGGTCCGAGGCAGTCCGCCACAACTGGGCCTGCCCTGGGGGCGCTCTGCCCTCGGCTGCCCTCAGCCCTCCCCCTGTTTCAGCCCATGCGATGTTCCTTGCCATACGTGAGCTGGCTGTTAAGTAACAACGCTCCGGTGGGTAGTTTCTAGGGTGTCATGGTAAGAAGAGCTACCATTTGTTGAATATTTACCATGTACCAGACACTGCACTTGGCACTCTTCGGGGACCAAGGTCAGGAGGCCACTGTGTGCCCAAAGATCTCAGCTACCAAGCAGTGCAGTTGGGAGATCTAGCCCTGGTGTCTTCATTGGTCAGACTGCCACTCCCGGGGTGGAAGGCTCCTCGTGTGCCTGGCAGGGGCACCGGACAGGGATCTTGAGGGTCCGGGCCCTCTGGCTGGCTGTGTGGCCTTGGCCCACTCTGATTCCATTTCCTTACCTGTGGTGCACGTACCAATACCGGTCCTGTCTCGTGGTGTGCCGGGCACTGTAAAGTGCTGTGTGCACGGGAAGTGATGCCACCCCAGAGCTTGGCGCTCCTCTTGCTGGGTATCCGGCTGGTGCCCAGGGGTACCACTCGTGTCCTGCCTCCTCACCTCCGGGGGCAAAATGTGCCCGGGAGAGCTACGCCCGTTCCAGGGCTGGAGTACGTGTTGTGTGCGGTTGGCTGGCAGGAGCTTTGATCTCCTCTTTGATGTGGAGGCTGGAGGATGAGGTGAGGATTCTGCTCTGCTGAGCCAGGACCACTGCCCCAGACGGTCGCGGCTTTGTGAGCTCTGCCTTGGGGGATCCGCCCACAGAAACCTGTCACCTCAGAACTGCCTCATGAGGGAAAGCAGCCTGCAGGAGAAGGGGAACAATGAGCTTGTCATATTCAGGATAGAGCAGGGTCTGGCCCCGGCTGGCGCTGGGTCATTTGGAGGCAGACTCAGGAGCCCTGTTAGTGCTTGAGAAAGGAACAACCTCTAGGCTGGCAGGGGTGGGAGCCTCTGGAATGTGCAGGAAGGGTGTTGTCTCCGGTGGCTATATGATCAAGTCCCCACCTACTTCTCTCATCTTGTGCCACCTTGTCCTTTGCTCCCTGCTCTCCAGCCCACACTGGCTGGGCTTCATCCTGCCTCAGGGCCTTTGTACCTGCAGAATCCTTTGCCTGAGATTTTAATTTTTCAAATCTGCAGCAAATGATAGAACGTAGTTATTCAGATAAATCGCATAGCCGTCTCTGAATGGATGTTAACATCTCGTTACTTTTGCTTCAGCACACTTTCTTTTTTTATTGTGGTAAACAACATATAACACTAAATTTGTCATCTTAGCCATGTTTAAGGGTATAGTTGTGTTAAGTATATTTACAGTGTTGTGCAACAGATCTCTAGAACTTTTTTATCTTCTGAAACTAAAACTCTATACCCACTAAACTCTAAAAAATGTGGAACACTTCACAAATTTGCATTTATTCTTCTTCAGGAACCACGCTAATCTCCGCATTGGCGGAGATTTCAGTGTATGCGCTGCCGAAGCCAGCATAGAGCGTGTGCTTCTTAACCACTGACACTGACAATTCAAAAGGTAGAAAAGGGTGTGCAGTGGCCTCCTCTGTCCTTCAAGCACCTTGATCCCGTCAGAGGCCTCTGGTGTTATGGTTTCTAGAGTATTCTGTGCATTTGGAAGCACGTATGTATCACACACGCATATGTATATGTATATGGTAGCATTAATATTTATTAATTAATGCTCTGCCTTTGCCTTTTGTAAAAAAAAAAAAACCCTTTTATTTTAGAATAGTAATCGATTTACAGAAAAGTTGCAAAGATAGTACAGAGTTCCTGTCCACCTTTTACCCAGTTTTCTCTGTTGTTAGCGTCTGACATTAGCAGGGTCCATTTCCCGCCACTGAGGCACCAACACTGCTCTGCTACTCTTTACTAAGCTCCACGGTTTATTCTTTTTTTTTTTTTTAAAGATTTTATTTATTTATTTGAGAGACAGAATGAGAGAGAGAGAGCACATGAGAGGGTGGAGGGTCAGAGGGAGAAGCAGACTCCCCGCTGAGCAGGTAGCCCGATGCGGGACTCGATCCCGGGACTCCAGGATCATGACCCGAGCCGAAGGCAGTCGCTTAACCAACTGAGCTACCCAGGCGCCCTCCACGGTTTATTCTAATTCACTAGTTTTCCCCTAACGTCCATTTCCTGTTCTAGCATGCCATCCGGGACACCACATTCTGTTTAGCTGTCATGTCTCATTGGCCTCTGCTGGCCTATGGCAGTCTCTCAGACTTTCCTTGTTTGTGATGACCTTGACAGTCTTGAAGAGTATTGGTTAGATATTGTGTAGACCATCCCTCAATTTGGGATTGTCTGATGTTTTTTCCATGCCTAGGCTGCGGTTATGGGTTTTGGGGAGGAAGACCACAGAGGTGAAATGTGCTTCTCGTCACATATTGGGGGGCACATGTCATCAACATGGCTTTTCACTGTGATGTTACCCTTGACCATTAGGTTAAGATCATGTTTCTAGGTTTCTCCACCATAAAGTCCCTTCCTCGGACCCGTTTTAATGTTCTGTTCTTTGGAAGGGGGCTGAGATGTGCAACCCACACTTAAGGAGGGGGAGTTAAGCTCCACCTCTTTGAGGTGGGAGAGTAGCTACATAAACTCTTTGGAATTCTTTTGCATGGGAAGTCTGTCTCTTCTCCCCTATTCATGAATTTTAAAATGCAATCACTTATTTGCATCAGTATGGACACATGGATATTTATTTTATACTTTGGGTTATAATCCAAAAATTTATAGAGATATATCTATGTGTATGTGTTTGTGTGTGTTTGTGTGTGTGTGTATGGAGAAGATGAGGTTTAGGGGAGGAAACTAGTAGTTTCTTTTTTCTTTTAAATTAAGGTGAAATTCAGGGCGCCTGGGTGGCTCAGTTGGTTAAGCGACTGCCTTCAGCTCGGGTCATGATCCTGGAGTCCCTGGATCGAGTCCTGCATCAGGCTCCCTGCTCGGCAGGGAGTCTGCTTCTCCCTCTGACCCTCCCCCCTCTCATGTGCTCTCTCTTTCATTCTCTCTCTCTCTCAAATAAATAAATAAAATCTTAAAAAAAAAAATTAAGGTGAAATTCACATAATATAATACTAATCATTTCAAAGCAAACAATTTAGTGGCATTTAGTGTATTTACGATGTTACGCAACGTTTGTCTAGTTCCAAAAGCATTTTCCTCATCCCCCAAGGAAACCTCTTGTCCAGTAAGCATTTACTCTTTTTTTTTTTTAAAGGTCTTTTTTTTTTTTTTAAAGATTCATTTATTTGAGAGAGCGAGAATGAGAGAGAGAGAGAGTACATGACGGGGGGAGGGTTAGAGGGAGAAGCAGGCTCCCTGCTGAGCAGGGAGCCCGATGCGGGACTCGATCCAGGGACTCCAGGATCATGACCTGAGCCGAAGGCAGTCGCTTAACCAACTGAGCCACCCAGGTGCCCCAGCATTTACTCTTCATGCCCCTCCCCTCTCTGCCCCTGGCAACCACCCATCTGCTTTCTGTCTCTACAGATTTACCTATTCTGGATATTTCATATCAGTGGAGCCAATATGTGGCTTTTGTGTCCTGTTCTTTTCACTTAGTATATTTGAGTATATCCATGCTGCAACACTCGTCATTCCCTTTTATGGCTGAAGAGTATTCCATTGTATGTATACACCACAATTTGTTTGTCCACGCATCCATTGCTGGACAGTTGGGTTGTTTTCCAAGTGTCCTTTGGCTCTTGTGAGTAATGCTGCTATGAGCACACATGTCTACATGTATTTGCAATTCTTTTGGGAACCTACTTAGGAGTGGAAGTGGAATTATCTGGTAACACAGTAACATTTTGAGGACAGCCAGACTGTTTTCCAAACTGGATGCACCACTTTACATTCCCATCAGCAATGCACGAGGGTTCCAATTGCTCCACATCCTTGCCAAAACTTGTCATTTTCCATTAAAAATGTCTGGAAAAAAAAAAAAGAAGATATGTAAATGGCCAACAAGCACATGAAAAGATGCTCAACATCATAAATAATTAGGGAAATGTAAATCAAAACCATGGTGGGATACCACTCCACACCCACTAGGCTGGCTAAAATTTTTTTAATGTGTAGTGTTATTTTGTTTTAATTTATATTTTTCTAATGACAGGTGATGTGAAACATTGTTTCATGTGCTTATTTGTCATCTGTATATCTTTTTTTGGTGAGGTGTCTGTTCAGGTCCTTTGTCTATTTTTAAATCAGGTTGTTTGTCTTCTTACTGTTAGGTTTCAAGAGTTCTTTGTATATTTTGGGTAACAGGCCTTTATCAGATAGGTTTTTTGCAAATATTTTCTTCCAGTGTGTAGCTTGTCTTCTCATTCTTTTGATGGTATGTTTCCCAGAGCGGAAGTTTTTAATGTTAATGAAGTCCAGCTTGTCAATTATTTCTTTCATGGATCATGCCATACTGAAGGTCAACTAGATTTAATCCTAGGTTATCTTCTAGAAGTTTTATAGTTTTGCATTTTACATTTAGGCCTGTGATGCATTTTGAATTACTTTTGTGAAGGATGTAAAGTCTGTGTCTAGATTAATTTTTTTTTGCATGTGGATTGTGGATGTACACTTTGTCCAGCACCATTCTTTGAAAAGACTGTATTTGCTCCATCATATTGCCTTTATTTTTGTGTCAAGAACAGCTGACTATATTTATGTGGGTCTATATCTGGGCTCTATATTCTGTTCCAGTGATTTATTTGTCTATTCTTCTGCCAGTACCACACTGTCTAGATTATTATGGTTTTATCGTAAGTCTTGAAGTTGGGTAGTTCTAGTCCTGCAGCTTTATTCTTCTCCTTCAATAGTATTCTTCTTCTCCTAGCCACAAAATAACTTGCTGGGATTTTAACTGTGATTGCGTTGACTCTACAGATCAAGTTGGGAAGAACCGATATCCTGACCACATTGAGTCTTCCTATCCAAGAACATGGAATACCTCTCCATTTATTTAGTTCTTTGATTTCTTTCATCAGCATTTTGTCGTTTTCCCTCATATAGGTATTGTATATATTTTGTCAGGTTTAACCTAAGTATTTCATTTTTGGGGAGATGTTAATGTAAATATATATCGTTTTTAATTTCAAAGTCCACTTGTTCATTGCTGGTATATAGGAAATGAGTGACTTTTCTATATTCAACTTGTATCTTGCATCCTTACTGGAATAGCTTATTAATTCCAAGAGTTTTGTTTTTTTTTTTAAGAGACTTTATAACTTAGGGCAGTTTTAGTTTATAATACTTTTTTTTAGATTTTATTTATTTATTTGAGAGAGAGAGAGAAAGAGAGAGAGTGAGCAGAGGCGGGGAGGGGCAGAGGCAGAGGGAGAAGCAGACTCCCTGCTGAGCAGAGAGCCTGACGTGGGGCTTCATCCCAGGACCCTGGGATCATGACCTGAGCCCAAGTCAGACGCTTAACCTACTGAGTCACCCAGGCGCCCCTACAAAACATTTGAAAGGAAGGTACAGAGATCTTTCATATACTGCCTGACCCCATGCATGCACAGCCTCTCCCTTTACCAACATCACTCACCAGAATTGCACTTTTTTTTTTTTTTTAACCAAGGATGAACCTATATTGACATCATAATCACCCAAAGCCCATAGTTTATTTTAGGTTTGCTCTTGGTGTTATATACTCTATGGGTTTGGACAAATATACAATGGCACATATCCATCATTATAATATCATGCAGAGTATTTTCATCACCCTAAAAATCCTCTGTGTTTTGCCTATTCACCTAACCCCCACCCCAGCAACCACTGATCTTTTTGTTGTCTCCATAGTTTTGCCTTTTCCCTGGGTATCATATAGTTGGAATCATACAACATGAAGCCTTTTCAGATTGGCTTCTTTCACTTAGGAATATGCATTTAAGGTTTCTCCATGTCTTTTATGGCTTGATAGCTTGTTTCTTTTTAGTGCTGAATAATAGTGCGTTGTCTGGATGTACCAGTTTGTTTATCCATTCACTTACTGAAGGACATCTTGGCTGCTTCCAAGTTGCAATAGTTATGGATAAAGCTGTGCTTCCAGGAGTTTTTTCTTTTTTTCCTTCATATTTTCTACATAGACAATCATGTAGCTTGTGAACAAAGACAGTTTTATTTCTTTCTTCCTAATCTTTATGCTTTTTATTTCTTCTTGTCTTATTGCATTGACTAGAACTTCCAGTATAATGCTGAAAAGTTGTGAGAGGGGACATCCTTGCCTTATACCTGATCTTAGTGGAAAAATTTCTCATCATTAAGTGTGATGTAGCTACAGGTTTTCTGTAGATGTTCTTTACCAAATTGAGGAAGTTCCTCTCTACTTCTAGCGTGCTGAGAGGTTTTTTTTACTCATGATTAGGTGTTGGATTTTGTCAAATACTTTCTCCCCATCTATTTATTGATGAGATCATGTAATTTTTCTTCTTTAGCTTGTTAGTGTGATATTAATGTTATTATTTATTTTGATACTTAGGGCAAATTTAGCCAGTGGGAACCCCTTCAGGTTGTTTTCTGTTCTTCTGATATAACCTTATCTATCTTTGAGTGTTTCCTTACAGTCTAGCACAACAAGATGTTCCAGGCTCATCTTGTACTTTTCCTACCCCAGTCCTGGAACCAGCCACTTCTCCAAAGATCTCTGGTAATTTTTAGTGGGAAATATATCTAGAAATCCAAGATCTAGGCTCTAGGTGTGCTCATTGCTATTTCAGGTGAGGGTGGTGGCAGGTGCTCCCACACATCTTGTTATATATCTGTTTATTTTACTCTAGCCAGGACTGTCCTGCTGTGCAGACATCCTTCTTATTATGCCTCTGGCCACACTCCTTTAGGAGTGTTGTCTCTAACACCCCACTGCTGGGCCATTCCCACCCCTGTGTCACAGACTCCCTTATCTTGCTGGGGCTTCAACACCTGTTAAGGATCACCTCTTTAGGAAGAGAATAAGGAGAGAAAGGGGAGGAGGAAACTGGGTGAATTTTTAAATTAAAACATAAAATACCTACAGAACAGTGTACAAATGATAGGCCTGAAATTCAGTGATTATTTACAAAGTGAACACATCCTTGTAATCCCTCCCAGATGTTTTACATACTAAGGGATCTTTCCAGCTTCTGTGTGGAGAACAGATGGAAAGAGAGTCGAGAGTAGACACAGGAAGATTTGTTGCATGCTGATAACCAGGTGAGAGATCACAGGACCTCAGGTCAGGGAGGATGCGGTGAAGGGTGAGAAGTGGCTAGATTCAAGACTTATCTTGAAGGGAGAGCTCACGGAATTTGCTCCTGGATTAAATGTGAAGCATGGAGGAATCCAGCAGGCAAGGATGGCCCAAGGATTTTGACCTGAGACCTAGGGAATGGATGCCACCATTTGCTGAGAGGGGAAGACTCAGAGAAGTCCTCCCTTATCCTGAGAAATATCAAGTGTTCTCACGGACACATTAATTATATTTGAGATGCCAATTAGACATCCAAATATGGGGGTTCAACAGGCTGCTGGGGCTGCTGGACAGTAGTTCCCAGGAGAGGTCTGGTTGAAGATACCAATGTGAAGGTCTTCAGTGGACAGATGACTTTTAAAGCCGTGGATTGGGTGAGATCACCAGAAGTGAGCATAGGTGGAAAAGAGATTTAAGAGATCTCTTAGCTTTGGAGCATTTGAGAGTTGGCAGAGAGTCAGTAAAGTAACCTGAGGATGTCAGTTGCCTCATCTAAAAATGGGTATAATACCTTTTCAGTGGGATCATTAAGGATTGATTGATCATTAAAGATTATGTTAAAGACCCTAATAGGTAGTTAATATTGACCGTTCCTTTCCCTGCTCCCCCCCCAAACTTGCCTCCTTCACTTACCATTGTCCTGAGACTCTATCTTCCTTACTCCCTTTTTGTGTCTCTCCCAAATTCCCTCATCTCTGCCTCCCAACACTGTACCTCCCTTTCCTCCTTTCAGTGAGGATTGACTTGCAAAACTCCTCTTCATGAGCTAATATCACCTCCTCTCCTTTCCCCCATCACCTGCCCCCCAGTTTAAGAAAAGTGACTTTTAACCATTACTTTTGAAGCTCTTTGTGTGCCACCCCCTCAAACTTATCCCCTTAGCCTCACTTCTCAAGAGGCAGTTTAACCAGATGAATGTGTTTCTAAGAATAAATATTGTTTGCTTTTTGCATTTTTAAGCTTTATAAAAATGGAATCTTGTCTTCTTCTGTGACTTGCCTTTAAGTATTCAGCATTTTACTCCAGAGATACAGCTGTGTAGCTGCATGTAGTTGTAATTCATTTGTTTTCTCCGCTGTATGGCTATCCCACAGTTTATTTATGCATTCTACAGTTGATTGGCTTTCCGGTTGTTTCCAGATTTTGCTATTACAAGCAGTGCTGCTATGAGCATTTGTTGGTCTTCTGTGGGGCAGGTACAAGTGTTTCTTAAAGTAGGAATATTCTAGGTATACTCTAGGAGTGGAGTTGCTGCGGGGGGGGGGGGGGGAGGAAATCAGAGAGGGAGACAAACCATGAGAGACTATGGACTCTGGGAAACAAACTGAGGGTTTCACAGGGGAAGGGTGGTGGGGGGATGGGGTAGCCGGGTGATGGGTATTAAGGAGGGCAGGTGCTGTGATGAGCACTGGGTGTTATATGGTACTATTGAATCATGGAACACTACATCAAAAACTAATGATGTACTCTATGGTGGCTAACTGAACATAATAAAAAAAAATAGAGAATGCACATTGTCAACTTTTCTATAGATGCAACATTGTTTTTCAAAGGGCTTGTACCTATTTATACTACCAGCAGTGTATATATGTGTTTCCTTTAAGATGAGGAATGAAGCAAAGGTATTTTATGACCATCTGTATTCAATGTTCCACAATCTTTGATTAATATGAGCAGAGTTTTTGATTTTGCAAACATGGTAAAACATTATAGTTTTAATTTGTATTTCTTGAATACTAATGAGGTTGGATGTCATTACATGTTTTATTAGTCCTCTGGTTTCCTCTGCTGTGAAGTGCTTGTTTTAAATCTTTTGTCTTTTGGATTGTTTCGTCTTCTACTTCTTGGTTTGTAGGAGTTCCTTACGTAAATTTTGACTATGGATGGCAAATGTCTTTTCCTAGTTCATGGCTTGTTTGTTCATTCTCTCTTTATGATGTGCTTTGATGAAAGTTCTTATTTTAATGTAATTAAATTTACTATTTTTTTCCTTTTTTTTTTTTTTAAGATTTTATTTATTTTTTTTGACAGAGAGAGACATAGCGAGAGCAGGAACACAAGCAGGGCGAGTGGGAGAGGGAGAAGCAGGCCTCCCGCAGAGCAGGGAGCCCGATGCGGGACTTGATCCCAGGACCCTGGGATCATGACCTGAGCCGAAGGCAGACGCTTAACGACTGAGCCACCCAGGTGCCCCTATTTTTTTCCTTTAATGGTAAGTTCTTTTATGCCTTGTTTAAGACCTCCTTCCCCTATCACAAAGCTATAAAAATTAATTTCTTTTGTCTAATAAAAAGATCTATATGTCTTTAATCAACCTGGAACTGGTTTCAGTGTATGGTGTGATGTAAGGATTGAGTTTCATTCCCCTGTCCCATAGGTATAATCAATATCCCAGCAGCAATTATTGAAGAGTCCACCCTTTACTCATTGATCGACAATGCCAAGTTGGTCATACTCACCTGTTGATAGATGTGTGGGTCTATTTCTAGGCTCTCTATTCTTCCCATTGATTTTCCATTCATTTTGTCTATCCCCATGCTAATATTTCATTGTCTTAACAATGAATAACTTCAAAATGATTTTGGATGTCTTTAAAGACAAGTCCTCATTTTGTTCTTCATTTGAATGAAATGAGTTGGGAATATTGCTTCTTTTTCATTATTCTGGAATAGTTTGTGTGAATTTGGAAATACTTATTTTAAAGATTTTGTTGATAAAACCACCTGTGTTGATCTTTCCATTGTGGGAGTTTTTACTGAAGCAAAAATTCTTTAGTGGTTTTAAAATTATTCAGAGTTTCTATTTCTTCCTGAGTCAGTTTTGGTAATCTATACTTTTTTGTCTTGGAATATGTCCAATTCATTTAAGCTTTTGAATTTCCTGGCATATAATTGTTTGTAATATCTGCTGGCTACTTTTAAAAATCTCCACAGCATCTCTAGTTATACCTTCTTTTCTATTATTATTTATTTGTGCTTTTCTTCTTTTATCTTTTCATCAATTTTGCCAGAATTCTTTTCAGTTTTTTCAATCTTGTTTCTCTTTCAGCATTAATTTTGTCACAACCTTTTCTTTTAAATAATTTCAAACCTACCAAAAGTTGCAGGAATAGCTCAATGAATGCATATTCATCCTTTATTTAGCTTCATCAAATATTAACAGTTTGCCACATCTATGCTCTCTTTTTCTCATTTTTTTTTTTCAGAACAATTTTAAGGTAAGTTAGAGATACCATGACACTTTACCCTGAAACAATTAAGCACATATTTCTTAAGGACAAGGATATTCTCCTACATAATTGCAATACAATGATTACACTTGGGAAATTTAATGAAATACTACTAATAAAATACTATTATTAATATATAGCCCATGATCAAATTTCTCCATTGTCACAATAATTAACTTTATAGCTGTTTTATCTCATATAAATCTAGAATTCAATCAAGTATTGCACAGTGCACTACTAAAATACATTTAGTTGTCCTGTCTCTTTACTTTCCTTTAATCTACAACAGTTCACCAGACTTTAAAAAAAACATTTTATGGCATTGACATTTTTGAAGGGTTCATAACAATTATAGAATATTCCTTTGTAGGCAGAATAATGTCTCCCAAAGATGTCTATATCCTAATCTTTGAAAGCTGTGAATGTATTACCTTATATGGCAAAAAAGACTTTGGAGATGTGATTAAAGGATCTTGAGATGGTCAGAGTATGCTAGATCATCCAGGTGGGCCCAATCTAATCACCTAAGTCCTTGAAAGTTAGAGAAACTTTGCTGACCGAGTCAGAATGAGATGAAATGGAAGAAGGAGGAGAGATTCAAAGCATGAGAGAGACTCAAGCTGCTATTGTTAGCTTTGAAGATGGGGGAAGGGGATATGAGCCAAGGATGTGGGAAATGGTCTTAAACTGGAAGTGGTCCTAAGGTGACAACTAACAAGGAAATACGGATCTCAAGGAAATAGGAAATAGGGATCACAGTCCTACTACTACAAGGAACAGAATTCTGCCAACCACATGAATGAGCAAGAAAGTGGATCTGCCCTAGAGCTTCCAAAAAGGAATGCAGCCCTGCCAACACCTTGTTTTAGCCCAGTGAGATCTGTATCAGACTACTGACCTACATAATTATAAAATAATAAATTTGGGTTGTGTTAAGCCAATAAGTTTGTGATAATTTGTTACAGCAGTCATAGAAAACTTAGTTTGGATTTGAGCTCCATGACTGGCCTCAGAGCCAAGAGACCAGGTTCTGGAAAGAGACAGGCCCAGACTGCCATCCTGACTCTTTCTGGCTGAATGGCTTCGAGCAGGTCACTTTACCTCACTGAGGCTCAGTTGTCGTAGAGGTGAAATGAAGATAATAATGCCCACGATGAAGAAAGTTCCTGAGACTCAAAGGAGAGAACATATGTAGAACCTGCTGGTATGGAGTACTCACGGAGTAAGACTTTGTAGCGCTGAGCCTCTCCATTGGTGTATAAATGAGTGGGCCCGTGGTATTTGGAACAGGGGCTTGTCCTGGCGGAAAGGGCACAGGCTCGCAGGCTAGAGACTCGAGCTGTAGTCTCCACTCTGGTTTCCTGCTGCGTGACCTTGGACAAATCATATATCCTCTCTGGGCTTCAGCTTCTTTAGTGGTAAACGGAGAAGTTGGAAGCTCAGAGACATCTTTCTGACAGATCACACGGGGTCCCTGCGAGCCAGTGTATACAGATTACATGTGCAGATGAAGCAAATCTTCATCTGCACAGGGGATGGAAATTAAACTGCTCCCAGACATTCAGTGGGTGGAAAACAAGACTTAGTTCCTCAGGGTTCATGTGGTCCAGAGAAGGTCTGCCTGGAGTTCTTCTGGAGAAACTGCTGCAAGGAAAAACTCAAGATGTTGATGAACCAAAGGGAGGAAGGGAGGGCATGGGAGGAGGGAGAGACCCCTTCTTATGGTGGAAGCCCCAGCAGAGCTCACTCCTCCATTTGCACAAGAAACAGCTCAGCTAGCCCAGTGGGTCCCAAATCGGGTGATCATCGTAATCATCTGGACAGGTTGTAAGAATATAAATTCCTAGGCGCCATCTCAGAGACTCAAAGTCAGTGGGTCCAGTTGTGGGACCTGGGAATCCGTCGTTAACAAATGCCCCAGGGGGGTTCCCTCCCGGAGGCTGCATCGCAGAGCAGTGTTTGGAAACCTCAGCTTGATTTTGTAAAAGGCATCATCCCCTGTCATGCCAAGTGTGTCCTTCCCTGGCATATGACCCAATCAATTAGAGATTAATAAGAACAAGGGATGTTCATTAAGCATTTCCTCTATGCCAAGAATTAGTTTAAGCATTTATACACTCATACACATTATCTATGCTCATGTATATAATCACATTATCTGTAAGTCATCTGTGTGAGTCATCTCTGTGAGTACACAAACACATATACTCTTTCCAAGAGCCCTGTGGGGTAGAGGCTATTAATATGCCCATTTTCCAGATAAGCAGGTGAGCCCCTGAGAGGTTAGGGCCGTGGCAGAGCTGCTTGTGGCTGGGCCACAAGGTGCACACAGGTTAGGGCGGGGCCATAGCAGGGATGCCAGCAGAAGGCTCTGAGGACTCCAGCAACACTCTCAAGTCTCACGTGTGGAATCAAGAAAGACTGCATGGAGGAGGAAGCCTTGGGTAGTCCCTGCTGTCCTGGGACAGGAGACACCTAACCTGTGATAACAATCTGCTTGCCCCTGGCTTCCTTCCCTGCCTCTGAGACCTCTGCTTCGCCAACATGAGGATGTGGCAGTGAGGGCCAGGTGGGTCCTTTGGACCCGGGAGACTAAGCCCCCTCAGTCCCTCCCGTGGCAGTCACTTCCTCCTGCCCTCTGTCCACGGCGAGTTCCACGTTCCCAGGGCTCTGCTGGGCTCCAGCTCTGGGACAGGGGATTGAGATAAGTGTCAGACCCCATCTGGGCTTGAGATGTGAGAAGAGGAAATGGGCTGATGGTCGCAGGCATGGTTTCGAGTTACACACGAGGGGCTTTCTGAGGTGGGTTTCAGGCCGGAACGGCCGGTGCCTTAGCAACTGCGTGCGCTCCAGGGCTAGCCAGACCCACAGCCAAGTAAGTCAAGGCGCTGTGATCTCTGGCAGGCTGCTCGGCCTCTCTGAGCTTCATTTCCCCACCCTGGAGGCGGGGGTAATGACAGCAGCTTCGGGCTCATGAAGTTGTGTGCACTTGACTGAGGCAGGAGTGTAAAGCATCCAGCATGGGGCCCACACATTAAAAGCACTTAATACATGTCTATTTTATTATTATTTAGAGACCTTTAAGGACACATTAGATACCCACTTCTTATTATTTTCAGCCTCAAAAATTGAAGTGGTGGGGCCATGTTACGGGAAGTTAGCATTTATTTCCTTTTTTTTTTTTTTTAACCCACCAAACATTTATGAAGTGTCTATGCTCCAGGCTCAGTCCAGGGGACAGAGCTGTGACCAGGTGGCCATAGTCCCTGCTGGCTGGAGGCTCCAGCCTAGTGAGGGACAGAAGTGACCTGTCCTGGACTGGGGCACTTAGCAGCAGGCGCTTAGACCTTTTAGTGAGAACCAAGCCCAGGCCTCCTAGAACGGTAGACATTGGTGAGCTGGGATCAGGGGTGGGAAGCCAGGTGAGGGAATGGTGCTCCAGGCAAAGGGAACTTCAGTGGCAAAGGCTGAGAAGGAGAGGAGAATGCAGTGTGTTCCAGGACCTGAAAGCCTGAGGGGAGGGCCATGAGGCTGGAGAGACCTCTCACAGGAGTTCTGGGAGGTCCCCAGGCTGTCCCCCATGAACCTTTACTGGAGGGAGACCAGCAGCCTGGCTGAGAAGCAGAGGACCCCAGACCAAAGCTCTCTGGGGCCGTGTGGGGTTCCGTAGCTGCATCTTCGCCATCAGCCTCTTGGGTGGAAACAAGCCCCTACCTGTGTCCTGGCCTCTTTTGTGTGTGCTTAAGTAATTCCTGGGCTTCATCACTGTTTTCTCTGGACTGGGTTTCTGTTCCAATTATCCTTGGCACCCTTCTGTCTTCCCCCCAGTCCCCATTATTTAATTTAAAGCTATTCATTTAATTCGCATCTGTCGGGATGGTTTTGGTGTGGTTTTGCCTGGAAGGACTGGGTTGCGTTGGGTGACATCTTGGATTTTCTTCCAGCTCCAAGACTCCACCATGGGGTTCCCACATTTATTTTCGTCCAAGAATGTTCTAAGGCAGAGATCGGAGACCAGGAATTTGGGAGCTTTGTTGTCTCTGGGGCTGACTGTTTCTGGCAGCAGGGCTGAGTCCTTTGCCTTGGTAGTCAGCCATTTCTCCATCCAGGAAGGGGCCAGCCCTGGGTGCCCACCTGGCTTAGAGAGCATTGAGGGGGCCAGTAAATTTGTGACGTGTTTGGCATTTAATTTTCCAGTTCCCTTCTTCAGACTCTGAGGCTCCTCTCCTTCTATGCTGCCACCTTCCCCATCTTTTATCCCTAATATTCTTCTGCATTTGTTGTGTTTCTTGACATCAACAAGGAGAGGTGGCAGCAATCAGCGGGAATCTCCCTCTTCACTGTCCTTTGTGCTATTCTCCTCCTCCGACTTGTCCTATTTGATCTTCTCTGAGCCTTCATTAGGTACCTTTGTTCCCAAGTTCATTCTAAAGGCTGAACTCTGCAGAACTGTCAAATAAAAAAGCACCCCCCCCCCCAAAAAAAGGCCCAGAATGTAAAATCAGAGAGATGAGTTTGCTTCCCATACCTCTCATGCTCAGTGTGTCACTCGGGAAAACTTCTGAGCCTCAGTTTCCTCATACGTAAAATGGAAAAAAAATAATACCTAATATTCACTGTACTCACTCTACGCCAAGCACTGGGGTAAGCCTTTTGCATAGTGACCTCAGCAAATTCTTACAGTAAACCTGCTGGCATGAGCATTCCCATTTTATAGTCACAGAAAATGAGGCTGAGAGATTACCTGAGTTGTCCAAGGTCATAGAGCGGCAAAGTCAGGACTTGAACTCAAGTCCACCGTGGTCCCGAAGCCCGTATAATATTCTGCACTAAAGTTGCTCTGAGGATGGAGGGGTCTCAAGCACCTGCGCCCACTTTGGTAACTCTACAGCTAAAGATCCGTGACAGGGATCTGGAAGACTGGAAGAAGCAGTTCTGAGTCATGAGTCTTTGGCACCGCCGGACTTGCGTCCTACAGCGGAGTGCCGTGTAGATAGATATTAATTAAGAGAATGAATGAGAAACCAGAAGAAGGAAGCAGGGAAGTCTGAAAGGTTGTACCCTGTGGTCGTTATGCTGCAAGCTGTTGGGTTTGCCACATTTGACATCATCTGAAATGTGGCAGCAGGGTTATTCTTTGCAAGCTAATGCAAGCATTGGATTTATTCCATTTCAGGGCTAGACTAATGGCTGTTGGTGAAAACATTTTCTGGGAATCAGATATTTGGATTTGTTCTTCTTTTTTGGGTCTCCATAAAAGGGGAGGTAAGGCGTAAACAGTCACTGGAAAAGCATTGTTGCTATTAGCCCTTCATGTCCCAAGCTGTGAAGACCCTGCCCTTGGGTCAGGAAGGCAAACGGATGTGACTTGGAGACACCAGAGAGAAGCTTTATTGAGTAAAAAGGACCATTGAGACCAAGTCTTTTCTCTAACCACAATTCTCTTTAAGAACAGTGTGGCTCTTTCTCAAGACCAGCCAATGCATGGAGCCTCACCCAGGCCACATTCTCTGGGGCTGACCCGAGGGGGTAGGGTTAAGCTGCACCACAGCTCCTGTCCTCTGTGGGAGGAAGGGAGTCATGTGGATGTGTCTGTTGGGATGTGTCTTGAATGCGTCTGTTGGGCAGGAAATAGCTGCCCAGGAGGAAAGAACACCTCAGCGTTAACTTGCTTACTCAGAGGGAACAAGAAGCCAACCTTCTGGGTGGATGAAGGATGGGAGCAAGAGTAGGGACTCTAGGCAGTATGAGCTTGGTTGGGGCTGACTCCTCATCTTTAAAGAGATGAAGGTGGGTCTTGGTCCCCGAACTCCCTTGGCCCCAACAGTATCTCCCAAGGGATGACTGCTCGGGTCTTTGATTGAGAAACTGACCTGGTTTTGCTTTTGAGGAGATCCATTTTTGGGCTCCATTCACTATATCCGGGGCACTTTTTAAAACCAATGGCTGGCTCCAGATCCCCACAGCACCATGAACGTGTAAAGATCAGGGAGAACAAGAAGCAGCAAGGAGCCCAGTACCTGGTGTCTCTCCAGGCCACAGAGTAAGGGCCACGGGAGGCCAGAAAGGGGGTACCCATGGAGGGCTGGGTATTTGGCAAAGGATTTTTTAGATCCTTAGGCAAGATTTGAACTAGGCCAGGAAAAATGGGCAGACATCAGGATCCCCAAAAAACACATTCCTTTAAAAACATTCAAGGCAAATATTGCCTCTTATTTGTGTGCTGAATAAAGAGCACAAAAATATCTTTGGTGAGATGGAAGTGTCTCGAAGCAGCTCACTGTATCAGGCAGGAGTTCTCCGAGGACTTTGGGACTGGCAGCCATAGGTCCTGTCCTCTGAGACCCTAAGGAAGGAAAGGAAACCGACCACCAGCGTTGGCCTTTTTAGCATTAAGTCAGCCCAGGGGTACTGGAATCTTCTGCAACAGTAATGAAATTTGGGTGTGGTGGATCCACATTGGATTCAAAGTACTCGAAAGGATCCCCAGAGGTGCCAAGCCAGAAGCCCAAACCTACCTATACTTCAGAATCACTGTGGGGAACTTCCAACTGGGACCCCTCTGCAGACATGAAGAATCAGAATCTCTGGGAGTGGGACCCTGGAATCTGTAACTAGATGATTCGGAAGCGGCCCAGGGTGGGGTCTGTTTTTAGGGATCCCTCTTCTGGGCCACTCACATGTGAAGCATTTGACCTGGACCTTCTACATTTCCCCAGCAGCCTCCCCGTCCCGGTGTAAGCCTCTGATTTGGGCCTGGGGCTGTGATGTTGTAGGAAATGTGGGCGGCCCTCTCCCCACATTTGTGTGGGGTCCCCAACACTGCATCTCAGCAGCTCTGGCCCACAGGGAAGCAGGCCCACTGGACCTTCCCTAAGCTCTTCTCTGAAGCAAGAACCGTTTGGCATCCAGAGTCATCCTTTGTCCCGTGGGGAGACACTAGGACATGGATAAATGCAATTGTGAAAGCAATTTTTCTCAGATCAGGATCATATAAGACAATTCCTTGGCATTCAAATTATTATAATGAGTTGAGTTCCACTTCAAAGGGGGCTAATTTAATAATAAGGAGAGCTGGGGCTCTGAGGGACTCTAATTAGATTTCTTTCCAAACCCCCTCATGCTTTTTTGTGAAGAGCAGCCAGGGCCGCTAGATTGTGTTATGTTTGGGTCCAGCATGAAGAAACTTGGAAGCCAGGCCTGGCTGGGGAAAGCCATTCGTCTGACTCAAGCCTGACAGCCCAGATCCTGCTCCCAGCGGAGAAGGGCCTGACCACCGTGAAAGTCAGTAAGATTTAGGGTGGCAGGCGTGGGGAGGGGGGAGGGAGGGGGTCTGGGGTGGCAGAGGGCTTCCTGTGCCAGTTTGGTGAGATGGGGGGGGCAGTTAGGTGAGTGAGCTCTGGAGCTGCACTGTGTCTGAATCCCAGCTCTTCCTTTTCTCAGCTATGTGACCCTGAGGATGTGGTATTGCCTCTCCGCACCTCAGTTTCCTTATCTGTAAAACAGGCTAATGATAGAACCCATCCCATAAGGCAGCTGGGAACACTGAATGTACTAGAACACATACAGTGGCTAGAACAGCACCTGGCACAGAGGGACTATTGTTACTACTTTCTAAAGAAAGGACATCGAAGGATGGCTTCCCAAGGTCAGGACTGACTTAATTTTGCATGGGCACATTGGGCTCAGAAGCCAGTGTGAGGAAACACTCAGGAGAGGATCTATCCCTGCTACTGTGACAAGATCAGAGACTACAGGTCAAGTCTTGGCTTTGCCACTTATTAGCTGTGTGGCCTTGGACAAATTGCTTTACCTCTCTGAGCTTCAGTGTCTTTGCCAATAAAGGAATGATAAGAATAAACTCAAATGAAAGAGAGGCGAAATGAAGGGAAGAAGGCCGTCGGAACACCCAGCACCTGGCCAGGTTGACAGTGGGACCTTAAATGTCATTACCCAAACCATCCATTCTCTAAAGCAAACATTTTCACATATTACATCTCTGGACTCTGGATGCATCTTGTGATTGGTGGTGTATTGTGGTTGCTGTTGTCTGAGTGAACACCAATATCTTCAGTGTCAAGACTTGTGGAAAATCCAGGGGGAGGTTAAGAACAAACTGGTTGTGGAGGGCAGTGGCGGGGCAGGGGGAGGCATGGCAAACCCTACATGTTCAGTGACCTTGCCCATGATGGGGTCAAAGTGTGCTGCTGCTACATCACGGTGAGGCCCACCCAGGTGCCCAGCACCCATGCCTTGCATTTCTATTGGATTCTTTCAGAAAATGCCACATGACCAGTGGTCCTGAGGCAAGAGGACAATATTATGTGGGAAAACATGACCTCCAAGGACTCCACATCGAAAGGAATTCAGAAGACGTGGGCTGTGCATGTGAAGAAGTTTTAGGGACACTGTAACCAATTTATGTTCTTTATTTTTTCATTATAAGTACGCACAGAGTGATATATAATTAAAATCTTGGTCTAAGTTGAAAAAGCTTTTTCTCCAAGCATGACATCACAGTTCTAAGTGATAAGATTGGGTCATAGATTATCCAGCAGCATTTTGCATTCTTAGTGGTACATAAATTCATGGTGTGTTCTCTGGTGGCTATTGTCTTAGATTTGATGGATTTTGATCCTATTTCCCATCTTTTCACACTGCCTTTACGATGTTGGGACCAAGAACTTGTTCACCTTACTGAGCTCCTCCTAAGCCTGGCACTGTGCTCAACACCTTATGTGTTATTTCGCTGATTCCTCCTAACCAGCCCTTAAGGGAGGGATTTTGCCTCCCTATTTTGCAGAACAGAGGCTCATAGGAAGGGAAATGACTCGCCCAAGGTCACAGGGCCATTGGAGTGCACCGAGCATGTCCCTCCATCCCGGGGGTGGAGGGAAGAGCCCTGGTCCTCCTTGAGAAGCTGCCCATCTGCTTTGCTCAGCAGAAAAAGGGAGCTGCTTGCTTGTGTTGGAGCGCTCACTGGGCTGAGCGCGGAGGCCGCTGCAGATAGCCAGCCGTGTCCAAGGCGACGGTAACCTGTGCTGCACATGGTGAGCTGAGGTCTCCTGCGTGCCAGGCGCTGTGCTAGGCGCACGCACATTGGCCCGTCAGCACCAGCAATACCAGCAATAACAGCTGGGTTACGTGAGGGCTCCCATGAGCCAGGCGCCATGCCAGGCCCTTGACAGGTATCGTTTCCTGGGATGCAGATGGGACACAGACGACGGGCGGGCTGAGACTGGGGTTTCTGCCGTCAGAGGCCACGGGTTTGAATCTTAGCTTCGCTTCTTTCTGATCAACTTGGGAAGTCGTTTAACCCATTTAGGTCTGCTTCTCCATCTGTCAGGGGAAGAGGATCATAGTGTCCCAGGCTGTTATAAAGATTAAATAATGCATGTGATGCTCTTGGCACAGCATCCGGCACGCTTCTTAGCAGGTGTTCAAATAACACTGCTAGTTGTCTGTATTGAAGATCATCTGCCCAGCAAAGTGAATATTTAGGCATTGTGTGTCTATGAGAGACGAGGAAACAGAGACCCAGGGAGGTAAAATGACTTGACTAAGGTCACAGAGTAAGTAGATGGCTTGGCCAGGATTTAGAGCTGGGACTGGCGGACACCCGCCCCCCTCCTCCCTTTGTTTAGTATTCTGCTGCCTCCTCAGTGACCAGGGCTGCTATTCTTGTCACGTGACAAGTCTTGGGGGAAGGACCTGGAAGCAATGTCCCTAGAGATCCCATCCAGAGAGTGGGTGACAGTGTAGCAGAGTGCTTCCGGGTATAAGATCTAGAGTCAGCCTGCCAACCTCACACTCCCTGGCTGTGTGATTTTGGTCAAGTAACTTAGCCTCTCTGGGCCTCTGCTTCTTTATTAGTAAAATGAAGTTGATGACGATAAGGAGGATTAAATATATGAGGAAATGCAAAGTGCTTGACACCGAGCTTCCCCCTGTGTCCAAAGCTCAGTGTTAGAGTTCCCAGGGTGCATCCACCTGAAGGTGCTCCCCAGGGAGCCTTCAGAGGTTGAGAGCCGCCTGGCAGGGCCTTCAGAGGCATGAGGACTTTCAGACAGTGGCAAAGCTGTTGTCTCCAGTTCTCTGGCCAGGACAGGGGTCCGGGAGGGCTGGCCAGCAGCCCCAGCTGTCCAGGCTAGGTTGGAGTTTGGTCAGGAGGAGAGGTCGGATCCTGGCACTTGCATGCCAGGCAGGAGGGAGCCAGGCTCTCGATGCCCATCTGGGAACACTGCATTAAAGGATTCCACTTCAAAGGCTCAGTCTTCAGATGCCCGGCCCTCCCCCAGCCTCAACCACAAGCCATAGGCTCTCCAGGGACTCTATTCTCCGGGGAGGGAGAGGCTGCTGGATTTCTGAGCTGGCACAGAACCCAGAGTGGCTGGGGCTGACCAGCACCTCATCTACTCGAGCCTGAAGACATCAGGCAGCAAATGAGAAGCATGTTGAGGCCCTCTGCCTGATTTCTTTGAGGCAGGGGCATAAGAACATGCTTCCCCGCCCGCTTTCATTCTCCTTCCTTGTTCTAGACATAAAGAAAATTCGCATGATCCAGGTTAGTAAAAAGAAGAAAATAAAAGTCCTCCATGAACTTACAGTCTGTGAATGTTTTGGTGCTTATTTTTACTATCTTTTTACTATGGGCAGATATATGTATAGAATTTTCAAAAAAACCTGGAATGCTGGAGTGCTAAGAACAGTACCTGGTACATAGTAAATGTTTAATAAATGTCCTGTTATTATTATTGCTTCCATTTTATAACCTGATTTTCTCTCTTTTTAAAAAGGATTTTATTTATTTGAGAGAGAGAGTGTGAGCAGGGGGAGGGGCAGAGGGAGAGAGAGAATCTCAAGCAGACTCCCCAGTGAGTACAGAGCTTGACTCGGGGCTCAATCCCACAACTCTGAGATCATGACCTGAGCCAAAACCAAGAGTCAGACTCTGAACCAACTGAGCCACCCAGGCACTCCCTGATTGTCTCTCTTGAACGGAGATTTACCTCCGTGTGAATCAGGTGAATGCCTTATTCATGTCTGTAATCTAGTGCTTAGCACATAGTAGGTTCTCATTAAGTGTTTTTTGAACAAATGGATGAACAAATATTTCTTCCTCTGAGTAGATCTTCATCTGTAATATTTAAGAGCAGCATAATAATGTATTGTTGATTTTTTTTCTAAAGTTTGGCTGGTGCTTATTTTAAAAAAATCACTACCAACCTCCAAACTCTCCACCCCATCCCCACCTGCAGGAGTTGGGGGATGCTGGGTTCCCTGGAGCCTGGGGACCCAGCATAGCTTCAGCGAGGCCAGTAGCTAGCCTGCAGGCTGCCAGTGCCCTCCTTGGCTCACAGAAACCACCAATCATCGACTTAAACTGTCTAGGTAGCACGCAGACGAGTAAAACCCCAACTCCTGCATTTTTGATGAAGTCGACATTATACAAACGCTCAGGGTTTATTTGGTCAGACCCGGCAGCGAGTGGCTGAATCAATAATGAGACACTGCGAGGAATAAAGCATTAAACAGACCGTTCTGCAAGGCAAGCAGCTGGGAGGTCAAGTCCGGTGACCCAGCATGGCCCATGGCCAGTGGTCCCCTTCCCCTGGCTGCCAAGCAGGGAGATGGCTGGGCATGCAGATCGCATCCTCAATCCCTCCAAGTTGGGGAGGCAGTGTGGAAAACTTCTAGGCTAGAAGCCCAGAAACATGGAAATAGTATCCACTTTGTGGCCTCAGGCAGGCTATTTTTTGCCCTTCTGCATCAGTTGGGAAAACAGATCCTTGACAAGGATACCAAGGTCTTTCCCAGCTGTGGGATTCAGGGCATTCAGCATGAACTTGGGGATACGTGTGGTCCAGCAGCGAGTCTGGTAAGAGCCACAAATGAGCAGGACTCGGGAAACTCATCGTGTGGACCACTCCTAGTTTTCTTTCCCAGACGGAGAGGGCAATCTCTCTGCTTTGAGATTCTTGGCCTTGGGGATCATTGAGAAAAGCCTTCCTCTGGCTTCTGCTCCATCCAGAGGACGTTTGAAGATAACGCTCTGAAGGGAAGGAGGCCTAAACCCCAGACCTAGCCCAGATCACATCTTTGGCCCCTGCCATAAGATGTCTAACTTTGGGACAGGAATCCGCCCCCTCCCCAAAGAGGGGGAGGCTGACAAAGGGAGGAGGGTGGAGCAAATGGGGAGGAGGGAACTGTGGGTGTAGCTGCCAGGTAGGGGTCTCTGGGTTACCCTAACACATCCTTTGCCTGCTCATTTGCTGCCTAGAGCTTGAGTCCTTGAAGCCTGGGCTGCGGAGAAGCGGCATTGGCCTTGCCTGAGAACGGATGCAAATGCAGCGTCTTGGCCCTGCACACACCTGCCGGAGCAGGATCCACACTTCACCGTTCAGGTTGGAGAAGTGCTGCTGCTGGGGCCTGGCCGTGGGGGAGGGGATGGGGGGAGGGGTGCCTCGTTCACAGAGCCAGCGCACACAGTGGTGGTGAGGTGTCTCGTCACCGTCACCCGGCTCAGAGGAGGGCTGCCGGCCCCCAGCCACGGCTTCGCTGCCTGGGGAGGGGATGCTTGGGAAACACCTGTTCTCTGAGGTGGTTTGTCTATGCTTATTTTTGAAACCAGACTGAGTCACAGGACACTTCCGTCTGTTGGTTTAGAGGCATTTCAAAGGACTTCCCCACTCTGCTCTTTCTACTGTGAGAGTAAAAACAATAAATTCAACAAATATTCACTTAGTGTCTGCTATGGGCCAGAATCTGGGTCTGGGACGTAGGGTCAGGGGAGGGGACCCCAGGCCTGAGTACAGAGTAGGCAGGCAGCAGCTGAGGAAGCCAAGAGCAGCCAGGGCGATCCCCACACACGGCTTCTAATTATAGGAAGGGCTTCCTGAGATACCAGGTCTGTCTCTTATCCTAATCCACAGTGGATTTTAATCAGAAGAATTGCCTGGGGATTTTTTTTCAAAATGTGTTTGCCTGGGTCTCCCCTCAGAGTGTCTGACTCAGTAAGGCTGAATCAGAGAAAGCTTCCACTCTCTCAATTTTGGCCAGCTCATGATTTGTAAGGCAGTGCAATCATTTCTGGTTTCTCAGGAGCTGAGACTGGCTTGTCTCTAATGATCAAAGGATCAGGTCATTCCCTGAGGTGGGGACTGCTTGCTGGGCACTGAAATTCGTTCTCTTCTTCCTGGGCATATAGCTGGACCACAAGTCCCAGTCTCCTTGGAGTTCAGTATGGTTGTGTGACTAAGTTCTTGCTAATAGAATATGATGCACAGGGCGCCTGGGTGGCTCAGATGGTTAAGTGTCTGCCTTCGGCTCAGGTCATGATTCCAGGGTCCTGGGATCGAGTCCCGCATCGGGCTCCCTGCTCTGTGGGAAGCCTGCTTCTCCCTCTGCCTCTCTCTCTCTCTCTCTATCTCTCATGAATAAATAAATAAAATCTTTAAAAAAAAAAAAAGAATATGATGCACACCTCTTGGGGCGAAGCCTAGAGAAAGTGGCTTTGTCTTCTGCATGGTCTCCCCCATTCCAGCCAGCTGAGACCCCAACCACGCAAGTGATGAGGAGTTCCCAAAGGATGGCAGAGCCACAAGATGGAAGGAACCCAGGTCCCTGAATCACCCTATGGAGCTGAGATACCTGCCACCTGTTGACATTCATCATGAGTATGCATGAGAGACAGAAATATGCTTTGTTGTTGTTCTTTTTTTTTTTTTTAAGTTTTTATTTATTTATTTGAGAGAGCACAAGACAGAGAGCACGAGAGAGACCACAACTGGGGGGAGGGGCATAGCGGGGAGGCGGGGAGAAGCAGACTCCCTGCTGAGCGGGGAGCCTGATGCGGGGCTCCATCCCAAGACCCTGAGATCATGACCTGAGCCGAAGGCAGATGCTTAACTGACTGAGCCACCCAAGCATCCCTGTTGTTGTTCTAAAAGTCATAGAATTTGGGAGTTTACTTCTGTTATAGCAGCTTGCCTTAGCTTAACTAACACAGCCCTCTCTGCCCCACATTTTTCCCCCAAAACATTTTTACCTCCATGTTCAGAATTCAAAATTTAGCCTTACGCCAGTGCACTAATGTTCTTATTTGGGAGAAGATAAGGCCTTTTGCTTAGTACATCCTGACCATCAGTATATAAACAGGATCTTTTGCATCTGATTCTAATTTAATTTCCTTTTTGAGCAGTTATATCTGTAAGGCTTGATATTTCATAGCTTTTATTCTTTCTTACAGAACTTCCAAAGAATAAACACAAATTATGCTTCTTATTTTTAAATAGGAAAAATATCATTCTATCTTGGAGTTACCACACAGGTCTATTGGATATATTTGTAAACCTAAGACATATTTGGGGATTTTAGTGATCTTACTTTTCCTATCTCTGGAAAAATTTCCTATCTCTGGAAAAATTTTGCTATACTTTACTTACCAACTATTCTCAATTATGCTAAAAAGATTAACATAAGAAAATGGAACAATGATGGAATGATCTAGAAGGATACTGTAATAGGGACATAAATCATCACTGTTGTATCATCTACAGTTTTCTTATTGTGTTGCTGTGGGAGGTAGAATCATGCACCCTCCCCACAAAGATGTCCACATCCTAATTCCTGGAACCTGTGACAATGTTACCTTATTTGGCAAAAGGGACTCTGAAGATGTGATTAAGGACTCTGAGATGGAAGATTATTCGGGATTATCTGGTCCCAGCGTAATCATAAGGGTCTCTAAAAGAGTGCCAGAAGGCGACGTGACGATGAAAGCAGAGAAACAGTGATGGAGCATGAGAAAGACTGAGCTATTGCTGGCTTTGAAGTTGGGGATGGGGCCATGAGCCAGGGAATGTGGGCAGCCTGGCAAAGACAAGGATGGTCCCCACCCTTACCCAGAGAGTCTCCAGAGGAACACAGCCTTGCTGACAACTTGGGTTTAGCCCAGTGGGACCCATTTTGGACTTCTGACCTCCAAGACTGTAAGGTAATATATTTGTGTTATTTTAAGTCACCAAATTTGTGGTGATTTTTTTTTTTTTTTTACAGCAGCAATAGGAAACTAATATAGTTGCCCAAAATACTGCATCATCAGAAGAGAGAAAGAGAAGACTGGAGACACTGTCTTATAGTCTGTCTTTCATTTTCATTGAACACAACTGAGAAATCAGAGATTTTTCCTTTTCCGTCCATAATGACCAAGAGAAGAAAATTGGTAGAGGAAGACGTTTTGAAGTAATTATAGATTCAGAAGATGAATGCAGAGAGACAGATAGCCTCACTCTAGATACAAGTTAACGAGGATGGTGAAATTGTCACATAAGTGAAATCTCAGATTATGAGTCTTCACAAGACAATGTCTTAGATGGATTTTCTCCAACTCAGGAATCAATAAATAGACAATGTGTTTCTAAGGTAGAAAAAAAATGGAAATGTAGTATTCTCATCTGGCTAGTCACTCAACAGGAAGGAGAAAGACCTGGATTATACTGTTTTACTAAAAGTTTGGGTCACAGTATTCTTTCATCTTTTGCTTGTGAGCCAACATCTACTGGATACAGTTCACAGTGGGGCAGATGCAGAGGCAGGTGTCAGCTAGTGGTGACCAGAAGGAAATATTTAGTGTTGAAATAAAAAACGTCATTGGATGGCTTGTTCTGATTGATGCCTATAAACCTAAAAATATAATTCTTTTGCGATTAAGGAGCAAAGAAGTTGACTCTCTTCAACAAAATTATGAGCCATCAGAAGTTTCTAAAACTCCCTTAAGTATTGCATTTTCAATTTGCAAGTGTAAGAAGGGAAATCAGAAATGATGAGAAACCAGAATCCAAGAGAGATATATTTTGAATCTGAAATCAGTATTTATAAGATGCATGTGGACCCAGTCCATTCATGACATGACAGTTGAGGATAGTTAATAAGACATTGTTTGTATTCAAAGGATGTTGCCCATCTCAGGTACCTTCAAAACCAGGAAAGTATGGAATAAAAATTTAGGTTTCCTATGTTTAAATTCTTAGTAGACTATCTGATAAAGTTGTTCTTCACTCTGGTTATTCTTAATTCTGTACGTTTTTCCCCAAAAGACTTAAAATTATTTAAAAGTGGTTCATTAGACCCAGATAGTAAGTGATAATGACTGTTTTCCCTTATATTTTGCAGACCTAAACAGTCTTTCTCTCCAGTCTTCTTTTTGTCGTAATAATGTCACCCAGGCCATGGGGCTCTTTGAGCCAGGGTGCTATGGGGTGTGCACTTAAGACACATCTCACTGGGCCCCTCCAAAGACACACGTCAACAGCAACACTCATGCACAGAATTGTCTCCCGGTCTTGGGGCGAACCCACTGCAGAACCCTCTTTGTTAGCTGTCTTCAGCTGAAAATCCAGGTACGTAGGGCTCAGTCTTTCATATGACACAGAAAGCCAAGAGCAGGAGCCAACGAGGCCCTCCTTCTTTCCTCTCTTTCTCTCATCCTTATTAATTCCATCCATTCATTCAATCATTCCTTCAGCAAAGATGTGTTTGGCTCTTCTCACTATGCTTGATGTAGAGCAGTGGTTCTCCAAGCGCGGCGGGGTCTCTGCGAGGCCAACGTTATTTCAGCAATGACACGAAGACATGATCTGCCTTCTCCACTGTGGTGACACTGGCAGTAATGGTGGGGGAGGCTGCTGACAGGCTGACTCGTACGGAGGCGATGGTACCCGATGTAGTAGATCATCGTGTTCTTCATGGCCATGCGCTCACATTAAAGACAAAACGAAACAAAACTAGTTTATTAAATCTCGATCCTTGAGTACGCAACTCATTAGCATTCTGGGTGGGGAATTGGGGAGACACCTACAGAAGTCTGCGTGCCAAGTCAGAGGAAGGTTGCCTTGAGAACAAATACTGGCATGATTATTTGAGTGGCGGGTGAACCAGCGGCTTCTTTCATGGACCACCATATTTACTTGAAAGAATGACTGACTAACTATGGTGATTCAGACTTGGGTATGGTAGATACTTTCTTGATTATGAACCAAATGGGCCTTTTCCTTCAAGGGAAACCACTGACAGTATTTATTTTCAATGATAAAATTTGGGCTTTTGAGTGAAAATTAGAATTTTGGAAAGCTTGTATCTGCCACTGGGAGCTTGACATCTTCTTAATACTTAAAGACTCTTCTGATGAGATCTGTGATGGTAGCAATGAATGTGATTTTTGGTATCCTGTGACAAAACGTGTTAGCATTTGGAAGATCAGCATAATTCAACGAACTACTGTTTTCAAAATAACCAGTGCATGATGTATTACTTTCCTAGGGCTGCCTTAACAAAGTACCACAAACTGGTACTTTGGCTCAAATAACAAAATTTATTCTCTTACAACTCTAGAGGCTAGACATCCAAGATCCAGGTGCAGTAGGGTTGGTTCCTTCCAAGGGCTGTGAAGGAGAATCTTTTTCATGCCTCTCTCCTAACTTCTGGCAGTTTGCTGATAATCTTTGGCATTCCTTGGCTTGGGGACACATCACCCAATCTCTGCCTTCATCTTACATGGCAATCTCTTTGAATGTATGTATGTCAAAATTTCCCTTTTTTATGAGGATATCAGTTATTTTGGATTAGGGTCCACCCTACTCCAGTATGACCTCATCTTAACTAATAACATCTACAAGGACCCTATTTTAAAAATAAGGCCACATTCTGAAGTCTGGGGATTAAGACTTCACATGAATTCGGGCGTGGGGATATAATTCAATCCACAACACATGATGTCATAAAATCATGCCTGGGTCAAAGATTCAATTAAAATTCAAAACAGACCGATGGATTTTAAAATAACTGAATATAAAAAAATCATGGATGTGTTTCAGATTCTTTAAGAAACCATCATTGTTGAGTTTTGGTGTAGTAACAAAGAAGAATATGTGTAGTGATCTGAAAGGGCTTTGAAAACTCTCTCCCACTTTCCAACTACATATTGTGTGAGGCTGGATTTTCCTCATGCACTTCAGCAAAAGCAGCATACTGGAACAGATTGAATGCAGAAACATACATGGAAATTCAGCTATCTTCTATTTTAAGCCAGACAAAAAGAAATTTACAAAATAATGCAGTGCATTCTTCACACGAATATTCTAGTTGAAAAAAATCTAGTTGTTTAAAAATGTATTTATGGTAACATGTGATGGGTTTATTATTATTTTAAATGAATTAATAAATATTTCAGATTCTCTCAGTTTTATTTTCTAATATGGTTAAGATCTATAGCAAGATTTCTCAACCTCTGTACTGTTGACATTTTAGTCTGAAAATTCTTTGTCATGGGGACTGACCTGTGCAGTGTAGGATTTTAGCAGCATCTCTGGCCTTTAGCCACAGGTTACCAGGATCACTCCTCCCTTTCCCACAAGTTGTGACAACCAAAACTGTCTCCAGACATAGCCAAATGGTCCTCCATGGGGAATGTCTGATCTATAGCTATAACCAGGATAAACAAAAGCTCTTTGGGGTCCTCAATAATTTTTAAGAGTACAAAGGGGAGACTGAAAAGTTTGAGCATCATTGACACAGGAGATACCCTTGTGAGCAAATCGTTTATGGCACCTGCCCTCCTAGAATTTATAATCTAATGGAGGAGATAAATATGAACCAAATAGCAGTAAAACTGCAACCTTGGCAACTATTTGGAAGGTTATGTATATGAAGCCATGAAGCCTCCTCCTCCTCTCTACCCACCTGCATGTCCACTGTCTCCCCACCTGGCTTCTGTACTTGGATCTGTCTGCTCAACCCCGAGAACTCCTTTGCCCTCTGCAGTGGCTGGTCTAGGTCAAAGTCACTTGGTATATACTGGGCATGAATCACAGATCTGGAGAGGGAAGATATCACCTTTTAAACTAATTCCCTCTTTACATATGGGAAACTGAGGCACGGAGAGGCAGGGTAAGGCATAGAAAGCAGGGGTCACACGAACTTAACAAATGCCCTCCTTTGGTGAATGTCCTAAAGTCTGGACTGCTACAGAGTGGGGGTGCAGGGAGCCTAGCCTTGAACTGAGCATTGACTGACTGCAAGCTGGGCTGCTCCTACATGTCAGTGCCGTGATTCGGGAATATTTGTTCTTCATTCATTTACTCAATGTATGTTTCTTTGAACACGTGCTATGAACTAGATGAATAATGGTGAACAAGAGGGACAAAGTCCCTGCCTTCATGCAGTTCAGATTTGTGTGTGTGTGTGTGCGCGCACACATGCATGTGTTTTGAGGGGGGTAGATAATTGACACAGACATAAATAATCGAGTTCATTCCAGGCAGGATATAGTGCTGTGAGGTGTGCAGACAGGGTTTTAGGGTGTTGATAGAAAGGCTTGTGTGTCTGGAAGGCCCCTCTGAGGGGAGGCTGAATGAGGAGGATTGGAGCTAGAAGGCTGAGGAGGCAGCCACACGAAGTGCCAAAGGAAGGTGTTCTCTAGGCACATGCCAGGGCCCTGAGGCAGGAAAGGAGTTGAAGGGCTCAAGGAACAGAAAAAAAATACAATGGGCCTGGGGTGTAGTGAGGGCACCCAAAATAGCATGAGGTGAGGTCAGAGAGGCTGGCAAGGGTGGATGACTTAGAAACGTGGGGTCCAAGTGTTTGTAACACGAGAAGCCACTGGAGGGTTTGAGCATGACTTGATTTATGTTTTAAAAATATATTTTAAGGGCGCCTGGGTGGCTCAGTTGGTTAAGCGACTGCCTTCGGCTCAGGTCATGATCCTGGAGTCCCAGGATCGAGTCCCGCATCAGGCTCCCTGCTCAGCAGGGGGTCTGCTTCTCCCTCTGACCCTCCCCCCTCTCATGCTCTCTCTATCTCATTCTCTCTCTCAAATAAATAAATAAAAATCTTAAAAATATATATATATATTTTAAAAAACCCAACACTGTCCACTGGGTGGAAATGGATTGTGTGCAGGGTGAAGGGGCAGGGGAAACTGAGGCCAGTTGGGAAGGGGTTGCAGGGTCCAGGTGAGAGGCTGCAGTGTGTGGGACCAGAGCAGAGGGCATGGCGGGGGGGAAAAGAAAGGTAGACAGACGTCACTTACATACTGGACCTAATGTCAAGAGAGCTGTGGATGGATTGGATGTGGAGGATGAGGGAAAGAAAAGAGTTAGAGGTAACTTCCAAGCCTTGACGTGAGCCACTGTGAGGTTGGAGTTGCCATGGACTGAGGTGGAGCAATAAGGGGAACAGATTTGGGTGGGAAAATCAAGAGCCCTTTGTTGAACATTGGAAGTTTGAGACACTAGAACACCTCAGATGGAGCTGACAGGACCACTGAACATGAGAGTCTGAAACTCAGAGAGAAGGTCAAGACCCGAGACACCGAGTTATTGGCATACAGATGGCATTCGAGACTGCGGGTCTGGGGGAGACTAGCGAAGGCGAGCATGTCCAAGGGGAAGAGAGCGTGGGCCCCAGCACTGGGTTGTCGGGTTCCTGGAGCTGCTGGAGCCAAGCGCCACGAGCTGGCTGGCTTCAACACAAGAAGTTCGTGACTCCCGGTTCTGGCGGCCAGAAGTCCCAAATCAAGGTGTTTGCAGGTGAAATTTGTAGGGATGCAGGGGTCTGGGGAATGCTGCTGCATCTAAAGTAAAGGACAAACTGTTGTCCTGTATACATCTTACCACCAGGAAACAGACATGACGCTTGGTGGATTCCTTTGCATTTCGGAGGCAGTGTTTATCACCGTTGCTGATGCTGTTCTGGTTCATTTATTAGGTGACCCAGGAGGCAGCCAGTTTTGAGTGGCTCCAGAGCAAGCAAGGGCTCTGCAGTGGGTCAGACTTGGGTGCAAGCGGGGCCACCTTCTCCATTAGGCACAGTGCCTACGGCCCCCAGTGCTTTGAGGGATTCACAGAAATATTTTAATTTTACTTTATGTTAAAGTCAGAAGAAAAAAGGAATAGAACAATAATGAATCTTAGATTATATCCATTCTCCTACCAATGGAGTCATACGATATAATTTCTATGTTTTTCTTTTTGGTGAAAGAAAGGGCCCACAGAGGCAAAAAGGCCAAGTGCCTCTGTAAGCCATCATCAGCTCTAGGTATCAGCAGCTCTGCCCCTCACGCCATATGATCCAACCGTTTGGAAGGTGTCAGAGATCCCTATTGTAGACCAGGGTTCCACAGAATCTCTGCTCAGTCCCAGTGGGAGAGTCAAGAGTGCAGATTCCAAGGGTTCTGTATCAAGGCCAGGCCCTCTCTGGCCCTCTTGAAAAGCAGCTCCTGGCATGATGCTGAGACCTAGGAGAGACTGGATGTTTGAGCGTGGGATACAGGTAATGTACGGTCACGGCTGCCTATCCGTTGTGAGCTGAGTGCTGTCAGAGGTGACAAGTCAAAGTGTTAGTTATAATGCTTCAATGTTATTGGAAGCACTGGAAATGGTTTATTTGGGGCCAGGCCCACGCAGGTCCCAGAGGCACAAATAAATCACATGACAGATAACAAGGCAGACGTCCCTGTAAGGACCTTTTTCAAACTGACACCTCTTTCTCGGCTCACACATGTGGCCTCAGGTGGTGCTATTTAAGATCAAGTGAAGGAAGAATTCGGCCCGGTTCACAGGGTTGCTGAAGCGATATATGGCTGGCCAAACATGGACTGTCGCCACCCCACTCAGCGGCAGCCCTGGAAGACGATGCTGGAGGGAAATCCTCCTCGATGGGCTGAGATCCGAGAAATACACTGTGGTCCACACCGCCTGGAGAGCAAAGGGACCCGAGATGGGAAAACCTGGCATCCAGTTGCCAACGGCTTGGCTCTGCTTTCTGGGGAAACCAGAACGAAAACGTAGGGCTTACTTTCTTCCAGGCGCTCATGGAATCCTTACACTGATCTTACGCGGTGGGCATTTTTGTTACCTCCTTTACAGATAAAGAAACTGAGGTACAGAGGAGTTTGGTAACTTGCTCAAGGTCTTACAGCTGATAACTGGTGTGGTGGGATTGGGACTCAGGTGGTCCAACTTTAGACTGATTTTCATAGTGGAGTAGAATAAAATAGTGCCACACTGGAGGTCAGGACACCTGGGGTTGAGTCCCAGCAGCGACACGATAGCCCCTGGCCATTTGGACGCGTCTCATCTGTGTTCGAGGACTGTTTCCTCTTCTGAAATGTGTGTGGTGCTTGGACTCTGTTATCGATCGCGCCTCTTCTGGCTGTAAGTTACTTGATTTCTCTGGGCGTCCAGGGGTTCGGGGCGGGCTGAGTGCAGGGGGATGCAAATAGGAATAAGCCACAGTTCCCCAGGAATACTCTGGCCCCCTCTGTAAGCTCCATCCATAAAGACTGCATTCTTCACCTACCTGAGCAATTATGGGTTTGGAGGTTTTTAAATAATGATTTCAGCATGTGCTTTGTATAAACAAACGTTGGGGCAGGGGGAGATGAGGGGAATGTGGGCCTGGCTCATTCGTGCAGCTAAAAATAGAAACGTGCAAGTCCTATAATGATGAGGCAGAAACTTAAAACAAATTTCTTGGAAAATTCCCTCCCCATGCCACGCTGCCCAGGTATTTCCCCCCCTTTCTGTCCCGTGCAGATGGAGCAAGGGAAATTGGGGTGAGGGGCGGATATCACAACACACACTTCCTTCCTTTCACTGAGGAGGAGGGGCCGAGGAGACTGAACTGGGAACAAAACGTCTGTTCAGGAGCCTGATTCAGGCTGACATGGGCCTTTGAGCTCCCTGAGTGGCATTTATGGCCACAGATATGGAAAAGAAAATAAATCTCCCAGGCCCAGCATCTTGCTTTAATTAATAACATAATCAAGTTTCTGGCTTTGTGGAATGGAAGGATTTCAACACTCAAGGCCCCTCTGGCAGCAGGCAAGAAGTGGGCCTCCTGACCAGGCAGCCCCCAAAGCAATGCGCCGGCCAGGCAGGGCAGGGAGACCGGGGAGGATGCGCTCAGGGCCTCCCAGGCGGGACAGCCGGACGCTGGTTTCCAGGCGTGAGGCAGGGGCTCAAAAGCGGAGCGTCAGGGAAGCAGAACCATACTGACTGTCATAATCCTTGGTGTTCATTGTGCATTTATCACATCCCAGCCTTTTACCTTTATTTTCCCATTCAATCCCCACAGAAAAATTGGGTAGGCTGTGCTCCCCATTTTTCCAATCGAGAAGCTGAAACCCAGAGAAATTGGGGTGATTTGCTCCGAATCACAGCTGGAAGGTGGGGGAGCTGGGACCTGAATGATCCAAACCCAGGGCTGAGTCAAGAAAGCCAGATATGAAGCTCACCACAGGACCGAGGGACTGTGCCTTCCATTTCTCCCCAGGGCTCCAGGTGGGAGGTGGGAATGATGTCCCTTTTAAGCAGGCTGGCCTACCCTCTCTGTTTGAGCCGCTGTAGTGTCTAAGGGGGGAGGAAGGTGTTGAGGAATAATGGCTAGAGTTTAAAAGTGGTTCTGGAGAGAGAGAAGTGGTAGGTGCTGAGGAAGGCAGGGAATGAGGATCAGGGGCCCAGGGGTCTGGATCGGACACGCAGCATTCCCTCCACCCAGTACACGCTCTTCAGTGTTCCATGAGCCAGGAATAGAAAGGAGAGAGGCCCCTGGCTGGCTGGGAACGCTGTGATCCTCTGGCTTGGGGGGCCAGGTCCTGATTCCTGCTGTTCCCTCGCCTACATGAGGGGCTGCTTTGGACGGCCTCCCTGAATGACATGCTTGGCTCTTTGGAGGCTCCAATGAGTAAATAAACACAGGAAATCATCAAATCATGATCTGGCCCCAACTTACCTTTGTCTCCTCTCCCACACTCCATGCTCCAATTGAGTCAGTCAACAGGCCGGTTGCTTGGTGGCCTGGGTTTGCATAGGTGTTCCCACCACCTAGAAGGGCTACTCCCCAATCACTGATGCTGAAGTCCTCTCTACTTCTCACTAGCTGACTCAAAAGCTACCTCCTCCAGGAAGCCTTCCCTGAGCGGCTCAGCCAAAAGTAATTCTCCCCACTTGGAGCACCCACTACACTTTATCTCACCTCTCTCATTACTGGGATACTTTTTATCTGGCAGTTGAATCACTCATTCGTTCAAAACACTTATGGATACTTGCTTTATTTCTGGAATGTTATTCTGCCCATGTCTTGTCTCTGCTCTAGGTTCCTCAAAGGCAGAAGCTGGCTGTAATTACCATAATAATTCTAATAGTATTTTCTAGTTGCCGAATGCCTACTCTGTGACTAGGCACATAGCACTTTGTGAGTTGTTTCATTTAGTCCTGACAAAACTCTGTGAGGTTGCTGTTATTACTGTCCATATTTTATAGATGAAGGAACTGAGGCAAACAGAGATTAAGCTAATTGTCTAAAGTCATCATCTAGTAAGTAGTAAAGCCCGAGCTTGAATCCAACCAGTTTAATAGAGTCCAAGCTCATAACTACAAGTTTAAATAATGTGTGTAGAAGTGCCTGGCCCGTAGCCACAGATTTCTCAAAAGCTACTTGAATGTGAACTGTCCACAGGACCCAATACTGGACTTTGACTTACTTATTTCCAAAGTTTGTGGATTCAATCAATAATAATAAAAAAAAAAATGGCTGGTGGAATGAACTCATGGTAGGTTTTGGGAGATTTTCCAGTTATCTACTCCTGTATAACACACCGCCTTGAAACCTAGTGGCTTAAACTGTTTGCTATTATCTCTTATGGTTCTGTGGGTTTGACGGGGCTCAGCCGAGTGGTTCTGGCTTGAGGTATCTCCTGGGATTACAGTAGAGGATAATGAGGCTCACCTGGGCTGGGCAACCAGGATGGCTTCTTCACTCGAGAGACTGGCTGGCTACAATAGCCGGAAGCCACTCAGGCATCTCTCTTGCCACATGGCGCCTCCATGTGATTAGTTCTTACAGCTTGGTGGACTCAAGCTAGCAGGATTTATTACATGGTGTCAGGCTTCATCCAGGGCAAGCATTCCAAGAGGCCCAGGCTGAAACTTTGGAAGCCACATGACATAGCCTTGGAAATCACATGCCATCACTTTGGTGCACTGAGTACTGGAAGGTATAGCTCACTGGTTCGGGGAGAGGACATCTTTAGAGACTAGTTACCACTGGAGCAACACTGAATCATGAAGGTCCCAAGGGCTTCAGTCCCTCTGGCGGGACTGCGAATCAAGATCTACTCAGGAGTCTAGAGTCAAGTGTTAATACGGAGGTAAACTTCTTCTTCTTTTTTTTTTTTTAAGATTTTATTTATTTATTTGGGAGAGAGAGAGCAACAGAGGGGTGAAGAGCAGAGGGACAAGCAGACTCCCCATTGAGCAGGGACCCCAGTGCAGGACTCAATCCAGGGACTCCAGGATCATGACCTGAGCTGAAGGCAGATGCTTAACCAACTGAGCCACCCAGGTGCTCTGGAGGTAAACTTCTGAATGAGGAGAACTGACATTTCTTGGACCCATAATGTCTCAGGCTTCCTCAAGCTCCTCCAAGGAACTGGAGTTTGTCTAAATTTGGGCCCTGGAAATTTTGATTCCTGGTTCTTCCAGAGCCAGATCCCCCACATTTGACTCAAGTCAAATGGACAAGTCTTTATTGAGTCCCTCTGATGTGCCCTGTCCTGTGTAATACTGCTCACTAATACTTTTGAGTGCTTGTTCATGACACTCTTCTTTTTTTTTTTATGATTTTTTAAATTTATTTTTTTGACAGAGAGAGACACAGCAAGAGAGGGAACACAAGCAGGGGGAGTGGGAGAGGGAGAAGCAGGCTTCCTGCCAAGGAGAGAGCCCGATGCGGGGCTCGATCCCAGGACCCTGGGATCATGACCTGGGCCAAAGGCAGATGCCTAACGACTGAGCCACCCAGGCGCCCTGATTCCTGACACTCTTCTAAGTGCTTACACATTATTGTTATTGTTGGATATAACTCTCAGAATGATCCTACATGGTAGGCACTTCCATTATCCCTATTTTCTACAAGGGAAAAAAATGAGTCACAGAGAGTTTAAGCAACTGACCTAAGTTCCTGTAATTAGCAGGTAAAATCAGGATTTGGATTCAGGTCTGACTCCAGAGCTCTATGCCATCTATGTCCTGCCCCGTGAGACAGACCTGAGGCACAGGATATTGTTTCTGCCTTCAAGGAAACTGAATCCAAAAGAGAAAAGAAGACTTGAAATATTTCGTAAAAGTTTTGTTAAACCTTCCTTTAGGAAGCGATTCTGTTATATTTTGCCAGTTAGTGGAAAAGGATCTACCTCTCTGTAATAATGGTAGGATATAGATTTTGGTCCACAAGAATTCGTCCTGAATTATCCATCAGAACCAGGAGAGAGGTTTGAAGTGAGATGTCATAATTGAAAAACCTTTATCTGATTGGACAAAAGTGGGTCACTAGTTGGATCAGTTAGCACTTGCTGTGTATTGCATAACAAGCCACACTAAAAGGTAGGTAGTGGCTTAAAACACATGTGTTTGCTCAGGAGTCTATGGTTTAGCAATTTGAACTGGGAATAACTAGGCTATTCTTCTGTTGGTCTCAGCTGAGCTCACCCATGTATTCACAGTCAGCTGATGGACGATAGTCTCACTCACTAGTCTGGTGTGTGGTTGGCTGTTGGCTGGGCTGACAGAGGTAACTGACTCTGTCTCATCATCCAGCAGGCTACGTAGGGCTTGTTAACACAGGGGTTTCAAGAGTAGCAAGAGAAGGCAATCCCTAATGCCTTTGTTTGCATCGCATTTGCCAATGTCCCACTGACCAAAGAAAGTCACATGACCAAGTCCGGATTCAGAAAGGAGAGAAATAGACTCAACCTCTTGATGGAAGGAGTTGTAAAGTCATATTGAGAAGGGGCATGAGTACAGAGATGAGGGAAATCGGTGGCTACTTTTGTATCTATCATACTGGTTTTCCTGAAGTCAAAAGATACCTGCAGGTAAGCAGAATAATGGCCCCCCCTCCAAAGATGCCCACATTCTAGTCCCATCATCTATCACTGTGATGTTCCCTTATATGGCAAAAGAGACTCTGCAGACTAATTAAACCACTCATTTAAATAGCAAATAATTAACTATTTATTTGAAAATTAAAACTATTTTACTAAAATAAATTATTAATTTAAGTATCTTCAGATGGACAGGGTATCCTGGATTATCTGGGTACACCTGATGTAACAACAAAGGTGTTCTAAGGGAAAGATGGAGACAGGAGAGTCTGATTAGAGGAGATGAGAATCCAGAAGCAGAGGTCAGAGTGAAGTGGTTGTTGGCTTTGAAGACAGAAAAGAGCTTTGAAGCAAGGGAGGCGGGGGCAGCCTCTGGAAGCCGGAAAAGGCAAAGAACGGGTTTTCCCCTAGAGCCCCCAGCAAGAACAGAGCCCTGCCAACACCTCGATTTTTTAGCCCAGTGAGACTTCTGACTCTCAGAACTATAACATAGTAAATTTGTATTGTTTAGGCCATTAAATTTGCTGTCATGTCCCAGCCTCAATAGGAAATGGACACAACACCTTACAGCCATCTGACCTTTATGTCAAGATCAATACCTGTTCTGTGATTAGTCAAAGGCAGGTAATCACATCCCTTTTATTAGAACAAAGACAAGGTCTTTTTATTCTTTATTTTTTAAGATTTTATTTATTTATCTCAGAGAGAGAGAGAGAGAGAGAGAGTGTGTACAAGCAGGGGGAACAGCAGGCTCCCCACTGAGCAGAGAGCTCGATTTGGGGCTCAATCCCAGGATCCTGGGATCATGACCTGAGTCGAAGGCAGGCGCTTAACCGACTGAGCCACCCAGGCATCCTGACAAGGTCTTTTTAAACACTCACTTCTTGAAGTCCTCAAATCCTAGAACAGAAACACACCCTGAGAATGCTTTCTTCTTAAAACTCATTCAAGGGGAAGTGGGAAGAAGTGTTTTGACAAATCTGCAGATCAAACCAGTTAGGATGAGCAGAGAGGAATAAGTGTTTTGAGAAAGGTACCATATTATGTTTATGAGCTGCTTTCCTTAAAGATCTTGATATTTTAGGACTATTTTACTATTTGTGTAATAATTTTAATAACAATTTTTTTTCAAAGGAATAATGGAGTCTAAAAGGCTTAGACCATTACCAAGTTTCCATCGCTCACCTGCTGGCTACACATCTTAATTGCTAGCAAAGTCCCTGAGAGGAAATAAGAAGCTTCTCTCTCAATAATGCCGAATCAATAGTGACAGCCATGTCACGCACAATAAAGAGAGAACAAAGTGAGATGGCCCATCATCCCGAATGAGAGTGCATGGAAGTATCCCTCTCACCAGTGGGAATGCACTGGTAGTTCATCACAGGGAAGATCATGGGTGAGATATGGAGGTGGCCTCTCTAGTGAGGATGAGTGGCAGGCTGTCCCCATCGGTATGACTTCTTACTAATGCACCCCAATTTCTGCTTAGGACCTCAGTCAGCAGATCAGAAAGTGAAAGATGCTTTTGCTTCAGGGGTAAGTCAACAGGGTAACAGAAAGTTGTAGCCACATCAGGCTCTCTGAATGGAAGCAATTTCAAAGAACTGAAGACCAACCCCTTATTTTCCAGATGGAGAAACTGAAGCCCAGAGAGAAGTGACTTGTCCCAGGGTGCCTGGGTGGCTCAGTTGGTTGAGCGACTGCCTTCGGCTCAGGTCATGATCCTGGAGTCCCAGGATCAAGTCCCACATCGGGCTCCCTGCTCAGCAGGGAGTCTGCTTCTCCCTCTGACCCTCCCCCCTCTCATGTGCTCTCTCTCTCATTCTGTCTATCAAATAAATAAATAAAATCTTAAAAAAAAAAAAAAAAAAGAAGTGACTTGTCCCAGATCAGCCAGCAAGTGGGAACAGGACAGGAATTAGAACTCACATTTCTTGGGCCACCCCTTAAGAAAAAAGTACAGAAGGGGAGGGAGAAGAAAAAGGTAGATATGGGGGAGAAAGAAGGGGCTGAGGGAGAAAAAGGAAGAGGTGAAGGGAGAAATGCACAGTGAAAGTCAAAGCAGCAAGAATTCTCTAGAACAGTAGATCCTGATGCCGTCTGAGGACTAGTTACAACAGTGTCATCTGGTAAAATAAATGAAAATAAAATGTCTCCTAAAATAGAATGTGAGGGGGGGAAAGGACAAGGTTAAAAATAAAAGTAATGTTATAATAAAATAAGATAAAATGATGGGCACCAATGCCTATCCCGCATGTTTGTTTACATGGAAGGACTGAGTGAAATCAAAGACGTAAATGTGCCTGTGAACTGTAAATCCTATTAAAAAACCCAAACCTCAGGCTGTCTGACCTCAGGCAGGTCACTTCTCCTCACTGGGCCTCTGTTTACTGAACTGTAAAATGAGAGGGTTGAACAGAAGGAGAGACAATGCTCTCTGAGAGTAGCTGGTGTCGGCAAGAACGGAACTTGTCGGGACCAAAGAGAAAGAAAACATGATGTTTCTGTTCAAGCGACTCCTTCAGTCCATTTCCCACATTACCTTCATCTACTCAAGCAAACTTAGGCGGAAGATTGAGCCAGGACATTTGAACAACAAATTGCTTTTCTCCTAGTTGTCTGGATGCTCTGGGGGCATTCTACCTCTGTCCTGGTCCGCTGGGCCTTGTCCGCTGGGCCCTGCCTACCACACCAGGCCAGAGTCCCTGAGTCACGAGACGGCACTTCCCACCCCGCTGCTCAGCAGCTGTGGGCCGGCAGGGCCAGGCTAGGCAGGCAAACTCCATTTCTGGTTCATCAGTGACTCATTTTCAGAAGTCATCCCTCGGGGAGCTTGTTAAAAGGCCACTGGCATCCCCAGGAGTGGGGCTCAATTTGCCTTTATGAATGAACTGCTCCAGAAAAATCAATGAACATGTCATTCAGGTCAAGTAAACAAATGGGTTTTCTCCTTGGGGCCTGGTATAGGGACGGCTGAGCCTCCCCACGGGCAGGGGGTTCCGAGAAGCTGCTCCGTCTGGGCCGAACCCTGGCTTCAGGTCAGCACCCTGTGTGGGGCCTTGGCTCCCACTGAACTCCTGTCCACCCTACCTGCACTTCCTCGTCCCCAACCCACCTTGAGGGACCCATGCCCAAAGACACAGGAGTAGAAGCAGCTTCTCGGTATTTTATGGCTGGGAAAGATCCTACACAAAAACCTTTCTCAGGGCACCTGGGTGGCTCAGTCAGTTAAGCGGCTGCCTTTGGCTCAGGTCATGATCTCAGGGTCCTGGGATCGAGTCCCACATCGGGCTCCCTGCTCAGCGGGAAGCCTGCTTCTCCCTCTGCTGCTCCCCCTGCTTGTGCTCTTTCTCTCTCTCTCAAACAAATGAATAAAATCTTAAACAAACAAACAAACAAAACATGTTTCTCACCTTTTGCACTTCCAGTTTTCCTCTTCCTCGCTCATTGATTCAGGGGACATTTATTAAGCACCTACTATGTGCCCAGTCATGTATATGCTAGAGGCAGGGACTTGATGACACATAAGACATGGGCCAGGTCGCTAAAGGTATCACGTTCTGTGCAGTGGTTCCTTCTGCCACAGAATCACCAGACCAGCTTTCTAAACACACAAATCCCCAAACGATCCATGTGTGATGCAGAGAACATCCACTCATGGCCATCCATCTCCTATTTCACTTTTCACAACAGGTTGTGCTGTTCTTAAAATTTTCCATATATATATTTTTAAGTAGGCTCCATGCCCAGTGTGGAGTCCAACATAGGGCTTAAACTCACAACCCTGAGACAAGACCTGAGCTGAAATCAAGAGTCGGATGCTTAACCGACTGAGACAACCCAGGCGCCCCTCAAATTTCTATTCTTCAAAAACCGATCTTTTGCTTCTAAACATGTGAAAGGTAGACTTCATAAAAATTCCACAACCTTTCCTTTTTACTGACACCACACTCAAAGTGTGTTTATAGATTCACGAAGCTTCCATGACATTGTAAGTTCTTCCTGCGTTGGCATCTGACAGAGGATTTAGAACCAAATACTGAGCTCATTTTAGGAAAGTGAACCAGCAGTTTCTCTGTGGAGAGAAGGTTTCCACTTACCAGAAGATGATGTCCCCCCCCCAACCCCCCCAAGGGAAGGGAGCTCCTCTGGTGTCTGAGGCTCTGTCTTCATCACATGGACTTTGGTGAGGGAGCTCTTTCTGCCATGTTATCATCAAAATAAGGTTTCTCACTATTAGCCATATGCAACGCATCCAGAGAATGGTGAACATTAAAAAAAGGGAAGTATTTTTCCAGATCCTTGAGGCCTTCTGGGCACACATTTAGAACTCCAGAGGTGAATTCTTGACAACATGGATCAGTTATAAAACAAAATCCTTCCACAATATGAAGTTTTAAAGCTAAAGAAATGTATTCATCTTTTTTTTTTTTCCTCAAGGCAAATCAAGATTAAATTAAAAAATAATCAATTCTGGACAACCAGACTTTTTGTGACAAATGCCCAAGGATTTATTACCTCAAAATGGTGAGACACAATAAGGGAGTCAGAGAGAAAATCCTGACGGTTCCAACTGTTCTGAGAGCCGGTCATATTTCTGCTGAGTTTCACAAAACAGCCATGTATATTAATTGTAAAAATTGCTCTGTTTGGCTAAGCAAATTGAAGTTGGATTCCTGTGGCCACCTGCAACCAAAACAGCCCTAACAGAGACCCGGATGGATTCTAAAATATTCTCTCAGGATAACTGGGCTGCTTTTGGCGGCAACTGACTGAACAAAAACTTAATGAGGTTTCACGCTGTGAGGACAGCACTCAGCTCACTTAACAGGAGGTCTGTTATGATTGTTGATTATACAAGGCGCAATGACATCATCAGGGACCCTGGGGCTTTTCATTCTTGCTCTGCCAACCTCAAGCCTTTTGTCCTAGGTGGGCCTTCTTGCACAAGCTGGCTGCCGCAGCTATAGTCCTTACGCATGCGCATCCGCCGTGGGCCCGAAGGAGGCTCTCCCTGCACCTATCATTTTGCTTTCCCAGAAGTCATCTCGGCCAATGTCATCTCAGGTCCCATTGGCTAGAATTGGGTCACATGACCACGTATAGCTGCAAGAGAGGCTAGAAAAGTGACCAGCTGTCATTTTCAGCGTCTGAGGGAGAAGCGGTCCGCTGGCGAGGCAAGCAGGAGGGGTGGCTGCAGACAGACCAGCGTTGGTAGACACCACTCTGCACTCTCCCTCTCACCTCTTAATCGCGGCTGCAAGGTAAGGGGAAGATACACGCTGGACAAATAAGAGCCCTAGTGAGTAATACATTCATTCAAGGAAAGCGTTCCACACAACAACATGTCTGCGTCGGCGTGCCCGGTGGCTGTGTTTTTGGAACTACACACGAGTGCCTCCGCTGTGAAGCAGGATGCTCTTTTGAACTGTTAACTGAGAGGTTTTGGTTTCTGGTGTTTCCTTCTTTCCACCCCTTGACCCTTCCCTGCAGTTGGCTGGACTTTTTCTGTTCCTTGCCTCAGGGAAGGGGTGACACAGCAGAAATGCCGAGAGAAAAAGGATGGATTCTTGGCTTTGAATTTCAAGAACTTAGACTAAGAATGACTCCCAGGGCTGGGGAAAAAAATTAGAGGTTGGCGGTGAGTGGGGCAAGGGGCAGGCCCTGAAGAGACCATGTGGATGTGAGAGGACTCAGGGCCAGCCTCTGCCCCCGAGGGAACTATGTGCTGCAGACCCCAGAGAGCTGAGCGGAGCCGAGCTCACACCTGCAGATGGCCCAGTGTCCGTGAGCCCACCGTGGCTGCAGTGGTGTCCCATGAGGTCTTCCCCTGGACAGCAACAGGAGCCTTGCCCACTGACCAGCCCGCTGGAAGGTGCCCGTCTGTGTCCTCGGGAGCCGCCCCTTTCAACATTCCAGGACATTCAAGCCCCCACGCATAGGGCTTGGTGGGGGCAAAGTGGGGTGAAAGGCAAGCCCCGGGCCCTGTCCTTGTCCCCAGAACCAGCTTGTGATCAGCCCCCGAGCTGGGAATGCAGATACTCCTGATATGATGATGAAGAGGAGGAGTGCTGGTATTCAGCATGTCAGTAAGTGGTCACAGCGGCATGGTGCAGCTTAGCATCGACCCAGAGAAGCGTGAGCCCACCCCCCCTTTCCAGTTTCCTCACTCGCCCTGCCCTGGAGTTGGACCCCATGACAGGATCCCTGGTGCTACCTGTCAGCACCTCTAGGAGCCTCAACAGACCCCTGTTTGAAGAACATTGTTCTGATGGATGAAGCCTCACACGTCTGTGGGCTTGGTTTTGTTTTGAGGAGCTCAAGTTCGTATGCCTCTGTTACAGCGTTGGAACCCATTTCGGTTTGGCAATAGGGAAACTGAGGCCCACTGGGCATACTAATTGAGTTCTTGTGATGTGTCAGCTCTGTGCTGACGTCCTTTCTATATGTTACTTGGACGTATGTGACTTTGCTTAACTCTTAACAGTCCTATGAGCCAATGCTGTTTCTAATTCCATTTTATGGATGGGGCAGCTGAGACTCAGAGACGTTCGGCCACATTCCCCAGGGCACAACGCTGAGTGGCAGAGCTGGGATTTCCTACCCAACCCCCCCCCCCCCCCCCCCCCCCCCCGGCTCCTGGATGTCTTGGCAATCTCCCAGTAAAACGACTTGCCCAAGGTCCCACCGTAACCTAGGCGTGTGAGGGGAGGCCAGGGATAGGAGTGGAGACCTAACTCCTAACTCTTCGCCTGGGCTCTGCAGCATTCCCTGGGCCTTCTGCTCTCACTTGCGAAGAGCCAGTGGGAACTGAGCAGGGAGCAGAGAGGAGGGAACAGGGCTCCGTGGTATGTAAGCCACACTCTGGCCCCTCCGTCACAGACGGAAGTCTAGGTGGCAGGAGGCAGCACGCGCCCTTCCCGCCTCCCCTGCCCTGCTCAGCTGACCCGGGGGAAGGGCTCCCACCACAAACACCCCACTGTTTACTTGCCCCCGTGGAGGGTGAGAGGCGTCGGGGGGCCCAGAGGGGGAACACGGCCATACCAGCCATCACCTGGAATACATTACAGCAGCTGTGACTAATTAAACTTTGATTTCCTCAAATTTCGATCTTCTTGGAAATTCCTTCTGAGCCCGATGATATTCAAGGCTGTGGCAGAGCGTAAATACTAGCAGAGCTACGGGGGCCTCTGGGCAGCCCATTCTCCATCTCTGTCTCCCTCTCTCTCTCTCTCCCTCTCCATTTCTTCCTGAGGCCTCACAAGAGAATCCTTCTAGATGATCTCCAAACCACAGCCCCAGGAGCTGAATTGGGGTTTCCACCTAAGTGAAAAAATGTTTCTCCTGTTCTTCTGAGGGGAGGCAAGGATGTGGTGGTGGGGGGGTCACATCCTCCACCCCACGGGGGGGGGTGGCCTGCAGGCATCAAAACAGCCACCTGGGTAGCCTGTGTCCTGGGGTTCCCACCCGTGGCTTGCCCTGAGGACCCCTAAGGTGGCCCAGTGTCCTTGGCCGGCCAGCTGGGCAGGGAGACCCAGAGAGGGACGCAGCCAGGGCCAGCAGGCGGGCACGTAGCTCACAAGAGGCGCAGCTGAGTGACTTGCTGTGGCTGCTTCTGGGTGTGGGCGCTTGGGCTTCGGGAGGTGTCCCTGCTGCCCCCCGCCCCGTCTGTACGGGAGGGTCGGGCTAAGGCCGGCGGCCGCCATTCACCGCACATCCCTCCTGTGCCAAGCCCCGTGCTGAGCCACTTACATAAGAGCAAAGATCCCCACCCTGGTCTGTTTGAAGCCGGCAGCTACGTTTTTACTGGCACGTCACGAGGCCTTTCCATCTTGAAAATGCTTTGTGTCTTCTACCAAGGTAGGGCTTGGTGTGGAGTGGAAGGGAATGGCATGCCGTTTCTCTGGACATCTTGATTTTGGTCCGTTCTTCTTTCTTTTTTTTTTTTTTTTTAAAGATTTTATTTATTATTTATTTGAGACAGAGAGAATGAGAGACAGAGAGCATGAGGGGAGGAGGGTCAGAGGGAGAAGCAGACTCCCTGCCGAGTAGGGAGCCCGATGCGGGACTCGATCCCGGGACTCCAGGATCATGACCTGAGCCGAAGGCAGTCGCTTAACCAACTGAGCCACCCAGGCGCCCCGTTCTTTCTTTTTAAAAGATTAAAGAGATTTTAAGGTTTTCTTTCATAATTTAAAGGCATCAACAAAATACTTGTTTCGTATAGAAAATTGGAACATAACAAGTAAGTGAGAGATGAAAATAAACATCTGTAATCCCCCCAACCAGAAACCACATGTGTTCTCATCCTGGCGCGTGCTCTTTCGGGTTGAGTGCGTGGGTGCGCCTCTCTGTGCCCTTGACAACTATTCACGGAGCGAGTGCCGTGGAGATGCCCATGTGGTGGAAGGAGCGGGGTGGGGGGCGTGGTGTGCGGCCCGTGCACCCTGGGACGACACTGCCTGGGTTCGTTCCCAGCCCTTCCACGGGCTAGACGTGACCTTGGCCAGCTTCTTAACCTCATGAGCCTTCGTTTCTTCATCCGCAATGTGGATGCAACAACCGTATCTGCCTTGTAGGGTTGTCAAGAGGATTCAGTGGGGCAACGTGCGGAAAACACTCAGCACGGGGTCTGGTACGTGGTAAGCACTCAGCCCATGTCAGCTGTGACTCTTGGTACCAGGCTGCAAACAAAAATAGGCCTCTGACTGCATGAGCCCTTGGTCTAGCAGGGGCGAGAACACGCTAATCAAATGATCACACGAGCAAACGTGGTGAGAGGGACCCAGAGCTATGAGAGCCTGCATCCAGAGGACAGATCTGGGCAGGGCACTCCTGAAGGCCGCATGCAGAGGTGACACTTGATCTGAGACCTGAAGGATGTGGAGGGGTGAGTTAGGCCTGGTCAGGAGGGAAGAGCACTGCCGGCGAGAGAACAGCCAGGGCCTGTGGACGGGGCACTGTGGCCAGTATGGGTCCGGAGGAAGGCCAGTGGGACTGGGGTGGAGCGTGAGGGGAGCGTGAGGGGAGCGTGAGGGGAGCGTGCTAAGAAGCCAGAGTGGAGAGGTTGGCAGGGCCCGGACTCAGGCCTCACTGAGCACTTGAGGAGTTTTGCATTTATCCTGAGAGCAGCGGGAGCCATTGAAAGATTTAAAGCAGGGGTGTGTAACATGATCCGATTGGTTTTTAAAAGCTCCCTTTGGCTGCCTGATGGAGAAGAGATTGGCAGGAGAGGTCAGAGGAGGGGAGGGCCCAGGATCATCCTTGGCTGCCACTCCGGGCTTTGCAGTTTAGAGGGCTCTGCACTTGCCCTCCCTTGGTCTGTACCTCTCCCCATGGAGCGGGGAGGAGAGTCTGTGGGCCCAGGGCACTTGTCTCCTAGGGCCTCGCCCCCAGTTCTCCCTGCCAGGAGCCAGATTCCAAGGCTGTGGGGGCCTCTTCCTCAGGCCAGTCCCCTTACGGGAAGACCCCACTGCCACCTGGGTAGCCTGTGGGGCCTCGGGCCTTAGGGTGACAGAAGAGAGGTCATGTGCAAGAGGGTGGCTGCAGCCTCCACACCCTGCCCTTATCGTGGGATGTAGCGGGGCTGGCAACGGGGGTGGGGGGCAGGGACCCATGGCCTCTGTTTGTACTCTGGGCAGGGCCCGGCCTGTAGGGGCAACCCCACCATTGCCACCATTCAGGAGGGAAGTGGCCGGACTCGAGAGGTGTTCGGGACATTAAATCTCTGGGAGCTGGTGACAGACAGGGAGATGGGGCCGAGGGGTGGGTTTCGGCCTGCACACCTGCGGACGCTGAGGGACCTCACAGAGAGGACCTGGCTTGGGTGGAGGGGAGATTCTGAGTTGAATTTGCACATGTTGAAGTGAGGATCTCTTGGGACAATTAAAAGATGTCAGATAGGCAAATCTCTCTCCCTCTCTCTCTCTCCACACACACGAAACTAAAATTCATTCCACTTAGGATTGCTTTTCTTGGAATAATGTGTTGGAAAGCTCTGAGCCCAGGGAGCTTTGTCTCCACCTGAAGCCTTGTGTTGTTTTTCTACCTTTAGTCATTGACACCTTAGTATGAATTAGTGGCTCAGTGCCCTTCCAATTTGATTCCTGTCTGAAAGCAGTTTCTGTCTGGGGTAATCTAGGAGCTTGTGCCCTGCATGCCCTGTGTCACTGGGGAGGCCCTCATGAATGGCCGAGGACCAGCCTGGTTCATCTTGCCATCCCCTCCTCCATGGGCAGAAAGCCCAGCTGTGGCTCTGGCTCCCAGGCCTGATGGTCAAGCCCCACCTAAGCTCCCTCGATCCCCTCCAGGCCTCTGGCCCTGGTGCCCATTCCTACTTCTCAGCCTCAGGGTGCCTGGGCTCCACATCTCTCAGCAGCTTCCTCCTAGCTCATTCGGTTGACCAGTAGCTGCCTTTCCCCAAACTGTTCTGGCTGTTAAGGTATCTGCCTCCCACAGCCTACAGCCGCATAGCTCTGAGCTGGGGCCTGTGACCTCTTCTGCTACCCCCAGGCTGGGAGGGAGACGGCGGCACCCTCACACTTGACTGAGCCTGGCCCTACTTGTACATCTGGGCCCGCGGATGAGGCCATCAGGCAGGGCTGGCTCCAGCTGGCTCCATGGCCCAGCAGTCGAGCTGCTAGCTTCCTCTCCCCTCTCCCTGATCAAACAACCACATGTGGGCTGAGCTTCTCCAGCTTCCCCAGGGCAGGGAGCCGGCGGGGGAGATGCAATGCAGCTGGCCACGATTATTCTGGATGCTGAGTGTGGGCTGCTGTCCTCTGGGAGTGGGGCTGCCGGCTCACCTTGGCTTCACCCCTCTCCTCTCAGAGGGGCTTGGGCCTGGAACTAGTGGAGCGAGCCACAGGGAAGGGGGAAAGGAGGGGCCCACCTTTCTCCCCTCACTAAATCCAAAGGACAGAGCTGCATCCTGGGTGGGCTCTGAAGTCTTACTGGCCAGAGGACCTTGGACTTTCCAGGCAGGGAGGGGCCTACAGAATCAGAAAATGCTAGGCTCAGAGGGGTGGTGACTGGCCCAAGGTCACCTGGCAGCTGAGGGGGTCTCAAACTCAGATCATCTAAACCCTGATTCCCCATCCAGGACCTTTCCTATCTCATTTTAAAGACCCTAATTTATTTGTTTGTCAACAGGTCTGGACTGCATGCCTCCTGTGTGCTCATTCTAGGGCTGGGTGCTATTCCACAGAGAAGGACCCTGTTTCCATGGGGTGTACGTCTGGGGAGAGTGAGAACAAGCAATGAACAGCTAAGAGAAGCCTTAGCACAGTGCCTGGCGCCCAGGAGCTGCTCTAGAAATATGTGTTGAAGGGTAGCTTAAGTGTTCTGAAGAAAACTGGGCAACGTAGCATGGTGGAGGGTGGCAGGATGTTACAGGTGGAACATTTGTGTGTCCCGAAATTCATGTGTTGAAATCCTAACCCCCCATGTGACGGTATTAGGAGGTAGGGAATTTGGGAGGTGATTCGATCCTGAGGGTGGATCTTTGAGCACCCTTTGAGAAAGGGCCCCAAGGGAGCTCTCCCTCCCCCTCCTGCCATGTGAGGGCACACCAAGAAGCAGGCAGTCTGCAGCCTGGAAGAGGGACTTCATCAAGAACCTGACCACACAGGCACCGTGATCTCAAACTCCGGCCTCCAGAGCGTCGAGAAATCAATCTCTGTTGTTTATAAGCCGCTCAGTCAATGGTAATTTGTCATAGCAGCCCACACTCCTGCAGATGACTGCATTCAGGTGGTCGAGGAAGTGTTATCAGCAGAAGTGACATTTGAGAACAATAGGATGGACTCGGGCACGGGAAAATTGGGGGCCAAAGGGTTTCACAGACGGTCACAGCCAGTGCGAAGGCCCTGAAGTTGGAATGAGGTCACTGCCACTGGAGCAGAGTGAATGGGAGGTAGGGTTGGGGAGGAGTTCAGAGAGATCGATGGAGACCAGATCAGGCAGGTCTTGGTAAGGAGAAGGCAGGATGATCTCCCTGGGGCTCCGTAGCTGGTCGGTTCCAGCCCGACCTCCCAAATGGATGAGGCCCTTGGAGGAACCCCATACCTCTGTAGCCCAAGGCAGCTTCTTTCCTGTCTTGTTCTTTGGAGAAGAGGAAGGCAGCCTGGTGTGTCACAGTGCCAGGGCCTGTGAGTGTGGGGACCAGAGTTGTGGTCTGACTGGTTATGTGACCTTGAGTCAGTTCCCCCTCTTCTCTTGCCGTCAATCTTATTGGAAGTGAGAGAATTGGGCTCTCATCTCTGCAGATGGCACATGCGGGGGGTCGGGGGGGGGGGGGGGGAGACCAAACAAAGCTCAAAGTGATTAAACAGGTGTCTGGCTGGGCTTGCCCCTGATTGCATCCAAAGCCATGCAGGAGGTTTTCGTGTCGGGGACGCTTGGGCCTGTTTGTGACAGCACCGTTGTCCTCAATGTTCACAGTTCCTTAGGGCTGGGAATGGAAGGTTCCTGCAGTACAGGCTGGTGGACAGCAGAGGGCACCAATTGAATGGCCAGGGATCCTGGGAAGGAGGAAGTAGTTGGTCTGGGGTTGGTACATCATGGTTGGTGGCTACCAAAGATTTCACTTTCAGAATAATCAGTGACAGCTGGTATGTATCCACATGGATTCATTTAACAAAGACCCACTGTATGCTGAGGAATGTATTAGGTTTCAGAGAAGTAGAGTATGACGTGGGTCAGGAACAGGAATTAGCTTTTATCTTGAACATTAGTTTGCTTTGATTGGAGCACGATGCCTGGCACATAGTGTTAAGAAAAATTCTGAGGCTGCATCTTGATTAAGGGGAGTAGAATGCTATGATTATTTAGCAATGTCTGTAAAGGTGAGCTGAAAGAAGGGGCAGGTTGAGTGTCAGGTCCTTGCTGTCTCTTCTCTAATGCAACCTCATTATCGGACAATTAAGTAAATCAAGACTCAGAGACGCCAGGTCATGCAGACGGCAAGTGGCAGAGTTAACAGAATGTACGTCGTGTAATTGGGTAGCCTTGTTTCTGGAGCTGAAGAAGTTGCATTGCCCAGCCTGCAGAGACTCTCTGGACATTGGTGCCACCACCAGCGATCATTGTGGTCACTGGAATGCTCGAAGGTGGGGAAGGGCTATGATATTGGCTGCTTACAGGGCCAATCTGGTGGCCAGTAGGGCAGGATGGACCAGTCCAGAGCCCACCAGAGGGTCCGAGCCGCAGGCTTGACCCAGGCCACTGGACTGGGGACCCCATGTTCATTCCACAGCACCCCATGCCTGCTGAGTTTCCACGGACTTCAGGTGGAAGGAGGACATGGGGCTGGGCCCTGTGGTGGGAGGTATGGAGGTACTGAGTCAGAGTTTTTGTGTAAGGCATTTACTGCCTGTTGGTGGGGACACAAACACGAGGCAGAAGGCGAAAGAGCTAAGCAGAGGCCCCAGCAGCCCTGGGACACGGGAGGGGCAGTCAGTTCTCACCAGGGGAGGCCTGGGGAGGCCTCACGAAGGAGGTGCTAAAATGGTAAATGTTAAAATAAGTTATAGATTTTTAAGAAGCCATATTTATTGCAGACAATTTGAAAGATAAAACATAAAAAATAAAATCATAAGAAGCCTGTAATCAATCTCATTATACAAAAATAATTACTATCAACATCTTAACCATGTATTTACACATAAATACGTGTGTATATATGTTCAGATTTTCTTTTTTTTAATCACCTAGTGTGGTGGTGCTCAAAGTGTGATCCTTGACTGGAAGCCTCCCCTGGGAACTTGTTAGAAATGCAAGTTCCTGCTCCCTCATCAGAGACTCTGGGGGTGGGGCCCAGCAGCCATTCAAATAGGCCTTCCAGGTGATTCTGATGCTGGCTCGAGTTTGAGAACCACTGACTTCATGTATTACGTGTGACTTTCCTTTGTCATGAAATATTCTTTGGCAATTTGATGTTTAATGCTGGAGCGCTCTCTTATTGTAGTGACTTGATTAATTCTCTGAACCAGGGCTGCGGTGACGTCTCAGGCTGCGTGTGGCCGGGTGTCCAGCGGACCTTGTGGAGGTGGTGGCCTTTGAGCTGGGCCAGGACAGGAGGCAAGGGGGTCACTGCTGGCAAGACTGGGGGCTGTCTCTGGTCTGCGACGGCCTTCAGCCAGGAGCGGCCAGAGCTGTCCCTTCCCCACCACCCCTCCCCGGAGTGGCCCTGGCAGAGCAGGAAGCAAGTGGTGAACCTGTCAACATCAATTGGAAGGGACTGAGGCAAAAGGAGTCCAGATTTCCTGGGGCCCATGGTCTGGGCCACAAAACAGAGAGAAGCCACACTGTCAGACGCAGCCCAAGGAGAGAGAAGTCACTAATAAAACGGCTTTGGTGCATGACCTTGCCAGCCTCAGCTTGGGTTTCCTTTTGTTTTCTTGTGTGTTGGTTTTCCCTCTGTGTGTGGAGAAATGTTGGAGCTCCCGTCTGTCTTAGAATGTCCAGCTCTGCCTGCCTGAATAGCCACTGTGAATCCGGCCTTTGTCCTCTCTCCTGACACAAGCTCTCAGTTTCAAAGTTGGGCCTCTATAGGGTTCTCCATGGGCCCCCACCTTTAACAGCTCTGCCCCAGAATGCCTCGGCCCCAGCTTCTCGAGGCTTTACCATCCAATTTTTATCTTTGGCTCAGCTCTCAGGTTAAGCACATACAGAAAGAAGCTTCTGGAAACTAAGGGGCAGCTCCCACCAACCCAGATTAATTGAGATGATGAGTGAATGGACAAGGAGTGATCTGTGAGCTGATGCCAGCACCCCCACCCGCAACAACCTAGCAGTGGATGGGGGTGTTCCCCATGATCCTGACAGCCAGAGGGAAGTTAGTCTCACCTTGAGCCCCAGATCACTGCAGCAGGGCTGGACTTTGGGTGGGAGCTGCAGAGAAGGTCAAGGCTGAGGCAGCCCCTGCCTCTGAGTGGGAAGCCCAGGCTGGCACCCTGGTCCTGCCTTTCTCGCACTCAGTAAACTTGTTGTGGCTCCCTAGCCAAGGAAAATCCCAAAGTCCTAGCCTGGCCTTGAGGACCCCTCTTCTTGTGGCCCAAGATCTCTCCAAGCTGTACCTCCTAGAATAGTGCCCGCTAAATACTGGCAGAATGAACGAGCAGACGAATGAATGAGTGAATGAATGCCTCAATCTCTAGCCAGGCGGCTCACTCCTTACGTTAGGCTTGACGCATGTTCTGTACTTCTGTCCTCCTCTCCTCAGCTCACCCACACTCTGCTAGTGCTGCAGGGCCTGGTCTACAGGGGATGCTCCCTAAAGGTTCAACAAGGGAAGTGTCAACGCAGGATGAATAAAAAGATAGACTTATGTTCCAGATGCCTGATGAGGTCATCTCCACCCCCTCGTGGTCTACGTGTGCTGATTGCCTCTCAGGGCCCGTGTGGCTTTGTTCGCACCTGCATCCGAAGCTCTGCATGTGTGTCAGGGCTGGGGCGGTTTCTTTGTACCCCCAGCAGAGTCCAGGGCTGTGCCTGGCTCAGACCAGGGTCTGCCTGCTGCAGCCCACTCCTGACGGGTCAGACTCAGCCCATAAGTGACAGAGCCCTCCCCATTTAAACTGGGAAGAGAATGTCCTGTTTTGGGTTGTAAATATTTATCACCAAATTTTACTCACCCTGATTCCCGAAAGGAAGATCAGAAAAGACATGTAAACACTAGAAACATTAATTCAAGGCCAAAAGAACAGAAACAGTGAATGGAACTGAGGAAATGATTGTACCAGAAAATCTAGTGGAACCCCAATTTGTCCCTGAGCTTCCTGGCCATTTCACTGAGACCCAGAGAGGGAGAATAACAAATGCCACGTGCCAGGCACCAACTCAGTGGACCCTGATGAGAGCCCTGTCCCACAACTGCCGCTCTATCTCCACTCCACAGATGGGGAAATGGAGGCACAAAGAGGCGAAGTAATTTTCCGAGGCCCCACACCTGTGTCTCAAAGCTGGGTTCTTAGCCACCGCCCTATCCTGCAGTTCTCTAAATGAGAAGGAAGAAAGAAAGGGGAAACGCTAAGGACCCATCCATCTCTGAGTATTTCTGGAGTCTCTGCTGGACCCAGCACACGAGCAGGGCCAGGGCCAGGCTCTCTCCAGGGTTCCAGCTAAGGTGTGGTTGCCTCACGGTGGCTCAGTCTGTTTCTTCTCTCAAGTAACTTCCGTTTCAGGCCCGTCCAGCCACACTATGGGGGAGGTTCCTCCTCTGTTGAGGCTGACGCCAGCTCCCCCGGCCTCTGGTGGCTGTGGGCTTCTTGGCACAGGCTGCCGAGTCCCAGCCTCGGAAGAGGGTTGGTGCTCAGAGATCTCTGTCCAGGAAAAAGCAAACCCATTTCTTGAAGAGCTGCAACAATAAGGAGCTGTCAAGCTTACCTGTCAAGAAGATACAAGAAACTGCTTTGAGACATGAGAACGTTCTCTCGGGAAGCCCCGGAGTCTGATCTTATGGGATCTTTAGCCTCTTTTGAAGGAGCGCAGTTGTGACCTCTGACCCTGGCTTGGCCATCCCTCACCACTTTTGTGGCTCCCTTGGTGGCAGCCACTGCTTATCAGTCCTAGGTGGGTCTGACCAGTCCCCTGCTCCCCCTCCTTTACCAAGAGGCTCAGCAGGTCACTGGATTTGGGGCTTGGATGGGACCTTGGCTGTCCCCTGTGGGGCATGTAGCAGGGGATGCAGGCCACCCTTCAAGGCAGGAGAACCTGATTCTGATCCCAGCTCCTCTCTCTGTGGAACCTTGGATACATATCTTCAAACTCGGGGAAATCTCAGTCATGATGTCTTTACATTTATTTTCTGCCCCATGCTCAGTGATTTTTCCTCCTTGGACTTCAATTACACATACCTTAGACAGTTCGGTATTGTCCCAAAGATCGTTGAGGCTCTATTCACTTTTCTCCAGTCTTTTTGTCTCCCTGTTCTTCATATTGAGTAATTCCTATTGTTCCAATTTCAAGGTCAGATCCTTTCTACTTCCATTTTAATCTGCTTGTAAGCCCATCTGGTGAATTTTTCAGTTCAATTATTGTACTTTTCAGTTCTAGAACTTCTGTTTGGTCTTTTAAAAATTAGTTTTACGAGACCAGTGCTCTAACCCCTGAGCTACGGAGCCCCTAAAAATTAATTTTAATCTCTCTGCTGAGTTTGGGTTATATTTTCCTGTTTCTTTGCACATCTCATAATTTTTGACGGCATACTATGGATGATTCTTTGTTAGAGACTCTGTATTCTTTTATCTTCTTCCGAAGGTTTTTGGTTTGTGTTTGATTAGGTGGTTTAATAACTGGCCTATCACCTTGAACTTGTGTGGACTTGGTTTTACACTTGGTTAGGGTAGACTTGGGAAGCCAAAGGGTTTTTTCAAGCCCCTCTAATGTGCTGGGACTTAACCTCCAGATTCGTTCTTCCCTGTGACTCTTGTCCTGGCTTGTTTTAAGTTTTGGCTGAGAGGGTCTAGAGTGGCACCACTCAAAGGCAGGATTTCTCATCCTTGGCACTGTTGACATTTTGGACTGGCAATTCTCTGTTGTGGGGGCCACCCTGTGCATTGTAAGGAATGTTTAGCAGCATCCCTGGTCTCTACCCACTTGATGTCAGTAGCAACCCCCATAGTCATGACCATCAAACGTGTCTCTGGGGGCACATGGGTAGCTCGGTTAGTTAAGCATCCAATTCTTAATTTGGACTCAGGTCATGATCTCAGGGTTGGGAGATCGAGTCCCATGTCGGGTTCTGTGCTGGCCATAGAGCCTGCTTAAGATTCTCTCTCTCCCCCTCTGCCCCTCCCCACCCGCAAAAAAAAAAAAAATGTTTCCAGATGTTGCCAAATGTCCCCCAGGGTTGGGGGGGTTGTGGCGCAAAATCATTCCTGGTTAAGAACCATTGGTCTAGTGGGTAGTCTTACTTTAAGATATTTGGAAAGAACCTCCCATTAATAAAGTGCCTCCAGTACATTTTGACATTCTTCTCAAATAAGGTTACACACCCATCACGACAGGGCCCTTGACTGGGCTGAGAGAAAAACCTGTGTCCCATTTGTGTACCTCACTGCTGAAGTATGCTACAAGTTCATATGCATTAAAATAAATCTGGGAGCAATCTTGGGAATATCGCAAATTACAGTATAATTCTCAGGGTGTTAAATTTGCTATATGTAAATATTTTAAATAGACCTTGACATTTGCAACTTTGTTTTGGCATTTTTCTCCACTTCTAGATATGATTAGCCTTCCACGATGGAAATGACTGGGGCCTCCACTGTCTGTGGGGTTGGTGTATATTCTCTTCCTGGTCTCCTTGGTCTGTGTTCCAGCATGTTCTGCTGATGGTTTCTTGCAGTCTTTCCAAGGAGATGTCTCTATTCCTCCCCTTCCCCTTTCAGTCTCTCTCCTCCTTCTGACAGGAAGAGCCCAGGGCCCAGTGTCAGGTGAGACAGGGTCCCGGTGGGAGAGGGGGGTGGGCTCTGGTGAGCTTGTGGGGCTGGTGCCGCGGGAGGCTGCAGAGAGAACTTTCTTCAGGCCTGCTCTGGGCTGAGGTGTCAGCAGGATATTTGGAGGAAGAAGGAAGTAGTTTGGCTTGCTGGGGCTTAACCTAAACCACACCGGTTTTCTCTACACGGCTTCTTGGCAACTTAGAGACCAAATATGGTTAAAAAGAAATGGCAGCCCAAGATAAGTGAGGACACCACAGGACAATACTAGGGTGCTTTACATGCATACAGATCTTCCGGACCCACAAGAACCTCCAAAGTGACCTCACAGCAGCCATTGTCACCCCTGAGAAAGGATAAGCAGGGAGGCATTAGAAGGCTGGTGGGGGCTGGGAGGAGAAGGGATGGGGGCTTTGTATCATTTTCAAAAAAGGGAAGTAGGTGGATTCTGGGAAATCACTGACCAACCATGAGGGCTGCCTTGTGCTGCTGTAATGTTCTAGAACAGACCCGAGAACAGCAGCTGGAAGTGATGACTGCTGGGGACAAAGCCTCGCCCTACTAACTTGATTTTCCTCCATGCTCTGATGAGCAGTCGACGTGTTAGCACGAGCAGGTGGAGCATGACCCAGCAACCTCCCAAACGTTGTGCCCGGTGGGTCCGCCTCACCGGGAGCCCTTCCTTCCTGGGTCCCGAAGCTCCCGCCATAGCCCGGTTTGTGTTCGTTCCTCCGACTCTCACCTCCTTATGCTCCTCTCTTCCTCTCACTTCTGGTGACTCTGGGCCTTCATCCTGTTGTTCCTTGCACCTGCAATACTGGTCCCCTCGGGTGTTTCCTAGCCAACTCCTCCTCCTTCGTCCGGACTCAGCTGAAAGATTACTCCTCCGGGGAGGCCTCGGCTCTGCCTGCTCAGGGTCCCTCTTCTTGTGTTCTGACTAAGCCCCTGGCGAGGGTTGGTTCCATGTCCGGCCCGACTGTAAGCTCAAGCGTCTGTTTTGTATGTAGCTGTGTGCGGAGGGCACGTATCAGGTACACGAGGCATCTGTGTAGGAGTAAAATGAAGTCTTTAGAGCTTAGCTTGGCTCGTGTCCTGAGATGTGGTCAAAAGACCTGTGGGTTGTTAACCTGTAAAAGAGAAGGTTCAGAGGAAGGCTGTCATGTAGAAGACAGGCTTTAGAGTTACAGACGTTGTTAAAAAAGAGCAGAACCGGGGCCTTCAGGTAGAAGTCAGAGGGAGGCAGGTTTTTGCTTACTCTAAGTGAAACCCATTTGTGTCAGAGACTGCTGGTTACCTATTCCTTCTTTAGTAACAGAACCCCAGTTTTGCTCAGGGTATCTCTGTGTCATTAGAAGGTCACATTTTCACTCTGTCTTGTAGCTAGGTGTGACCATGTCACTAAGTCTGTGGCCAGTGGGAGTTGTTGGGTGGGACTTTGGGAAAGGCTCTTAAAGAGGGATCAGACAGTGGGCACATGCCATTTTTACTCTTCCCCTCCTTCCTTCTTCACATCTAGAATTGTAGACCTGATGGCTGGAGCATCAACAGCTGTTTTGGAACAGGAAGAAACCATGAGCATGGAAGCCATGTGTGGTGGATAGTGGAGGGGAAAGAAGGATCTGGAGGTATTAAGGACATTGCAGAACTGCCACACCCACTCTGCCTTTCCTTTAGTTAAGGCATGGGCACTGGGTTTCTCAATGTGCATTCAAATCCAGTCTTAACTGGTACACCACATCTTCCCCTCCACCCCTTATGAGGGTCTCCATTTTTGGTGCATTTAGGGAAAAGGCATTTGATTTCACCCATCCTGCCTCTCTCTGCTCTGTGGCCTTAGACATCCCTGTGACTACCTGCTCCTGACCCTCTCTGCCCCCCCTCTGGATATCACTCCTCCGCCTTCGTCCTCATGAAGCTGCTCCAGCACAAGATTGCTGTGTACGGCAGGCATTTCCCGAAGGTCGGGGGGCAGCAGGGGACCATTGCCACACAGAGCAGGGACCAGTTTCAAAATCAATGCCAGATATCATGTTTCTAGAAATGTCTTGGCCACACCCTACCAGCTGAGATGTCTTGTTTGCAATACTCTTCCTTTGATCCCCAAAGAAACTGTGTTTCTCCTGCATCTCTCCCCCCCATCTCCAGCTGCTAGCCAGTGGGCCCCACCTTCGGTTCCCCTCCCATGCAGAGCAGGTAGGGCCTGGGCCGCCTCTGGCTCCTGGTCTTCATCCACATATGGTATTACATGAAATTATACCTTTTCTTTAATCTTGGATCATATTTTTAGATAAGGTCCCTTCCCTCTGATCAAAGCAAACCCTGGGGCTAGGAAGTTGGGGCTGTTTCTTTGTAGATGCAGAATCAGCATGTCCCACGTGGGGGCCAGGAATCCGTATTTTTAATAAGTTCCCTGGGTGGGGGTGGAGGGGTGCGGGTTCCTGAGCCCCAGAGAGGGACAACAACTAGCTGAAGGTGACCCGCAAAACCTGAAGTAGATCTCAGATCTGCTAGAGCCTCTTCCAGGACCCCTAAACTACCCTGGGCTGCAGCTTGGACTCCGGGTTTCAAGTCATCCTGTGAGATCCCAGCAGGCCCGCCTGCCAGCAGATCCACATCGGCTTCCTCAGCCTGCTGGCTGACTCCACAGCAGGCCTCCGGCACTCCGGAGTTTAGCCTAGGAGCATCAGAAAGAAACTCAGGAGCTCATCCGGGTCCCCTCCAAGTATGGAAGCCACTGTCCTCCTGTGGGGACATGGAGGTTACCCTGGCCCAGAGGGGAAACTGAGGCACAAAGAAAGAGACTGGCCTTTATCATCATTTGCAGTGTGCTTCATTTTGAGAGGTCAGTGGTGCAGGGCCAGTAAGCTGCACAGGATGAGAGGGTATCATCTGTTACTGTTTCTGTTCATGTGAAGGAACGAAACCTAAAGGAGAGTTGAAGCTTACTGGACAGAAAAATAATAGGAGTGTATTTCCATTTGTTACAGCTTCTCTCTGGTAGAGGGGTTGTAGTAGGGTTTGTGTTCCTTTATTTTCCAAGCTTTCTGTACAGGCACACCTCATTTTATTGTGCTGGCTTTATCGTGGTTGCAGGTTCTGTGGTGTTTTTTGTTTTGTTTTGTTTTTACAAATTGAAGGTTTGTGGTAACCCGGCGCGGAGCAAGGCTGTTGGCACCATTTTTATCCAGAAGCATTTGCTCATGTCTCTGTGTCACACTTTGTTAGTTCTCACGGTATTTCCGAGTTTTTCATTATTATTTTATTTGCTATCGTGATCAGTGGTCAGTGGTCTCTTGAGACGGAATCTACTCCTCCTGGTGAAGATGCTATGAAGATTGTTGAAATGACAACAAAGGATTTCGAATAGTATAGAAACTGAGTTGATAAATTAGGGGCAGGTTTGAGAGGATTGATTCCAGTTTCGAAAGAAGTTCTCTTGTGGGTAACATGCTATCAAACAGCATCGCATGTTCCAGAGGAATCGTTGGGGAAAGGAAGAGTCAGTCAATCAATGAGGCAAATTTGATTGTTGTCTTATTTTAAGAAATTGCCCCAGGGGCGACTGGGTGCTCAGTTGGTGAAGTGTCTGCCTTTGGCTCAGGTCATGATCTCAGGGTCCTGGGATCGAGCCCTGTGTTGGGCTCCCTGCTCAGCGGGGAGTCTGCTTCCCCCTCTGCCTCTGCTCCCCACCCCTCCCCCGCTCGTGCTCTCTTTCTCTCTTTCTCAAATAAAATCTTAAAAAAAAAAGAAATTGCCCCAGCCACCCCACCCTGCAGCACCCACCACCCTGATCAGTCAGCAGTCATCAACATCGAGGCAAGACCCTCCACCAGGAAAAAGGTTACAACTTGCTGAAAGCTCAGGTGACGATTAGCATTTTCTAGCAATAAAGTATTTTTAATTAAGGTATGTACATTTTTTTAGACATATTGCTGTTGCACACTTAGTAGACCACAGTACAATGTAAACATAACTTTTGTATGCATCGGGAATCCAAAAAATTCGTTTGATTCGCTTTATTGTGTTATTTGTTTTATTGCCGTGGTCTGGAACCGAACCTGCAATATCTCCGAGGTGTGTCTGTATTACTAATAACGAGTTATATTTGTATTTAGGGTCAAGGGGAGAAAATCCTGTCCAGGGCCAACAGGCATATTGGGGGAGTTGTGCTTCAGACACTTCATGTCCCCTCTCCTGCTTTGTGGCTGGCCTGGTGGCCATCCCTCTGCCATCCCTCTGGGGCAGGTGAGCCGGTGGGGTTCCTGCCTGTCTCCTGGAATCCCAAGGAGGCCCTGCCCCCTGGGGACACTGGTACTTGCTGGCGCCTCTGTGCTGACATTTGAGATTGGGGTTGCAAGGGTTTTGCTTATTGGATTTGGGCACGGACCATCTGGCCTTTTGAATCCGAGCGTGCCCGGCTGTGGATGGACACACTTCTGATTACGGGCAGATACACGGGGAGCTGGATTTAGCTCAGGAAACAGCTGCAAGTGTGGGTCACCTCTGGCTGGAGCACATGAGGGCTCTACCACCCAGGTGTGTTCGGCATTATGGTCACTCACGCTTAAAGGCTTGAGGCTAATTCTCCCCATCCCACCCCCCAGTCAGGGTCAACACAGAGATCCACAGGCTAAGGGGTTGGGGGATTGGGGTTCTCTTTGTGTCTGTGCAATGCTGGGCAAGTCACTTAACCTCTCTGAGCCCCTGTCTCCTCACCATTAAAGTCACGGGGCAGAGGAAACTGATTGCTGAGTTGCTTCCGTGGCCGACATTCTGGGATTCTGTTTGGCCTCTGGCGGGTCGTGCTAATAGCTGGAGCCCCAGGGAAATGTGGGAGTGTTCCTGAACAGAATTACATCTATCCCAATGGACAGACCCTGATGGGAGTTGGGGGGAGGGAGAGGAGGACCCCAGCTGTGCCGACAGTCAAACCTTTTAATCATGGCTCTTTGGGGTGGTGTAGGGGTGGTGATGGGGCAGGGCTCTGTGGATGAACTCAGGCAGTTGTGATCCCTAGAACATTGATTTTTAAAGAATCCAAATTTCAGAGCTCAGGTTTGGACTGCACTGAATGGTACTCACAGGGAGCGACTGTAGAACTGTGAGCAGGTTCCCTTCCCTGCGTGGGCCTTGCGCCACATCTGTTCAGAGAAGGGCTGGACTTCTAGGTCTCCTAAGATCTCCCCAAGCTCGGCTGCCCATGGGCCTTACACGTGACACTGACCAGACCTCCGCAGTCACCGTCGTGGCTGCCATCTTCCGAGAAGGGGCGATGTGCCAGGCACTCAGCACCTGCCTGGCCTCGGGGCCCAATATCCAGAGACGGAGACCGAGGCTCAGAGAGGTGAAGCCACTCGCTAAGGTTGTATGGCTCGTTGGAGACAGAGCCGGGGCTTGAACCCTGGTTTCCTGTCCCGGGAGCCTGCGCTCTTTGCTGCTTTGCTGTCCCGTGTCCTGTCCCCATTCCGTCCCCGGGCGCCTCTTCTCTCCGTCATCATTCCCCTTCGCCTCCTCCAGCCTGCTTCTGTCTTCCCCTGCAGGTCTGCCCCACTCTGCGGGCCCAGCTCTGCCAGGGTCTCTAGCGTCCACTTAGCTGGGAGGATGCTCTGTCCCACAGTGCTCGCCCCGCCTGCCCAGCGGCAGCCCTGCCCGCTGCAGGGCCCTTCTGCAACCAGTTGCTACAGAGAAACCCTGAGCTCGATTTTTCTGACCACCCAATGGCCACCGTTACCTCCACTTAATAAATTGCCCGGGAGCAATGGGTGGTCGACGGCAGAGGCCTGCGCGGGCCGAGTTGGAAATTAAAAGCAGTGGCCAAGAGTGGGTTTGAATGCAGCAACAGGAACCATGAATATTTTACAAGAAACCGGAATTATTAATGTTTCAATAAAAAACAAAACCCCAATGTCCATGTGAAGATTACATGTGACTTCAAGCCTTCAGAAAACCACTGTGGTCCTCCTCCGCGCTCTCTTAAACCACTCAGCAGAGCTTCGCTTAAACCATCCCCATCTCGCCAACCCTCAACCCACCAGCTCTAAATGGTGGCAGGGAGGGCTGCATCCGCCGGCCGCCCTGATAATTAGCATGGCCCCCACCTTCCTTCGGAGCTAGGGGCGACCAGAGAAATATTTCTGGAAGACTATTTACGAACTTCCCCATAATCATCAATCATACGGTTAAGAAGGAACGGAGCAAGATTTCTTACCTCAAGGAGCCTCTAATGCAAAAAAGCTATTTACTGGGCACGGACGGGGGCTGAGATTCTGATGCCATTACTATAGAATACATAATAGCATCAATAATTAAGTATAAATTGGATTTAATATTTTATGCTGGCGACATGTAATTTACACTCTACCCGAGAAATCAAAGGTCATGTCTGAAATAAATGAGTGTGGGGTCGAGCCTCCAGTGGAATTAGTGCTTTTCCCCTCCTGGTATTTGGAGCTGATGACAAAGAGCAGGAGAGGCTCGCTGGGCCGTGGGGAGTGTGGGAAGAGTTGGGGTCTGGGAGCCTTAGGGAGACGCTGGCCTCTGGAGTGTGGCTCTCTAAAAGAGGCCTCAGGCCTCCCTGGGGCGGGTGGAGGCTTCTGGGGGCTCTGGGAGGGGGTACTGGAACGCTGGTGTTGGAGAGGTCAAACGCAGAGCAAGTCCGCCCCTGAGATGGATGGGCAAGGTAGGTTGTAGCACTGGAGAGCTGGCGGCGTCCTGAGGGGAAACTGAGTCCCAGAGAGGGGAAAGGGCTTCCCCAGAGCCACGCAGTGACTCAGCGGCAGGGCCACAATAGGACTCTGGGCTCCTGACTCCCAGCATTTGTCAGAACTCCTCTGACCACTGGGACGGGGGGATCCTGGCCTCGGACCTCTGGGTGTGTGTGTCGGTTTCTCTTTTGGAGATACTGACCTTGGCCTGGGCTGGAGCCTGGCTCTGTCCTGTGTGGTTCTCAGAGCTGTTTGGCCATGGCCAGGGGGGTGAGGCGGGGAGGCTTGGTCTCTGAGGTGGAGGTTGGACTCAGGCGGGAATCGTGGTGAAGCCTTGGGCGATGGATAGGCGAGGATGCCCCCCTGCGAGGGGGGCTGAAGGTCTGGGTTGCTGTTTGGCATTAACAAGCCAAGTGTGTGTGCTTGCTCAACCCTTTTGTAGCTTCCCACCGTCCCAGGAGAAAACCCAGGGTCCTCTTCTTGCCTTACAAAGCCCTTCACCACCTTCCTCTAGGTCTCCTGCCTCACTCCCACATGCACCCTGATCTCCAGCTACACCAAATCCGGCAGTGCCCCATGGGCTGTGCTCTTCTCCCTCCAGGCCTTGACCCTGGCCCTTCCCTCTGCCTGGGGCACCCTTGCCTGTGTGGGCACCCCGTGACTCCCTCTTCCTGGTCTCTGCCCAAGACTCTTTCCTAAGCAGTCCCTGCCCATCCTCGCCCTGCTTCACCTTCCTCCCTCGTGTTCATCAACACCAGCATTTTATCACTCGCAGGTTTGTTGTAGGTCTCCCCTCACTAGGATGTCAGCCCGGCAACCTCACTCAGTCTGCTCGCTGCAGTTTCCACAGCGCCTAGAGCAGGGCTTGGCTCATAGTATGTGCTCAATTAGTATTTGTTGACTAAAAGAACAAAAGACTCAGGGTCACTCCAAGTTATTATTTTTTTTAAAGATTTTATTTATTCATTTGAGAGAGAGAGAGAGCGCGTGCGAGCTCGAGTTGGGGGTGGGGCTGAGGGAGAAGCAGGCTCCCTGCTGAGCAGGGAGCCTGATGCGGGGCTTGATCCCAGGACCCCGAGATCATGACCTGAGCTGATGGCAGCCGCTTAACTGACTGAGCCACCCATGTGCCCCAAAATAGACACTTTTTAAAGAAGATTTTATTTATTTGAGAGAGAGAGACAGAGCGTGCAAGCATGAGTAGGGGAAGGGACAGAGGGAGAGGGAGAAGCAGACTCTCTGCTGAGCAGGGAACCCAAAGTGGGGCTCGATCCCAGGACCCTGAGATCACAACCTGAGCCGAAGGCAGATGTTAGCTGACTGAGCCACCCAAGCGCCCCTCCAAGTCATCTTTTATGTCTTTGCACACCCATCACCTCTGTCAGGGAAATCTGATTCTCCCTCCTGATTGCCCCCAAGCCCCCCACCCCTCTAAAGTGAGTCAGGTGTTTCCTCAGCACCCCACAGGACCATATTCTAGCACTGTTCTTGGGGTGAACAGTGTCTGTTTTCTTGTCTGTGCCCCTACCCATGCTCTGGTCTCCGAGGCTCCCTCAGGGCTAGTGCAGGCCTGCCTGCCATAGGAACTCACTAAGTGAGTGCTGGGTAGATGCATGGATGTACGGGGCCCCAGACATGTGGAGTGCTGGTGGGCATCTTGGCATGGGAAGCAGATAGAAGTGGGGAGGGATCTGGCCCAAGGGCTGAACTCTAGGCCGTGGGGGTTTCTAGAAGGTGCTAAGGCTGGCTCAGGAGGTGGCTCCAGCCAAGAGGTGGCTCCAGCCAAGAGGCAAGGGTGGGGACTAGGAAGCAGATCCCTCCCTCCTGCACTGCACCCTCCCCCCCAACTCAAATGCACAGGTTGGGCCGGGAGCTGTGAGGGGCCCAGGAGAGGGGCTGTTTCCTCATCTGTGTTCTGGCAGGTTGGACTGGATGGGCCATGCTGTGGACTGAATGTCACCCCCCAAATTCGCGTGTTGAAACCCGGTCCCTAAAATGATCGTATCGGTAGGGGAGGCTTGGGGAGGTACTAAAGTATGAGGGGGGAGCTCTAACGCATGGGATTAGTGCCCTTATCAAAGAGGCTCCTGAGAGACCCTAGTCCCTGCTGCCATGTGAGCACATGGAGGGAAGGTGCCAGCTGGGAACCAGGAAGAGGGCCCTCTCCAGAACGCGATCATTTAAGCACCTTGATCTTGGACTTCCAGCCTCCAGAAATGTGGGAAATAAATTTCTGTTAGAAGCCACCCAGTCTGTGGTATTTTGTTATAGCAGCTGAACAGACCAAGACAAATACCAAAGCCTTTCCAGTTTGGAAATGCCCACTTGGCTGTGACCTGGGGGTAGGGGTGGGTCATCTGGGGCGGGAATGACTGATGTTTGTTGAGGGCCAGATACTACTTCGGATTTTCTTCAAGTATTCTCTCATTTACTCTCCACATGGCCCCATGAGGCAGATACTGTTATTCTCCCCCCTTTACAGAGGAGGAAATGGAGGGAGACTAGTGGCTTTGCCCAAGCTCACAGGCAGCTAGCCTGTGGTAGAGTCTGGAATTGAACTAGATTGACTGACTCTGGAGTCTAGACTCCAAACACTGTTGCCCTACCTGATGGCTGAGGTTTGCCCCCGAATGTCACCCTGGGGTTGGGATGGGGGTGGGTGTTTGGTCTGCATCCTTGTTAAGGAGTAGCTCAAATGGAGGGCCCAGGGGTGGGGGCATTAAATGCTGAGGGAACCTGGAATAAGGGGAGCATGTGCCCTTCAGCAATGCCCCTCCCCCAGAACTTGAGCCCCACGGGGGCCAGGGCGGCCTCTTTCTTGCCACCGCCCTCCCTGCCCACAAATGTAAACTCGACGGAGACTTAGCCACCTACTCTCTGTGTGAGCTGCACCTTCCCTCTCTGGGCGCCAGGGGCCTCGTTTGAGGCGGTGGATACAAGCTGTCAAGCACGCTTCCAGCTTTATCAGCCTGGGATGCCGTGAGCCTGCCTGTGATCTTCCTGCCCCCCCCCTTCCGGCTCCTGCAGGCTGGACCCAGGGAGAAGCCACAGGGCTCAAGGGTGTGTTAATGTCGCCCATGCTGGTCAGCCTCATGGGCCCAGAACACGGTGGACAGACACTGAACTTGGAGGGGCAACTAGAAGAGCACAGCCTGGTGGTAAATGTTTGTTGAAGCGAATTAATCCGGGGCGGGGAGGGGAGCGCTCTCAGCAGAGGCCGCTTGGCCAGGCTGTGTACTTCTGTCTGGTGGAGGTTCCCATGCCTGTGGAGAGGGCTCGATCCTGAGAGGGTGGGGACAGTCTGGCCAGGGGACTAATCCCATGCTGAGGCTGAGTTCACTACCCCGAGGTCCCTGATCTTGTCTGGAGGCCAAACCACTGGCCAGGCCATGAACAAACTGTCAGCCTGGCACTGGTCACTGGACTTCCTCCTTTTATTTATTTATTTATTTTTAAGATTTTATTAATTTATTTGACAGAGAGAGAGAGAAAAAGAGAGAGAGCGCGTGCACAAGCAGGGGGAGCGGCAGGCAGAGGGAGAGGGAGAAGTAGGCTCCCCACAGAGCAGGGAGCCCGATGCAGGACTCGATCCCAGGACTCTGGGATCACGACCTGAACTGAAGTCAGATGTTTAACCAGCTGAGCCACCCAGGCGCCCTAGACTTCCTCCTTTTAAAGCAGACCCCAGCAGACCCTCTCTGCCGTGCCCAGTGCCTGCCTGCTCTCCCCCCATTCATAATGATGCTGTGTCTGCATCCTGTTCCACACATGAGGAATCTGTGGCTCAGAGAGGTACAGAAAACTGCCCCAAGAAGCACAGCTAATGAGAGGCAGAGTCAGGATGGGACCTAGGCCTAGGTGCTCTCCATGGGCCACTCTGCTCCCTTCCTCAGCCCACCACAGGAGAGAGAGAGGAGGTGGCCTAAGGAGGGATGACACTTAGATCTGCCCCAAATCCCGGTGCTCCCCACACTGGCTGTGCAGCCTTGGACAAGTCACTCAACCTCTCCGAACGCCTATTTCCTAATCTGTAAAATAAGGCTCAAGATCTCTCACTGGGTGGAATGTTCTGAGATCGCAGGAATGCATGTCAGACGTTGGCATGGGGTAGATGCTCAGGGGGCATGGACTTTGTACTGTCTAAGCTGGTTGGTGTGGATTGCCATCATGTGACAGGGGCCTGGGTCAGCAGAGGACAGGAGAGAGGGAAGGACACTCTGTGGCAGACCCTCCTCCCCTCTGCAAGGGTGGTCTGAAGGAACCTACTTGCCACATGTTCGGGTGGTCTATTTCTGCGTGAAATATCACCCCAAACTCATTGACTTAAAGCAATGACATTTTTTGATGATCTCTCTGTTCTGAGAGTTGACTGGGCTCATCTAGGTGGTTCTTGCTCAGGTGTCTTCTGGGGCTGTGGGCAGAGTGTGGCTGGGGCAAGAGTCGTCCTGAAAGCTTCCACAGTGTCAGGCCTGATGGCTGAGGCGGGGTTGCTTTAGGATCTCAGCTGGTCGGCCTGTGGGCTGGATGACCCCCATGTGCTCTGTGTGCCCTGGGCTTCCTCAGAGCATGGTGCCTGGGCTCCAAGAGGGAGCATCTCAAGGCGGCCAGTGACAACTGTGTTGCCCTTCATGACCTAGTGTCCCAAGTCACATAGTGTCACTTCCACTATCACCTCAGGCCCAGCCTGACCAAGGGAGGGAACATACAGTGTCGTTGTCACCGTGTTAGAAGAACATGTGGGATGGAAATTGTCATGGTGGCCATGTTTGGAAAATTCAGTCTGTCACACTGCATGAGTTCTGTGGCCCTGGAAAGTTCACATAAAAGGGGCTTTGATGTTCCGTTTGCTTTTTCTCGCACATCTGGGAGATCCGTGTTTACCAAATTGCTTTTCTTTGTTGACGACTGTAGCAACTGGTGGCCCAGACTGGCCTGCAGTAAGATAATCATGGCTTTGAGGAATGGGGGTAAACTGAGGCTCTAGTACCTTGTACAGGATTGGCACAGAGAAGGTGTTTGATAAGCTTTGGTTGGCAGGATCTTGGAGCATCTTATACAAATAGCCCAGCATTCCTGGGAGTGTAGGAGAAGATGTGTGTCCATGCAGAGGCGTCCCAGACCGGCAGCTACCAGCATGGAGAGGTTAGAGGTCTTCCGTGGGCCACACAGCATGCCATCTGGAAAAGCAGGAGCGGAATCCGGGTCTCCTGCTGTCTGGCTTGGGGCTTCTGCCAGGACACTGTGGGGGGTGCCCACGAATCTACAGAAGCAGTTTCCAGGGAGCACAGGTTTAAGAGGCTAAGCTTCTGAAAAGTAGCTCTGACAATGGGGAGAGACCCTCTTTCCATGGCTACATCCGTGCTCCAGCAGAATAGGGGTAAGGAGGGGATATACTTCTTACGTGTGATATTGGCCCTCGTTCCACTGAGAAATGTCTATGTTCCCTCCCTTGATTCTGGATGGGCTGTGAGTCAGGCCCTTAGATTCACCTGTAATTGAAGGCCAGAGTCCCCCTTAATCTCTTTCGTAGGCTTTGACCAGCCACATAATTGGAGCCTCTGACCATAGCTGAGGATTAGGAAGGAGAGGGACTCAGACCCCTAAAGTGGTCCCAAAGGGCGTTCCCTGCAACACTAGGCCTTCAGTATACTGACGTTCTTTTAAAGTAGAGGAAGGGTTCTATAATCAAAGAAGTCTGGGAAATGAATGAAGTAAAATCAAACTCTATTACAGAACTTCTCAGAGCATTTATTAGCCTTGTAACTGTCCAAGAGGCATCTGGCATTTGCAGGGCTTCCCAAGCTTCCTTGACTAGTGAAACACAACCCCGCCCTCCCCCCCACTTTTGTTTTCTATGAAGGATCTTGAGAGACTGATGTTTCCTGGAACACGTTTTGGGAAACCACATTCTAGAACAACTTGGATGTTAAGGAGGGTAATTTTTTTAAAAAATATATTTATTTGAGAGAGACAGACAGCACAAGTAGAGGGGAGGGGTAGAGGGAGAGGGAGAAGCGGACTCCCTGCTGAGCAGGGAGCCTGATGCAGGGCTCTATCCCAGGACCCTGGGATCATGACCTGAGCCGAAGGCAGACCCTTAGCCGACTGAACCACCCAGGCGCCCCGAGGGTAATTTTTAAATAGCAAAAAGAAATCAGCAAAAATTGTGACATGTCAGGCATTATCCAGGACACTATTTGGGGAACAAGGGTCCCCAGGGGTGCGTTGCTGATACTGTCTGCCCCTGCAGTAGAGCTCAGAGAGGCAGTCCTTGTGGTGTCTCAGGCCTGAGAGAAACATCCCAGGGCTCGTTCTGGAGCAGAATCCTGAGACCAGGAGGCGTCGATTTACCCAGTAAGGCCTCCTCCCCTGCTTCCTGTTGAGGGGTACCAAGAATCCCTGGGGCCCTTGGCCTTGGGGAGCAGGAGAGGCAGGCCCCGGCCTGGGCTCTGGTGGCTCTTCCCCCGGCCTGGCCTGTGGGCTAATGTCGCCTTAATGCTGTGGTCAGGCAGCCACGTGGCTGGGCTCCCTGGGCGGGTAGGGCCACATAATGGACGGCCCAGACCCGCCCGCTGACGGCTCCATTAAATGTGGTCGATTTTTTTTTTTCTGGTACCCGGTGTTTTAAGCTGAGTGTCTCTGGGCAGGCATTCAAAGTCCAGTTCCAGAGCTAATCTCAGAGGCAGGGACGGAGCAGCCCGGCTGCATTAAACGGCTAAATCTGGCACAGGGTGGGCGGAGCTCACTTGAGGAAAGAATAGCATCACTGTGGTCTTGGACATCGGTCATCAGGCTGGCTGTTCTCCCTGTCCTTCAGGCTATCAGAGGGAGTTGCTGGGCAGGGCTAGGGTGCTGGGGAGGGGTCCCAGGTGAAGACATTGCATATGGGGGCTCCGTGCTTTTGCTGTGTGTCCTCCAGGCAATTGCTGACCCTCTGTGTGCATTGGTTTTCATACTAGGTTTCCCTCCTGTGTAGGCTTTCCTACAGGTTGGGATTCAGGAGGTTTGGGGAGCTGCATAGTCTCTGTAGTTGAAAGATACCAGGACGATGGGGTCCAGGGAAGTTTCAAGGCTCCTGGGGCCTGAGGAAAAAGTCCAGTTCAGTCTGCAGGGCACAGGAACCAAAGGTTGAGGGGTCTAGGCAGGCAGTGGTCATAGTATGTCTAAGAGGAGGGCCAGGGTGGCTGTGACGGGGAGTTGGGGGCAGGAGAGACCCAGGCATTGGGGCCAGATGCCTTTTGGTATCACATTATCTGAGTTCCCCTCCTTCTGGGGTTAGGACCCCAGAGTGGGGTAGGCTAGAAGCTCAACTGTGTGGTAGGTAAGGGAGAGGAGCAGGGCAAAGGTCCGGACAGGGTGGGAAACACCTGTTGCTGAGCCTGGGTCGGGGGCGAGGCCATGGCAGTCCCCTAGTCCTAGGCCAGAGCCTGAGAAGTCAGTGAACTTGCTAAGAAGCCATGGGACCCCAGCTGGGTGGGGGGCATGAGGCTGAGAGTGAGGCAGGCCTGATGGCAGATCCTACCACACAAGAGCCAGAAGAGCCCTCAGAGGTAAAATTCCTTGATGGGGAAACTGAGGCTCAGGGAGGGAAAGGAGCTCGCCAAAGGTCACATGGTAACAGAGCTGGGACTAGAAGCCAGGTCTCTGGTGCCCCATCACATCTGTTCTCTGCTGGATGAGGAGCTCTTGGCTGGGAGGATGCCTTGCTCATCTCCACACCCCTCCTGCCTGCCTGCACTTGACCCCCGGCCTCCAGCCCATCAGGGGATCTATCATCCCAGGTCCCTGGATGAACAACATCTTGATCACCCAAGGTGGGGCAAGGCTGGCCAGAGGCTTGGGAACGAGACTGACAGGGGTCAGGTGATGGAATTTCTAATCCCATCTTGGCCACCGGCCTGCCTAGTGGCCTTGGTCCTCTCTCTGAGTCTTGGTGTTGGCGTAAGTACAATGGGAGTGATTGGCCTGACGTGGGGGATCCTTCTAGGAGGGATTTGGGTTCTCTGCAGTGCTTCAGGGGTGTGTCCTGCCTGTTCCTCATACCTGTCTGGTGGCACGCCATGTCCTCTCCAGGCCCCTCCTCTTGGAGTCACTGTGAATCCTTCTTAATCCTGTGAGTGCCCACACTGAACTACACCTTCTGAGTCATTATTGAGTGCCCTCTGTATGCCCCACTGCCACTTGCTGGGCTCTTGCCATCAGGGAACCAACAGTTCAAGTGGGAAGACTGAGGGGGCAGGACATGTGGCCAATAGTGAGGGGTTGTGAAACTTGTCATGCTGCTGTGACAATGGCCTCTCTATTACTGGCTTCAAACAACCCAACTCTGTTATCTTATGGTTCTGTAGGTCAGAGGTTTCACTGGGCTAAGATCAAGGTGTAGGCCTGGCTGCATTCCTTCTGGAGGCTGCAGGGGAGAATCTTTTTCCTTGTTATTTTCCAGCTTCTGGAGGCCACCCATATTCCTTGGCTTGTGACCTCCCTCCTCAGCATTTAAAGCCATCGGCCTGGCATCTTCTGATCTCTCTCTAGCTCCGACACTCCTGCCTCCCTCATCCAGATGGGCCCAGCGTAATCACAAGGGATAATCCAGCAGGCTCTTGCATGTCAAATCCTTAACTTAATCATCCCAGCAAAGTCCCTTTCCACATCAGAGATTTGGGTGATTATGACCTGGGCATCTTTGGGGACCATTATTCTGCCTCCTACAGATGTCATGAGAGTCCCTGCTTATAAAACTATCAAACAGTACAGAAGTCCTGCCCAGGCCTTTCTTGGAGCCAGTCTTGGGTTCAAATCCCAGTTCTTCCATCTGTGAGCTGCACAGCTACGGTAGGCAAACCTGCCAACTGCTCTGAGTCTCAGTTTCCTCATCTGTAAATCAAGGATCATAATACTCACCTCTCAGGCTTACAGTGAACATTCAAGACATAATGGGTGGGGCAGACCACAGCACCCAGTCCAGAGTAGCTACTCCATAAATGATCACATCTGACTTAATTTTTAGATGGCATATAATACACCTTCTGGTTCTGGGTAGACTGCAGTGGATGGGCAAGGACGAGGCATAGACGAGGCTTGGGTTCTACCTTGTCTACCATGCAGTACCATCCTGGGGATGGGAGCATGAGTAGGGCAGCTTCACGATGCTTACATGCACTGAGCTGTCAGGCCAGGCCTAGCCCCTCTTGTCGCCATCTGATTCTTTCATTCACGCTGCTATTATTGGCTGAACTCCTACTGAGATAGAGGTATTATGGTGAGCAAGACAGACAAACGCACTCCTGAGAAGCTCATGTTCCAGTTATACAATTATACACAGAATAATTCCAGCTTGCTAAATGTTAGCAAGAACATAAATGGGGCAACATGGGAGAGAATAGTGGGATGATCAAGGAGGTTTCTCTACTTGATAGTTAAGCTGAGCCCTATTTATGGGAAAAGCCAAGCCTGGGAAGAGCTGGGTTTAAGCATTGACCTGGGCCTAGGGAACAACATGTGCAAAGGCCCTGTGGTGGGAAAGAGCTTGCAAATTCAGAAGCCAGTGTTGATGGAGCCAGAGTGAAAGTAGGAAAGGAATTGAAGGGAAGGTAGGAGGGAGGCTGGGCCAGATCTGGCAGGAATTTGGATTTTATTCTAAGGATGAGGGTGGAGGGTTTAAAACAGGGGAATATGATGATTTGATTTATGCTTTTATAGTTCACTCTATCTGCTGAACTGAAGATAGATTGGTGCAAGGTGGGGGGTGGGGGTAGATTGCATTATTGTTCTCAGTTATTCACTTCTTTCCATGGGAGGGTCATACAGTTCCGACCTCATTGACATCAGGTTTGATCATAAGACTTGCTTTGGGCACTGAAATGTGAGTAGAATTGCCATGTGCCACTTTTGGGCAGAAGCTTTAAGGCATTGTATGACTTGCAATGTCTCATTTCCTGTCTCCAAAACAACTTTGTAATATTCTAGAGGGAGGCGGCTTCATCTGCCCAGGTTACAAGAGAAGATGACATGGATGAGAGCTGTATCTGACCAGCAATGAACTGGCCGTGTGGCCGAAAAATACATCTCTGTTCCTGCAAGCCAATGAGACACAGAGGATATTTGTTACTGCAGCACTGCCTAACCTGGCCTGACTAATACGGGGACTGAGGATAGAACTGGGGAAGCCACCAGGAAGACAGACTGGTCAAGGTGAGCGATGAGGTGGTTGGTCCAGGGAGGAGGTGGAAAAGCGAGGCCCTTCTTCCCATCAAGCCTGTGAAGTGTTTCCACTTGCTAGGGGGTTAGCCCTGGGTGGGATTCAAGGAGGGACAAGCTGACTGAGAGTGACATTTCTTTTCTGTCTTAGGGTCCACAGGAACCACCAAGCTTATTTCTTGGTGTGCAAGGGCCTTGGACTTCTGGCTCCCCTGGGCTCTCACTGTCACCCAGAGGTGCTGGCTGCTCAACTCCACACCCATGTGGCTTGTCTCACATAAAGACACAGGCGTCTCGGGGCCCCTGGGTGGCTCAGTTGGTTAGGCGTCTGCCTTCGGCTCAGGTCATGATCTCAGGGTCCTGCGATCGAGCCCCACTTTGGGCTCCCTGCTCAACGGGGAGCCTGCTTCTCCCTCTCCCTCTGACCCTCCCCCAGCTCATGCTCTCTCTCTTCTCTCAAATAAATAAATAAAATCTTAAAAAAAAAAGACACAAGAGCCTCTCTTTGACCTTAGGGATGGCTTGCATGTGGCATTAAGACTGAAGCTACTTCCTTTGGGTTGATGGCCAGGAGCGTGGATGTAGCAACCAAATTTTGGTTGTCCCTTTTATTCTGGCAAGAGGCAGGCTGAAGACACTAGGAGTAAATGCTCTACAGGAAGAATCAGGGAAGGAGGTGGCACAGGTTATGGTGAAGGATCTCCTGTGCTTTCTCTATCAGCCAGGGAACCCCTGAATGTCTCCGAAGTCACCTGCTGGAGGGATAGGGCAAGACTTGGCATGCTGAGAAGGCGAATTCTAGGATGAAGGATTCTGCTTATGGTTGGTAATAACCAAATCCACCATTTATTGAATCATCCCCATAAACCAGATACTATGCTAGGTGCTTTAGATACACTGTCTTGTTTAACATTTATGACAACCCAGGAGGTAAAAATTACACATATTAAAAGTGGCAAAAGCAATATATGCCCGATGGACTGTTTTAACCATTATGAAAATGTGTAAGGTAGATTGGGAATGTCTCCACTGATATCATTCCCAGATATGTTCATTTAGCCAATTTATAGATGAAAAAATTGAGACTCAGAGAATAATGACAATCATAGCAGCTAGCATTCCTTGAGCATTTAGGATGTGTCAGATTCTGTTAGGTACTTTTCACACATTATCTCATGTAATCTCACAAGAATTCTTGGAGGAAAGTAGCTATTACCACCCCCACTTTACAGATGAACAACTGAGCCTCTGAGGCCATATTAAATGGCCTAAAGTCACAAAGAAGGTCAGAGGTGGAGCTGGGTTTTGAGCACAGGTCTGTCAGAAAACATTTCATCAAGTGTTTGCTAATTATTGCCCGGGTTCCAGGCTTTAGGAGCTGGGATACAGACATACAAGATGCAGACCCTGGCCTCTGGCGGCCACTTTCTTGAGGAGAACAAGAGGACCATGCAGTATTGATAAGGTCTTACATACAAAGAATTTTTCTGTTTTTGTATTTAAGGGGAGAAGGAGGGAGGGGACTCGAGTAAAGGCTTGGAAGCCTTGAGGCACCAAGGTGAACAGAAGGGCCCTGGATAAGGAGTCACTGGCCCTGGCTCTTATCCCAGCTCTGCTCTCACATGTATTCATCAAGTACCTCTGAGCACCTTCTACTGCCACCAAGACACAGAACAGTGTCCATTCTTGTAGGGCTCACAGTCTTATGGGAAGCAAGTCCCTGAGCAGGTGTGAAGAAAGTGGAGATGAGGTCATAGTCCTTACTGTGGCCCTGGAGGCCATGCAGACCTTTGACTTCTCTGGCCACAGCTCTAATCTTCACCCCTCCTCTCTCTCATGAGCTTTCTTTCAACTTTGCCCAGCCTCATGAGCTTTCTTTCAACTTTCTTAATGGGCCAGGTTTCCTACACACACAGGGTCTTTGCACGTGCTCTCTCTGTTTTTTTCTTCAGATTTTAGGTCTATCATTATTTCATCAAGGAAGCATTCCTGACTCTCAAGGCCCACCTACTAAGTGCCCTTATGGGTTCAGTGAGTATAAACCTCACTCCATAAACTCAGTTGTGCAAGAAATGGAATCTTCTTTATTTTCTATGCATATTTGTCTTTCCTTGCATTAATACCACACTATCTTAATTACTTTAGCTTTATAATAAGTCTTGATATCCACTGGTTTAAGTTCTTTAACTTTGCTCTTCTTCAAGATTATCCTGGGTATTTTTAACTTTTGCATTTTTATGAAAAAATTTATAATTAACTTGGCAGTTTCCACCAAAAAAGCCTGCTGGGGATTTCAATTTGGACTTGGATTTGGATTTGGATTGCACTGAAAATACAGATCAATTTATGGAGAAGAGAGAGTTTTACAATATAGAGTCTTCTAATCCATAAACATGGTATATTCTTCCATTGATTTTAGAACTTTAATTTTTTTTTATAATGTTTTGTAGTTTTCTGTGTAGAGATTTTATACATTTCATTTTATTTTATTATTATTTTTTAAAGATTTTGTTTTATTTATTTGTTAGAGTGAGAGGGAGAGAGAGCATGTATGAGCAGGGGGAGGGGAAGAGGGAAAGGGAGAGAGAGAATCTCAAGCAGACTCAGCCCTGAGCATGGAGCCCAAAGTGGGGCTCCATCCCATGATCCTGAGATCATGACCTGAGCCGAAATCAAGAGTCAGATGCTTAATTGACTGAGCCACCCAGGCACCCCTGTATACATCTCATTTAGATTTATTATTAGTTATGTGATTTTTTTACTCTATTATAAATTATATATTTTTATATTTAATTTTCTAACTATTATTATGGATATATAGAAATATAATTGTTTGCTAAATTTGCTGAATGATTTTAGTTGTTTCTATATTAATTTAAATTTTCTATGGACACAACCAGGTTGTCTCCTGCTTCTTCCTTTATTCTTTATGCCTTTTATTTATTTTTCTTATCTTATTGCTCTGGCTAGGATCTCCAGTACAAGGTTGAATAGAAATGTCAATAGTAGGGACACCGGAGTGGCTCACTTGGTTGGGTGTCCAATTCTTGATTTTGGCTCAGGTTATGATCTAGGGGTTGAGCCCCACGTCAGGCTCCACTGGGCATGGAGCCTGCTTGGGATTCTCTCTTGCCCTTGCCCTCTGCCCCTCCCCCCTTAAAAAATAAGTGGCAATAGTAGACACAATTGTCCCATTAACAGTCTCCAGGGAAGGTTCTCAATATTGTGCCACTAGGTATTGTTTGCTGTGCTCTTATGTAAATTCCTTTTATCAGGTTAAGAAAAATTTTTAAAGATTTTATTTATTTATTTGTCAGTGAGAGAGAGAGAGCGCGCACAAGCAGGGAGAGTGGCAGGCAGAGGGAGAAGCAGTCTCCTCACTTATGTGGGATTCCCACGACCTGAGCTGAAGGCAGACACTTAACTGACTGAGCCACCCAGGTGACCCAGGAAAAATTTTTAAATATATATTTGCTAAGAGTTTTAAAAATCATAAATATGTGTTGAGTTTTATCAAATGATTATTTTTACATTGATTGAGAAGATGGTATGATTTTTATCTATTTCCTTTTTGTATTAATATGGTCAATTATAATAATTGGTTTTTTAAAAAATTTATTGTTTTTAATTTTAATTCCAGTATAGTTAACATACCGTGTTATATTAGTTTCATGTATATAATATAGCAATTCAACAATTCTCTACATTACTCATTACTCTCTGCAGTGCTCATCATGATAAGTATACTCTTTAATCCCCATCACCTATTTCACCCATCCCCCCACCCACCTCCCTTCTGGTAACTATTGGTTTGTTCTCTATAGTTAAGAATCTATTTCTTGGTTTGTCTCTCTCTCTTTTTTTCCCCTTTGTTCATTTGTTTTGTTTCTTAAATTCCACATATGCATGAAATCATATGATATTTGTCTTTCTCTGACTTATTTCTTAGCATTATACTCTCTAGTTCCATCAATGTTGTTGCAAATGACAAGATTTCATTCTTTTTTATGATTGAATAATATTTCATCACACACACACATCACATTTTCCTTATCCATTCATCTATTGATGGATGCTTGGGCCGCTTCCATAATTTGGCTGTTGTAAATAATGCTGCAATAAACATAGGGATGCATATATCCTTTCAAATAGTGTTTTTTTATTCTTTGGATAAATACCCAGGAGTGTGATTACTGGATTGTAATTTTTAATTTTTCAAGGAACCTCCATACTGTTTTCCACAATGACTGCACCCATTTGCATTCCCACCAACAGTGCACAAGAGTTCCTTTTTCTCCATATCCTCACCAACACTTGTTTCTTGAATATCATAATGGATTTTTTAAAAAAGATTTTCTTTTTTAAGTAATCTCTACACCCATTGTGGGGATCGAACCTACAACTCTGAGATCCAGAGTTGCATGCTCTACCAAATGAGCCAGCCAGGTGTCCCTAATAGTGGATTTTTTTTTTTTTTATTTCAGAGAGAGAGAATGAGAGACAGAGAGCACAAGAGGGAAGAAGGCAGAGGGAGAAGCAGACCCCCTGCTGAGCAGGGAGCCCGATGTGGGACTCGATCCCGGGACTCCAGGATCATGACCTGAGCCGAAGGCAGTCGCTTAACCAACTGAGCCACCCAGGCGCCCCAACCTAATAGTGGATTTTTAAATGTTAAAATAAACTTCTCATTCTTGGGAAGAAAAATCCCAACTCAGTTGTGACTATAAAAACCTCCATACAGGGACGCCTTGGTGGCTCAGTTGGTTGGGCGTCTGGCTCTTGGTTTCAGCTCAGGCCGTGATTTCAGGGTCCTGGGATCAAGTCCCGAGTGGGGCTCCCTACTCAGTGGGGAGTCTGCTTGAGGATTCTCTCCCTCTGCCCCTCCCCCCACACTCTTTCTCTCATGCACACTCGCTCTCTAAGATAAATAAATAAATCTTTTTAAAAAATCTCCATACATATGGATTTGGTCTCCCTGTAATTTGATAAGGATTTTTGTATCTATCTCATTTAATCCTTACAAAAATTCTCCAAGGAAAGTAACTCTTGTGATCTCCACTTTACAAATGAACATTTGAGCCTTAGAGGGCTTAATTAATCATGAGATAGATTGGGCTTTAATTTCATTTTCTGCAATTTTTGGTATCAGGATTTTGCTGGCTTTAAGAGTATGTTAGAAAATGTTATTTAAAAATATATTCTTTGGAACAGTTTGTGTAAAATTGGTATCATTTCTTCTTTATATGTCTGGAAAAATTCATCAGTGAAACCATCTGTGCCTAAAATTTTCTTCGTGAGGTTTTTTCTAATGGATATGTTTTCTTTAAAATATATAGGACTGTGCAGATTTTCTACTTATTCTTCTATCAGTTTATGTTAGTTGTTTGAGGAATTGTCCAGTTCATCTAAATTATCAAATTTGCCCTTATAAAACTTTATGCAATATCTCCTCATTCATTTTTAAATTTTTTTAATATCTGTAAGCTCCATAGTGTTGTCTCCTTTTCTTTCAGATCTTGGTTATTTATTTTTTTATTTGTTTATTTATTTATTAGATTTTGGTTATTTATGCCTTCTCCTACACAAAACCAGCTTCAGGAAGCTTGGTGGAGGTATCCAGGGTCCTTCCAGCCTGTACACCACCCAGAGAGTTTCACTTGGGGGTCTTGCTCCCTCCCTGGATTCTCCTTGGAAGTGAGATTTATAGATTTTTCAGAACCTATGAAGCTAGCTGGTAATACTTGGCCCAGAGGAAACATAGTATAGGGTCCACCTTTCTCAGGGAGCCATACTCTCTACAGCACTGTTCACTACTTCTGACTCCCCAATCCCATATACTGCTATGCACATCTACATGCTTATACTTACACCAGTTCAGAAATCTTTATATAATCTGAGGGACGGGGGAGTTTGCTTACATAATCTCCAAAATTAGTGCATGACCTGAAGTTTTGACTCCCTTTTTTGAAATTCAAAAGTGAGGAAGAGACTCAAGTTTTCTCTTCCTGCTGTCTCATTGCTTTCTTGAACTCAAGCCAGGGCACAGGAGATGGGGTGAATGGATAGAGATGAAGCTTGGGAAGTAGGCAAGTGAGCTTGAGTAAGTCACTTAACCCCTCAGAGCTTCAGTTTCCTTGATAAGGAAAATCTGTGTCCCAAGATGGCTGACCGAGCCAGTGAGAGAGTCCGTCCTTGCCCCGGGGCTCCTCCGGGTTCTTCTCCCTGCTCTGCTTCCCACGCGCACCAATCTGGGTTCCTCTCCGGGCCCCACTTTGTGCACGCTCTGGGAGTGCCCAGTATGCAGAAGTAGAGGTGTATAAATTGCCCCCTTTGTTTGTGCTCGGGGCTCAGACCTTTGGAGACCACACTCCTCTGAGCCCACTGGCGTTAAATAAACCTCCTATCCTCCAAGATCTCCGGGTGCTGTTCGGTTCTTCCGTCGGTCGATCCAGTCCAGGTTCCGTAACATCTCCACTTGCAGAATGAAGGTAATGACCCCTATTCTGCCTTGCTCATAGTGTAGTGACAAAGGATCAAATGAATGCTCAAAAGCAAGGACTTAAAGAATATTTTATTGTGAACTCTACCATCCACTCAAAAGGGCATATAAATATATACATATAATTTAAGTAATTATAATATAATATAATATAATATAATATAATATAATATAATATAATACAACAGATGCCTGTGTCCATACCACCCAGCTCAAGAAATTGCTGTACCTTTGAGATTCCCTGTGGGTCTCAACCTTTTCTTCTCTTTCTCCCAGGAGGTGACTAACATACTGATTTTTGTATTAGTCATTCTTTCTTCTCCTTATAGTTTTACTTTTTAAAAAGACAGCCCTGGGCGCCTGGGTGGCTCAGTTGGTTAAGCGACTGCCTTCGGCTCAGGTCATGATCCTGGAGTCCCGGGATCGCGTCCCGCATCGGGCTCCCTGCTCAGCGGGGAGCCTGCTTCTCCCTCTGACCCTCTCCCCTCTCATGTGCTCTCTCTCATTCTCTCTCACACAAATAAATAAATAAAAAATCTTAAAAAAAAAAAAAAGACAGCCCTTAGAGAACAAACTGGTGGTTACCAGAGCGGGGGGTGAATGGAGGGATGAGTGATATAGGTGATGGGGACTAAGGAGGACACTTGTCGTGATGAGCACCAGGAGTGAATGGAATAGTTGAATTACGATATTGTACACTTGAAACTAATATAACACTGTCTGTTAACTATACTGGAATTAAAATTTTAAAAAGACAACCCTTAGCTATATATTTTTTAGCTTTGTCTATTTTTGAGTTTTATACAAACGAATGCTGCTATATGTCTTTCTCTGTGACTTGCTTCTTTCATTTATCATTTCTTGTGGAATTCTTCCATGTGTTTCTGTGTAACTGTAGTTCATTCATTTTCGCTGTTGTATTATATTCCATTGTAGGAATATACCACATTGGATTTATCCATTTCCTATTGATGGACATTTGGATCATTTCTAGTTAGGTTATTTTGAATAATGCTACAATGAAACACTCTTGTAGATGACTCTTCACATCTACAACCTAATGCAGATCAAAGATTTTCTTTAGGAGTGAAATTGTTGAATCTCAGGGTGTGTGCACGTTGAATTAAAAAATGTTATCTACTAGATGTATTCATTTCCTATTGCTGCTATAACAAATGACCACAAACAGTAGGTGAAACATATTTATTTATAGTTGTGAAGATGGAAGTCCAAAATGGGTCTCGCTGGGCTAACATCAAAGTGTTATCAGGGCTGAGTTCTTTTTGGAGGCTCTAGGGAAGACTCTATTTCTTCACCTTTTCAAACTTCTAGAGGCTACCCCCATTCCTTAGCTAATGATCGCTTCCTCAATCTTCAAAACCAGTGGTAGCATCTTCAAATCTCTCTCTGACTCTGAGGCCTCCCTCTCACTTAAAAGGATTTTGTGAGTATATTGGGCCTACCTGGATAATTCAGGATAATCTCCCTACCTTGGGGTCAGCTGATTAGCAAACTTCAGTCCATCTGTAACCTTAATTCCCCTTTGCCATGTAACCTAACTTCTCCATAGGTTCTGGGCATTAGGAGGCGGACATCTTTGGAGGGGATGTGTTGTTCTGACTACCGCCCCAGATAATGCAACATTGTTTCCTACAGCTGCCTGCCTTTTTATACTTCCGCTGATGGAGGTCCATTTCCTTTGTTCCTGTGAGAACCACTTTTTACATTTTTAACTTATTTTTTGTGTTTTGGTTATAATTTTTTTATTTTGAAATAGTTTAAAATGCATAGGAAGTTCTAGAAATAGAACAAAATTGTACTCTTCACCCAGCTTTTACATGAACACTTTCTATCTTGTGTGTTTGTGTGCATATGTGTGTGTGTATAGTTCTATGAAATTCTATAACGTGTAGATTTGAGCAGCCATCACCACAATCAGGATAAAGACCCCTTTTAAACCCTCAGCATGGTAGGAGTTTAGAGATCATTATGAGAAGGCCGGCCCTGGAGGCCTCACGTGGGTAAGAAGAATGGCTCAGGGCCAGGGAGTGCTCTGGGGCCAGGGCATTGTGGGGGGGTGGGGGGAGAGAGAAAAGGAGGACATGGCACTTGAGGTGCTGATCCACCAGGAGGCAGTCCCGCCCACGGAGTCCTGGCGAGGATCACCTTGGCCAAGTCCTTCCCCGTGCACCTGAGCGCTCAGGCAGCAGGGAGAAGCAACGACTTTAACTCTCCCAGATTAATCCTGCTAAGTTGCAACAATATTGATATGCTATTATTTTCCACCTTTATTCATCCCCCGGCGAAGAAAGAACGACTCCCCCCAGGCCATTCATAATTGAAAAATGCTTTTAAGGCCTTTACGAGTTGAATACTAAATTTCGCGAGGTGCCTGCTTTATTGGGCCTCCAGTCACCAATGATACATTTGCTCCCTAATGTTCTTTAAGGAAAGGAGCTCCAGAGGCATGATGGATGGGACCGATCAGAATCAATGCTCATTAGTGACTCCAGTGGCCAGGTGGGTCTGGGCTGCTCACTGGGGTACATGGGCTGGGTTGGGGACTGGCTCTTGGCAAGAGCAGGGGCAAGGCCTGTGGGCTGCCATTTGCCTTAGACTGTGACTTACTTACTTACTTTCATTCATTCATTCATTCATTCAATAGATTCTTACTTTGCTCACTGCGCACCAGGCCCGACGGTGGACATAGAAATGAACCAGAGCCAGCCCTGCCCTCAAGGAGCTCCCCACCGACACACGTAAATCAGGGCAATAGAGTGGTTATGTGTCTGGTGTTGGGCGTGTGCTCAGGGCCTGGGAAGCATGATGGCATGATTAGTTTTACATGAGGAACTGGCAGGCAGGAAAAGCTTCATATCAGAGGCAACATTTTACGGTGTGAATGAAGGAATGTGCCAGAGTGGGAAGGGTGTTCCTGGCAGAGGGGCAACACAGGCAAGGGCAGGAGATGTGACCCAGCCTGGAAAGAGGAGATTGAGCCATCTGACTTCTTAGATGAGTCACCCTGGTGACTCCAGAGGTGGCCAACACTGCAGTCTTACTGATCTGACTCATGGAATCCCGGAACTGGCAAACACAGAATAAGAAGGATCCTCAGAAAACATCTGGTCCGACCCCTCTTGATGCTGATGGGCAGCCGGGGCTCAGAGGGGAAAGGGGGCTTGAGCAGGTAATGGGAAGAAGAGCCAGCACCCAGGGATGAGCTCCTGGCTGGGATTCTGACCACACAGCTGTGGCCTCTTGGAGACGACAGTTCAGCTTGACATGGACCGTGGGCCTTAGTTTATCATTACATGCAAACATGGGCTCGTTACACGAAACTTGAAGTCCCTTCAGCTCCCAAACTCTGTGAAGCCCCAAGGGAGTAAGAGTCTTATGTTGGGTGACACACAGCTGGCCAGTGAGATGGGTGGAGGGAGGCTAATGTCTGATGGCCTCCTCATCAGCATCTTCTCCTTTAATCTCTAACTAGCCTTGGGGGCACACAGCGCACCCTCATTTTACAAATAAGGAAGCTGAGGACTTAGAGTTATGTGACTTACCCAAGGTCACACAAGAGGCACCCAGGATTTGAACCCAGATTTTTTTTTAATTTCAAAGCTCATGTGCTTCCCATTGTCCTGCGCTGTCCCCTCAGGGGCCTCAGAGGGAAATTTAGACAGACACAAGACAACTGCCCCTTCTGCGGTCCCTGTGGGGACCTTGGCGCTGGCTCAGCCCATGGGGTCTGACTACTACCCACGAGTAGTAAAGCCTGTGTCAAGTCATAAAGGGACCAGGTTGGCCCTGTCCTCTGTTCTGCCCTGAGAACACTGCTCCGTCTCTGTCCAAAGATCTAGGGGTGGTAGGGGTATGGCGAGGGAGGGCAGCTAAGATGGGCAGAAGGAGAGGGCCTGGGGCCTCAGCTCTGGATCTCTCCTTCTTCTCTGGGCAGGCCTCTCTCCCAGGGCCTACTGAGGACCTAAGGAGCCTTGGCCTGGCCCAGGCCTGACATGGGGAAGGGGGATAGTCAGGCCTCAGACCCCTGCAGCTGGTCCCAGGCCTCCCTCCTGAGCTGTGGCGTTGGGAACAAGTCCCTTCTCCCTGAATGACATCCCCCAAATGGCCCGTGCAGGCCGGAGGGGCAGCAGAGCTCTGTGTCTATCAGAGGGAGAGTCAGCCGTAAGTGGCCCAGGTGCCTGGCACGGTCGCAGAGCCCGGCTCTGTGTCGCTGACAGGCCGCCTTCACTCCGAGGAGCTCACCCTGGAGCCTCAGGTGACACAGCAGCCTAGTACCCCTTTTCTCTTCCTGGTTCCTGGATCCGTCCATCCCCTGGCTTGAGTTCCCTCCAGCACTAACAGGGCCCGGCCAGGCCAACCGCCCAGGGGTAGCAGTGGTTCGTTGCCCATCCCCCACCCTAGAGACAGCCTGGCTTTCTTCCTCCCCTCCCCGGAACTCTGCCCCTCCAAATGTTCCTTCTCTTCTTCAAAATGCTGCACTTCTCACCCTTGGCCTATCCCCAGGTGTCCAGGAGCTGGCCCCTCTGGCTGTAGGTCAGGTGTCACTTCCTCAGAGAGGAGCCCCAATCTAAAGCCCCCCTGACTCCCAACTCAGTGCTTCGAAGCAGTTCTGTGGCTCAGTGGATAAAAGCAGAATGGATGTGGGTTTAAATCCCTGCTCTGCCACTTACTAGCTGAGTGAGAGTAAACAAGGGATCTCACATCTCTTGGTCTCTGTTTACTTACCTGGAAAATGGGTGGGACTGATAACAGCTTTCTCCCCCTGTGTTTGGGCGCAGTAAACCAGAACATGTGGGTGGGGGTCTTGGTGCAGCACACAGGGGGGGCTCCCTGAAAGGAATCTGATATATTGCTGGGTCAAAGCAGAGTCCCTCCAAGTGAGCGGGGCTGGGGTCAGGACAGGCTGGATGTGGGTGAGCTCTGGGCCTTGGTTCCTCCATTTGAGATGAGAACAGACTCATTCTTCATGAAGATACAGGAGTGAGTGTTAGAGAAAATGCTTCAGAGCATGTATGCTTAGAGCAAAGAGAGACGAAGAGCACATACTTGACATCCAGACAGGCGTGGGTTTATGCCACAGCTTGGAAAATCACGAGCTGTGTGATCTGGTTAAAGAAATTAACCTGGCTGGGGACACCTGGGTGGCTCAGTCTGTTAAGCATCTGCCTTCAGCTCAGGTCATGACCCCAGGGTCCTGGGATCAAGTCCCACATCGGGCTCCCTGCTCAGCGGGGAGCCTGCTTCTCCCTCTGCCTGCCGTTCCCCCTGCTTGTGCACGCGCTCTCTCTCTCTCTTTCTGACAAATAAATAAAATCTTAAAAAACAAACAAAAAAAGGAAGTAACCTGGCTGAAGTTGGGTCCCCATCCTGAGGATCTGAGCTTGGAGTTCTGCCCTTGGGGTGCTCATGGGAGGTGCCGAGTGGAGACACAGCAAAGGAAAATTTGCAGTCTAGTGTAGAGAATGTATTCATATAAGACATCGGGGGCCTTGAGAACCAGCAGAGGGCCCTAACCCAGACTCTGGGTTAGAGAAGGCTTCCGGGTACAACTGGCATTGGAGCCAAGACCAGAGGGCAAGGAGGAGCCGGCCAGTGATAGGAGTGTGGAATAGGGAAAAAGAGCTCCAGGCAGGAAGAATAGCATGTGCAAAGGCCCAGAGGTGAGCATGAGCTTGTTCTCCATAGTCCTCTCATTACTGGGTTTAAAGAGATTTCTCCCTCCAGTGGCTATCTACCCCTTCCCAGGAGCATCTGGGCTTTAAATATCCCAGCCCAATCTCTGGACTCAGATACTCAGCCATCAGCATCTGCACTAGTTAGCTTGGGCTGCTGTAACAAAATACCATAGGCTGGGGGGGGGGGGGGGGTTTACATGATAGATATTTATTTCTCACAGTTCTAGAGTCTGGGAAGTCCAAGATCAAGGTGCCAGCCAATTAGATCCCTCGTGAGGGCTCTCTTCCTGGCTTGCAAACTGCCACCTTGCTCCACAATGGCAGGAAGAGAGAGAGAGAGAGTGGTCACTCTCCCTTCCTCATCTTATAAAGCCACTAATATCATCTTGAGGGCCCCACTCTCATGATCTCATCTAACCCTAATTACCTCCCAAAGGCCCTATTATGTTAAGGTATTTGTGGGGAAATAATTCCGTCCATAGCAGCATCTGCCAGAGGACTGAGGGCGGCACCTGACTCCCTACCCAGACCTCCTGGGTCAGACTCCCCAGAGGAGGATCCCAGGAAATCATATTTTTATTTACCTCCTGGGATTTGGATCCATACACACGATGGAGAGACCCTTCTGGGCAGTCCTCAGTTTCCTTGGGCTCTTTGCAGTTCCTAATCTCTCTCAGACCGCCTGGCCAAAACTTTCTCATGCTTCAAAACCTGTCCCAGGCTCCACCTCCTCTGGGGAGGCTTCCTTCACCCTTCTCCAGTCCCTAGTGTCAGACCTTCCTGCCACTGGCTCATTTCTGAGTCCTGCTCTGGTTTCTCTGGCAGAAGTGTTACTGATCGCTCACACAGTGGCTCTTGAACAATGTGTTGTAATTATTTGTTTAGATGTCTGGATCTCTGAGACAGACATGCACCTATATGAGCCCAGAAGTCAATATAGGGCCTAGTGCCTAGTAGGCCCTCTGTAAAATGTTCTGGATGGATAGAAGATGAAAGAATGGAAAGAAAATTGGAAGGAGGAGAAAGGATAGAAGGAGGGATGGGAAACAGATGAGGGAGGGATGGGAGGAGGGAGGGGGGAATGACTTGGAGGAGAAAGGATAGAAGGAAGGCTGGGAAGAAGATGAAGAGAGGGATGAGAAGAGGGGTGGGAGGAGGGATTAGAAGGAGAGAGGGATGGGAAGAGGGGCGGGTAGTAGATGAGGGGATGGGAAGGGTGGGAGGAGGGGTGGATGGAGGGATGGGAGGAGGAGTGGGAGGGGGATGGGAGGAGAAGGAGGGGGAGGGGGATGGGAGAAGATGGGGGATGGGAGGAGGGATGGGAAGAAGAGGGGGGGGGGATGGGAAGAGGAGAGGGAGGAGGAGTGGGAGGAGGAATGGAGAGATGATGGAGATGGGAGGAAGGGTGGGAGGAGGGATGGGAGGAGGAGGGGGAGGGGGGGGGGAGGGGAGGAGGGATGGGAGAATGACTTGGAGAGAGGATGAGAGGAAGGATGGGAGAAGGAGTAGGAGGGACGAATAGGAGGAGGAGGAGAGAAAGGCTTGGAGGAGGGATGAGGAGGGATTGGAGAAGAGTGAGAGAACAATGGGAGGAGGGATGAAGGATGAATGAATGAATGAATGGGTACGTGAGCAGGTGAACACAATCCCTTTGACCACTGTGGCTCTGCCCACCCACACGGGAGCTGCAACTCGCCTTAACTCCAGCGGGCTCACTCAGTTAACCAGGCCTCTGTTTTACTAACACCCTCTTCTGCAGCAGAGGCAATTAGACCAAACGGCTGGAAGCTTCTCCCCAGGCAGCCCCACCTGCCCTGTCCTGTCCCATTAACTTCCAATTCAACAGCCATCCCCGACCTGCAATGTATAATGAAAGACATTCAAAATATATCCAAATGGCATGAGTATTGATTTATTAATGCTGGGGAATGTTGCTCTAATTGAATTGAGATCCAGGAAGTAAGTTAATGTAGCTGACGGTGCTACAGGAATTGAATTACCCCAGGGCCCAGAATTATTACCTTTTCACTCTCTTTGTTGTCAGTGGGATAAATAACAAATCAATTGGCAATTCACCCTGGTGGCAAAAAAAAAAAAAAACAAAACACACACACACACACACACACACACAACCCAGCAACAGCAACAAAAAATGTCCACAGAGTCTTAGACACAGAGCCGGGGAATGGGTGTAGGTGAGGGGTGGGGAGCTTCCTGGAGGAGGTGGAGTGGGAAGGGGAGAAGAAAGGAGGGTCTGTCTGCAAGCCCGCCCCTTCTCTAGTCGAGTAGCCAGAGTCCCCTAGAACACCAGCTGCTTAGCCTGGAAGGGCCGCCACCGCTCACTGACCGCATCCCCGGATGCACGGCGAGGGCCAGAGATGGGGAGGGACGTGCCCCGAGTCACTCGGTGAGTCCCTGTGATTCTCACCACCTCCCTGGCCTCAGCTGCTCACACATTCCCAGGTCATAAGCTCTCTTTCTAAAGCCTCCTCCAATGCCTGAGCTGGTCCCCCTGCTCCCTCCTGCCTCAGGTGGCTCCACCCGAGGGTCCTCTGAGGCCCGAGCTGCCCACTGGGCGCAAGTCTTTGAGCGTCGGGTGTTGAGGGCTGAACGTTCACTTGGCCATTGAGAAACTTGTGCTAGGATTCTGGAAATGTCTCAGAGGATGAAAGACTCTGGTCTGTTCCATCGTGAAGAAGAATCTCAGGAGTGAGGCCAGGAGACTGTGATTTCAGTTAGCATCTTCCTCAAAATCCCTCCCTCCCTCCTGTTTCTCCCGTAGTATCCCCATGTGTCTTGTGGCCTTCTCCCTACCTCTCCCGCAATGGGACACCTTTTGGGGGGATCAACGGTCTCTCCAAAATAAAGGATTGTGGAAGCAGATGTACTTGGCTTGCAAGCCCAGCTCTGTTTGTTTGGTGCTATAGCTTTAGAACTGTAACTTAGAACCCTAAGTCATCAGGTTCCTATCTCTGAGCCTTCGGTTCCCCACCTGTCGAACGGGAGCAGAACTCTTGGGAGCCTCATGAGATAGTGGCTCAGCAGTGCTCCAGAAACCTCGGAGCGGCTGACGACCGCCAGGGGCCTGGCCGGTGTCTGCCAGGGACCACACACTTCTCCTGCCAGACGCCTCCGGCCGTTGGCTGTCCAAACGGGTGTCTGCAGAGCAGCCCGGCTGGCCATGTTCTGGTCAAGGAAGAGAAAGGCTGAGTTAATTAAATCAACAGCTAACGGTGCAGGTTACCCACAAAAGTGAACTTTAGTGCCCCTAAAACCACTGACCAAAGGAGGGCTGGGAAAAAAAATGAAACCACAGTTGGAGTAAAATGGAAAAAGAACTCATCAGCTCTACATCACTCCAGCCGGCCACAGGTATCAGAATATTAATTGGTCTTTGACTCGATTTGGCTGTGGGAGTCAGGGCAGGCTGTGGCTTCGGGCAGCCCAGCTGAGAGCCATGGGCTGGCTGCGGGGCATGCTGGGAGCGCGGCCCGGGGTGGGGGTGGGGGAGGGGGGGCTGGCCGTGCACCTGCCGGGCGCCGGGCTGACGAGGGGGGCGGGTGTGAGTGAGTGTGGAAGCGGGCGCGGGTGCCCTTGTGGGTGTGAGGAGTCGGGGGTGTGTCGTGTGGCGAGCGAGCCCGGTGACGCGCAGTGTCACATGAGAAAGGAGCTGGGGCTGGGCTCGGCCCCTGAGAAGCCGGTGATCTGCTCCTCACAGCAGCCCCAGCAGGGAGGTGACTCCACGAAGGCGGCGGCGGAGGCTCACAGCGAAGCTCTCACCAGCTCACTCGGTCACCCGCAGCGGCAGTAAGGACCGCAGAGATAATGACAAAGTTCGCTCCCGCCCGGGAAGTGACCGGGTGGACTCAGAGCACGGGGCCCGGCCCAGAGGAGGCGCTGGAAGAGTCCCCTCCCTGCCCGGCCCAGGCGCTGCCCTCCCTGCCGGTGGCACAGGGAGGGTGGGGGGACTTGCTTGAGGTCACACAGCAAGTCAAAACCCAGGACCCCAAGTTTCCACTCCTAGTACTCTTCTCTCAAACTTCCGTGCTCCCAGGGGCCATGGGAGGGCATTAAAACCACAGCTCAAGCTGCGAAGTGGCAACTGACAGTGGCTTCAGTGTCCGGGAGGCAAGGGGGAGTGCTGGAGACTGTGACAAACTGGAGAGCCCAGGCCTGGTCCCAGGGGACAGCCGCTCCTCAGCACGGAGCAGGAACATGGGCCCATGTTGCCGGAGCACCTGCTTTTGCAAGCCAACCTGGGAATGTGGCCCTGATGTGACGTTTTACAATCTCTACAGCCAACAGGCTGCACTGGCCACCTGTGGGCCGCAGGTGGTGACTCTAGGGCTGTCTCTGGCCCTTGGTGGCGGAACTGTGGGAGAAGATGCAAGGCTTGAGACACCTGTTGGCTTATTGCATTCATTCACTTATTCACTCCACTCTTTCACCCTTCTGTCTGGGCTTTGCTGTCTGTCTGCTTTTTCCCCCGTGGGGTTCTGGCTTCCCTCTGGCAGAATGAGCCTGTCTGAACTCCCCAGCATCCCAGCAGCCGGGATGGGGGCAAGGAAGAATTTCAAAGAACATAGGAGCCCGCTGGTGCCTCTCTTGGAATCTTCCTGGACCAGGGGCAAGGCTTCCTTGGCATGGCAGAGAGTGGTGCTGAGCTGCAGAGCCCGTATCAGACAGACCCAATCCCTAGTCCTGCTCCTGTTCCTTTCCTAGGGACTAAAATTTGGGGTCACACGGGCCGAGGCTGGAATCCTGACTCTGCCACTGACGAACTCGGACCTTGAGCCAGTGGCCAACCCTCTCTGGGGCTTAGTGAAGAAGATCCTGCAGATACCCCGTCGTGTCCCACTGGCACTCACTCCTTCACACTCAGGGACGCTCACTGAAACTCTGCAACTCTGCCTGAGGACTTTTCCCAGCCGCGTGAGAGAGACAGGTGCTCGTGGGCCAGGTGGCCAGCACGGAGCGTGATGCCCTCAGAAGCATACCTTATAATAATGACACGTAGGGTGTTGGGGGACAAATATCCCAGCTCCTTCACCCTCTGGTTGGGATAATTCTTTTTTAAAGATTTATTTATTTATTACAGAGAGAGAGAGAGAATGCAGGGGGAGGAGGAGCAGAGAGAGAGGGAATCTCAAGCAGACTCCCTGTTGAGCAGGGAGCCCGATGTGGGGCTCAGTCTCTTGACCCCAAGATCACGACCTGAGACTAAAACCAAGAGTTGGACGCTCAACCAACTGAGCCACCCAGGCGCCCCTCTGGTTGGGATAATTCTGAGGCATATTCTATACTGTCTCCCAAATTTCCCAAGGGGATCAAGCTCCAGTTGCTCAGGGGGTAATTTGCTTGGTGACTAAAGCTTTCATGTCTCTCTTCCCTCCCCTTCTCATTTCCCTTCTTCCTCACCAGTGTCTCCTGGTCTCTTCTGAGTAAACTACTCACAGTAAGCCTGTGTCTCATGGTCTGTTTCTGGGGGAAACCCAACCTAAGAACCTCAGTTTACTCAGCTGTCAAATGGGTACATTTAATATCTCCTCAGAAATGCTGTGAGGATAAACAAGTTACTGCCTACATAAATGCCCAGGAGCTGCTGGGTACACTGAAAACCTTCCCTCATTAGGTGGTAGCTTTTATTATTTTTGATATTGTTGTGATATTGGAGCTGACCCCCCAATCCCAAGGCCAAGTCCATTAGGGCAGCTTTGAGGTGGGAGCCTGGCTACCCCAGGAGGGCCTCAGGGGCTGACCAAGGGCTCGGGGTGGAAGGGCAGGGAAGACTGCCCTCCTCTGTGGTGAGGATGGTGGAGTCTGTGTAGCAAAGAGGGTTGGGCCCCAGGGGAGCCCATCAGCACCACCCCTGCCCCCAGAGCTCGGAGCTGTTAGTGAAAATGGTGCTAATGGGGCTGGGCCCAGCTGTCACCGGGAGGGGGAAGGGGCCTGAGGGAGGGGCAGGTGCGGGATGGCTGAAGAGGGTCCTGCAGCCTGGCCCGCCCAGGGCTGCCCAGGGCCCCAGAGGCAGAGTCTCCTTAACTCAGCACAGGAGGCTTCGGGGCGGGGGCGGGGGGGGGGGTTGGTGGCTGGGGTACCCCAAGCTGTCTCCCTAGACAATCAAATACAGGTCTTGTACCTGCCCAGATTCTAGTGGGTTCTTGAGCCAGGACATTGGGCAAGACACTTCTCTACTCTGAACCTGTTTCCTCATCTTTAAAATGGAACTAGTGATAATACTGACTTTCTTGTATTATTTTGAAGATTCAACTCCAAAATAAAATTAAATTGGGCCACAGAAGGGTGAGTAAGTTCCCCTCCCTGAGAAAGGGCCTGGCCTCCTCTCCCTGCCCAGGCCTCTGCTCAGCGCTCTCTCTCTGGCCCTGCCATAGTCTGGAGGCTGGAGGTGGAGACCAACGTCTTCTCTGACTTGTCTGCCTTTGGTCTCAAACCTCATGTAAGTCCCAGGGGCTGTGGTCGCTGCGAAGTCTTTGTCTCCAGAGGGCTGTTGCCCCAGGGATAAAGGGCGGAGGGTCCCCCCCCTCCACCCCAGAGCAGGAAGGAGTGAGGTTCTAAGTGAGTCTCTGGCCCTCGGTCAGTGTAGTTTCCTGTCGCACACCTCCCTCCCGGGACAGCTGCCCTGGATTTGGGTCTCCAAGTTCCCGCAGCCAGAATCACACTCTCCTGCTTCACACCCACCTTGCGTGACGATCCTTAATCTAGCACTCGACAGTTTGCAAAACCCCTTGTGTATTCCGCTCCTCCAGGGGCTTCTCAGAGTCGGCTCCTGAGGTTCCAGGCTGCCATTAGGATTCCCATTTTGAAGTTCAGCCAACTGAGCCGGGCCAGAACTAGGGTGAGGCAGGCCAGGGGTCCAGGGCTAACCTGTGCTTGCGGGAGCCTGAGAGTGAGTGCCCTGGCTTGGCCCACCCTGGTGCTGGGCCTGAAAATGAGGCCGGAGGGGCAGAGCGGGCCACTGATGGGGGTCCCCCCGACCCTTGTGCTGGGCTGTTTCCTCTCTACCACAGCAAGGACGGAAGGCTTGTTCATGAGCAAAGTGACCCTGGAAGAAGGAAGGTGGGATCTGTGGGTCTGCATGGGGTTGGGGTCTGGTTAGATAGGAGGCCTGGAAGCATAGGAGTCTGCGGCTCTGCCCAGGGAACAGCTGGGAAAGCCCGTTATTTCAACTGCGGCATGAGGCCCATTGGGGGGGGGAGGGCGTGATTCTAGTGACTTTCTGGAAGGAGGGGACTGCCCTGCGTGGGGGGTGGGTATCAGTGTCCTTGAAACTGTGAGGGCAGGAGGCCTCCAAGGGGCAGGACTCTTTGGCCGAGTCTGGTGAAAATAAAAAAGGCACAAACCTCAAGACCTGGCCATCCCACTTCTAGAAATATCTGCTGGCACGTCCTACCTGCCAGGCAGTTTTAAGTGCTTTATATATATTAACTCATTGAATGACAAGGGCCCTCTTAGGTAAGGGCACTGTTGTTATCCCCATTTTCCAGATGAGGGCACTGAGTCCCCAGAGAGACTGACCCGTGCAAGCCGCCTTCTGCTCAGGTGCTCCTGGCTGCCATGAGGTTCTTCCTCCACCTTCAGAAACATTAGCCTGGGGGTGATGAGACATACCGGAGAGTTCATGGAAGCTTTGCTTGTAGGAGCAACACAGCCAAGAGGGAGCCACGTCACCGCCCGCTGACGAGAGCCACACACGCTCCAGAACAATCCACCAATCCCTCCGACGCTGAAAAAGAATGAGGTCAAACTGTATGCTTTATATTGAGACAATCTATTAACTGAAAAAAGTAATTTGCTGCTGTGTGCCTGAGCCCATATTTAGAAGGGAAAGAACGGAACCGCACACATCTCACTAAGTCTTGGAAGAGCTGGAAGGGTCCAGACCAAACCGCTGCTGTGACGAGGCCGCTTCTCAGAGCAAGGGTGGGGGTGGGGTAGAGAACCAGCTTAGGCCAGAGTAGGAAACTGTTGCAACGAGCGTAGGTTATTTTTGTAATTGCACAGGAAACATGTTTTTTGAAAGAAAAGATAGGAAAGAACCTTCTAAAGGTGTCCTGGGAACCCCTCCTCAAGTTTTGGCTCTCAGACCCTTGTGGGGAGGCCTCCACCTGCACGGACTGGCCGACTCAGGTCCGTCCCTACCCAGAGGGAGAGGCGAAGGTGTTGCGAGGGGAACTCCCTGCTTTCTATCTTGCTCTGTGTCCCCTCCAGGCTGTGACCCCCTATGGGGGTCAAGGGCAGTGGGCCAGGAGCCAGCCTCTACCTGGGAGCACCCTCCTCCCCACCCCCCAGGCCCTCTCCTCTCTGACTCCGACCACTTGTTCGAGTTTCAGGCCTGTTTTTTTTCTTTGGTCTCAGTTGTCTCACCTCCAAAATGGGAATAATGTCCTTCCCAAGCTTGGTCTGGGGATGAAATGAAATGCATTTTGGGAACTGTCAAGTAGGGCAAGATTTGAGGGATTATAATTTTTCTTTACTAGTGACCTTTTGGATCTAAGAGATCTGGATTCGAATTCTAGTTCCACCACTGACCAGCTGTGGACAAGACGGTGAACCTCTGACCTCAGTTTCTTCACCGGCAAAATAGAAACAAAAGTAGATTGTTCACAGGGTTGCCATAGAAATTCAAGGGGGGGGCCGGGCACCTGGGTGGCTCAGCTGGTTAAGCGACTGCCTTCGGCTCAGGTCATGATCCTGGAATCCCTGGATCGAGTCCCGCATCAGGCTCCCTGCTCGGCGGGGAGTCTGCTTCTCCCTCTGACCCTCCCCCCTCTCATGTGCTCTCTCTCATTCTCTCTCTCTCTCAAATAAATAAAAAATCTTAAAAAAAAAAAAAGAAAGAAAAGAAATTCAAGGGGGGAATTTAGGAAGACATTCAACATGGTCCCTGGCACGTGGCAAGGGCTCCCTAAATGGTTGTCATGATGAGGAAGAAGGTGCCAGGGGCCGCCAAGGGGCGCTGGGGCTCGGCGAGGCCTGAGCGGGGATTACGGGGTGTGACGGCTAATGAAGGCCCAGGAGAAGGGCGACCACTCAGGAAGTTGGGCCTTCTTTCTGTCGTGACTTCAAGAAGGGGAACCAGGGCTGGGGTTTGGCAGGAGGAGTGTGGCCACCATGGTGAGTCCCACAGCCCAGCCTGGGGGCTGCTCTCCCACCACATGCTGGCCAGGCCGCCAGGGAATGGAGAAGTAGGAGCCGTCTCCAGGGGAGGGCCAGACAGGCCAACCGAGCGTGGAAAAACCCTCTGGTCGGAGTGGCCTGGGGGATGGAAAGCGCCGGCCCCAGGCCTGGCGACCTGTATTCCGACAGCCCCGGGTCCCAGGCTTTCCCAGCGCGGATCCACCAGGTCAGCCAAAGCCAGTCTGCTGGTCTGGCCTTGCCACGGCTCCTTCGTGTCCCTGGAGTGAAGCCTCATGCAGCTCCTTTCCCTGACCTTCCTAGCCTGCGTGGGTCTGACTTCAGCTTGCCCTCAGCCTTCGTGGTGTGGCCTGAGGGGCGGCGGGGGACTCAGTCTGGGCCTGGAGCTCTCCCGGGCTGCTGAAGGGGCTGCCCTAGCTCCTCCAGCTTTGTCCCAAATCCTCAGGAGGACTCTCCCCTGGCTGGGTCTGCACCAGCTCCTGGGACAGAACGGGCACACTCCCTCCGTGGAGATGGAGACTTCTCAAGGTGCAGAGAAGCTCAGCCAGAGTCCCAGGCACAGCCCGGTGGGGACTGGGTCACCACCATGGTGGCCACAGACATGTACTGTTCAGCTCACCTTCGGGAGATCCTGACGTGGGGGGCCCAGTGGCCGAGCGCCACATCTCCAAATCCACCACCAGCCAGGCCACATCTATCCAATCCCTGAGCCTGGCGGAGGTGTCCGACCTGTTTCCTGCTCTGGAGGCCCTTCCTGCCCTGTTGTCCTTCCCAGGCATTTCCCCTAAGCAATCTCTTGCGTGTCCAATCCCACCCTGACGTCTTATCAGAGGGCCAAATAACACACTCATTTTACAGATGGGAAAACTGAGGCTTAGGAGTGGGAAGTGACCTTACCCAAAGTCACACAGCATATTATGGCCAGAGCCAGTTCGGAGACTTCTTCCTTCCATCACTTCCTCCCCTGCTTCACTCCCTGGATCCAGTGTGGAAGTCCAAAACCAGGACAGCCTCTGTCTCACGGAAAGCAAGGCTGACTCTGGAGGTATCTGAGCTGGGAGAGGTGTGGCCTGGGGCTAGGGCAGGATGAGAGGCCTCCTGCCCCGGGGGGGGGGGGGGGGGGGGGGGGGGGCTCAGGCCCTGCTGGCCGCCTGGGGTCCTGCTGGGATCCCCGTGCAGGGTTCTCTCTGGGGAGCAGGACAGCAGCCTGGCTTTTAAAGCCACACAACATCATTAAGTCTGTGATGGAGCCCAGGCCCTAATGGCTTCTCCACGACTCTCTGTCGCCATTCCCCACTTCTGGGGAGGGCGGGTGAGGGGCTGGGAGATGGCTGCGTGGGGTGGGGGGGAAGCACTCTGGGGACTCTGATCTTGGACTTGGCCGCCCTCTGTGAAGGGGCTCCGTCTGACCAACTCCACGTTTCACTCTCGAGGCATCAAGGTTTGACTGGGCAGGGCCTGGTACAGCCTGTGTGTCCTCTACAGAGGGAAACCAAGGCCCAAGGGGGGGTGGTCACAGGACGTGCTCAAGTGCACAGCTGAAGCAGCATAGAAGTTTCCTCACTGCCTTGCCCCTTTCAGTGCTGCCTCCCTCCAAGCCCACCCCATCCGTCACGGCATCTGATTTCCTCTCACGCCTCTGTCACACGCAGACAGGCCACCCTTATTGCCCCTGGAAGGAGGCAAGGTTGCTGCCTCTCTCAGGAAGAAGAAAATCCAGGAGACTCATTCCCATTGGCATGGTTTTGCCTGTCTAGATTCCTCATTTCAACAGCGGGTTTGTATTTATCACAAAAGCACATGCCTTATTATATGTCATATATCATTTTACCCGTCAGGCCTCAGATAAACCGCAAGCTCATCAGTGTGGCCTGTGAGGCCTTGTGAGGCTGGCCCGGCCCCCATCTTTGACCTCCCGCCCTGCAGCCGCTCTGACCTGGGTCTCTGTGCTCTGGGCCTCCAGCCACCTTCCCCCTGCAGGGCTTTAGCCGGTCCCCCCGCTGCCGCCCTCTCCTCCTCACGCCTTCCCTTCCCACTCACTCCTCAGACCTCGGCTCGGGGCCATGCCTGATGGGGTGAGGCCCCTGGTATAAGCGCTCCTGCCACCCAATCCTGCTCATCCCCTTAAAAAGACATAAATATATTTGGGGTTCTTTGTTTTGTGTGCCTGTCTCCCCTGCTCTATAGCAGGTTCCTACGGCAGGGACATAGCGCATGATGTAGAAGGAAGGGAGGGAGGAAGGAAGGAAGGAAGGAAGGAAGGAAGGAAGGAAGGAAGGAAGGGAGGAGGGAAGGAAGGGAGGGAGGAAGGAAGGAAGGAAGGGAGGAAGGGAAGGAGGGAAGGAAGGGAGGGAGGGAGGAGGGAAGGAAGGAAGGAAGGAGGGAAGGAAGGAAGGGAGGGAAGGAGGGAAGGAAGGGAAGGAAGCTGAAGTTCCAAAGTTGACTTTGAGCTTCCCAGCCACCAAGGCAAAAAGGAAGATATGGTCGGTTACATCGGTGTCGGTGTGGGAAAGGAGGAAGCCCACCAGTTCCTCAGGGGAAGTCCAGCTCTCTGTGGGGAGGGTTGCTGAGTGATGGGGCAGCTGGTGCCTTCAGCATCCTTCCATGGATGCCCTCACGGATTTCCCAAGGCAACTGCTCACGCCAGCTGTGGACGAACGCTGGGAAGGAGACAGCTCAGAGCAGTTGGGAGGTGGCATTTCTGCAGAGGACTACGCAACGGGCCGCGACCCGCCCAGAGGAGCTGGTGGCAGGGCGTCCCCACCCTTGTGCACGGACACTGCAAAGTGCTCAGTCCCTGGGATCCGTGTTGTCAAACCAACCCCGGGGACTGTTTCCTGGCCTGGTCTTGGTGAAGCTTGGCTCTCAGAAGATTCTAGGCTGTGCTCCAAGCAGACACCTTGCCAGTGCTCTGGCCTGGGAAAGAGGCCACCCTGGCTGCAGGGGGCGTGGAGTGTGGAGTGTGCCGCCCCATCACTGCAGAAAGAGGAGCTTTCCCTCGTAAGGGCGAGGGTGGGCCTCGCCTGCACTCCTGTCCCATTTTCCACCAGTTACCTCACCTCACAGTGCCTACGATTCTTCCTTTGTAAAATGGGGGTTGTCTTAGCGCTGCCTTCAGAAGGATGTTGGCAGGATGAAACAAGGCAGTGTCCAGCAGCCATCAGCACCTGCTAGCCTCATGATTAGAGGGGCCTAGAGCCAAAGCCAGAAGGCTCTCACCAAAGAGTCAGAGACTTAGTGAAAGGGGTATTTGTGTGGGGAATGAAAGGCTGGGGTACATCTCTCATGGCGGAATCTAGGGATTGTCCTTCCTCAGCACTTCCATAGCGCACCATGTGCTCTGTCCTTGGTTTCCTGGAAAGGGAGTAAACTGAGGCACAGAAACACAGCCCACACACACCAAGAATGTGTCTATGCTGGGAGATTGGGGTGGGGGGAGATTGGATGCACCCATCTAAGAAGAGAAGGATCCTAGGTCCTTCAGGCCAAGTGCCCAGGTTCTGATACACACGGAGGGTCTCAAGCTGTCCTGGGGAGTGAGGGACAGGGTGGGAGGCCGGGAAGGGGCTCCAGCCATGGATTGAGCAGGAGGGAAGAATTTGGATCCCAGACCGGGGGGACGGAGGGCATTCGGGTGTGGGATGGCATGGAAACCATCACTGCTGGCAAGGGGCCCTGTCCAGGCGGAGCACTGTCACGCACCCCTATAGTCTCAACCTCTTGAGTCCCCACAGCAGCCCTAGAGTCGGTGTTCTAATCTCCATTTTACATAGAGGAAACTGAGGCACAGGGAGGCTAAGGAACTTGCCCAAAGCCACAAAGCTAGAGCCGTAGTCCTCTTGGGCTGCTATAACAAAATTACCACAGGCAGGGTATTTTGCAATAGAAGCAATAGATATGTATTTCTCACAGTCCTGGAGGCTGGAAATCCGAGATCAAGGTGGCGGCAAGGTGAGTCCGTTCTGAGGTCTCTTCTCTTGCCTTGCAGGCAGTTACCTTCTCGAGTGTGCTCACATGACCTCTTTGTGTGTGCATGGAGAGAGAGCGAATGAGCTTTCTGGTGTCGCCTCTCATAAGGGCACTAATCCTCTTGGATTAAGGCCCAACCTTACGGCCTCATTTAGCCTCAGTTACTTCCTTAGAGGCCCAATCTCTAAATACAACCGCACCGGGGATTAGGGCTTCGACAAACGGATTTGGGGGTGGGGGACACAAACATTCCGTCCATACAGCTAGGAAGGGACCAAGTTGAGAGCTGAACCCAGGTCACATGTCCAGTCCGCAGCCCTGGCCCTGAAATGCACATGTCAGAGGGGATGCTGCTGGGGTTCAAGGGCTGCAGCTGGGGTCTAGCCGGAGGCAGGGAAAGCAGGCAACGGCAGCCATGGAGAGGCAGGAGTGGGAAGAGGAGCTTCCCTGGGAAGGTCAGGGATTGACGGAGGGTGTGGGGAGTAGATCTGGCCAGGGCGAGAGGCTCATTAGCAGGAGACCCAGCTGGCCCGCTGCTCCAGACCATGAACTTGGCAAAGGGCAGCCATCCAGGGACAGAGGGTGGCCTGTCCATGCAGAAGGGGCTCCCAAGGAGGCCCCGGTCAGATCAATGTGGGCAGCCAGGTCGATGAGAGCTCAGCAGGCCCTAGGGACCAGACCTTGGCCGCAGAGCTGGGGGATAGCGGCACCGCTGCCGCGAGGGGCCGCGTGCTAAGCACTTCCCTCCCGCCGTGCTCACTGAAGAGGAACTCGATCAAGCCCAGTGCCTTCTGCGTTCCTCAAAACCCCCCTTCAAAGCTGCTCTTGTCCTCATTTCACAGATGAAGAAACTGAGGTGCAGAGAAATTGAACCTGCCTGTGTTGGGCAATCATTCAAACGCAGAAGCCTGACTCCTAGACTTTTTTTTTTTTTTTTAAAGATTTTATTTATTTGACAGAGAGAGACAGAGACAGCAGGAACACAAGCGGGGGGAGTGGGAGAGGGAGAGCAGTCTTCTCGCGGAGTAGGGAGCCTGATGCGGGGCTCGATCCCAGGACCCTGGGATCATGACCTGAGCCGAAGGCAGATGCTTAACGACTGAGCCACCCAGGCGCCCCCAGACTCCTAGACTCTTTTTTTTTTTTAAAGATTTTTATTTATTTATTTAACAGAGATAGAGAGAGAGCACAAGTAGGCAGAGTGGCAGGCAGAGGGAGAGGGAGAAGCAGGCTCTCCGCTGAGCAGGGAGCCCAATGCGGGACTCGATCCCAGGACCCTGGGATCATGACCTGAGCCAAAGGCAACCGCCCAACCGATCGAGCCACCCAGGTACCCTGGACTCCTAGACTCTTGATAATGCTTTTTTTCCAGAACTATCTCTCCTTGGCCCGGTTCTCAGTGCCTCCTTCCCTTGCTACTAGCTTCCCTGTCCACCTAGCTTTGGTGGACAGACTGGCAGGTGGTCTTTGCCCCTCTCATTTGTCAGTCTCTGGTTTGGTCCTGAGTGAATGGCAGGTGGAGGTGAGTGGGGAGGAGCGGGAAAGCAGAACTGAGCTCCGTGGGGCAGCTGAGCAAACTGGCTGGAAGCCAGGGTGGATGGGATGGGGCCACTGTCGTGTGTGGTCATCTGCATCCGCTGCCATCTCTGTGTCCCCTTGACCAAGCCAATGAGGCTGGCATGGGACAGTATGGCCTCTCTCAAGGCACTAAAACCCGGAGCCCCATATTGGAGGGGGCGGGTACCTGCATTGTAGATTGTGGTACACCTACTGTCTGCCGGGCACAGCTTTAGATATATAGGATTTGACAACAAGTCAAAACAGGGCAGTCCCTACTTGCATGGGGTTTACAGGCACTCAGGGAAGTCCGACACTCATCACCTAATCACATACAACAAGGTGAGATAGCCCCTGAGACCAGCATCATGAACATGGCATGAGACAGTGGAATGGGGCTGGCCGGGGGTTGGGGGTGTGACCTGGGAAAGTTGGTCAGGGAAGGCCTTCCCAAGGAAGTGGCAATTGAGTTGTGGTTTTCAGTATGAACAGGTTAAGAAGGAAAAGGAAGCGGGCACCACCTGTGCAAAGGCCCTGTGGTGGGAGAGGACAAGAAGGATACAAGTGCCTGAAGGAAGATGGCCAGAGAGCAGGAGCACGCAGAAGAGGATCGTGGTTTGGGGAGGTGGTTGGACACCTAGGCCAGAGGACCTGGGGCCTTGGGGTCCTGTGGAAGAGGTAAAAAGACTTCCCTAAGAGTTGTGGGATGTCAGTGAAGGGCATGACCACAATACCATGATTTTGTGGCTTCTAGAATGCACATTTCACCTTTAATGTCTCTGAAATTGAGATGAACTTTGTAATCTATAGTTTGTCTTAGTTTACCTGGCAATACTTTTCTTCACAATGCATGAAACCATGGTGTGTCTTAAAATTGATTGAAGATGTCTTCCACCAGGGGAAATACAGTATATAGATGAGAGTGACAGCACCCCAATGGAAGAGGTAAGGAGCCTGGGATCCCACCACTCAGCCCCCTCACCCCCACGGGAGTCTCTGCCACTCCCAAGACTCCAGAGAACACAGCTAGGTTAGAAATTAAGGGTCTTGAGTGCGCAGGCTTATTCATGATCCATATACTCGGGCCCCACCCCAGACAGGCCGAATCAGACTCTCTGGGGTGACTCAGGAATCCACTTCTCAGAGCCAGCTTGGGTGCTGCCGGTCTATTTAGTCTCCAAGGCCCTGGCCTTGACTGTCCGGGATTCTGTTTCTAGAACATGAGTTTTAATGTGGTTAGGATATTACAGACTGTAAAGAGCACCCTGGCCCTGCATACAGTAGGCCGGTTGCCGGGGGGGCAGACATGCACAAAAAAGGCCTGAGGTTGTTTCCCCACATCCCGTGGGAACAGAGGTCCTAGGAGCTTCCACAGCTGCCCTTCTCTGACTGCTTTTTTCCTGCCGGGCAATCTATCCTGCGAAGTTTTCTGGGGGCAAAGGAAAGGTCGTTTGTCCCCCGACCCCGGCCCCCACCCCTCTGTCTTTATCCTTACCCCCCTTCCTCCCCCCACTACACACACTGTTTTGAGGGCAGTAGCTGTTGGCTGGGTGGTAGCTAATGTGGGTCACAGAAGTCACCCAAGTGACGAGGATCAATAGCAGATTCAATTTCCCTGCTTCAATTTTAGAGCTTTTTAGCTTCACATCGGTTTGACTCAATTGGACAGAAAAGCAGCTGAGTGGCCGCCCGGGCCCCAGAGACCTTGCTTGGGAGCACCCCCCACCTTTTCCGACTGGCCTTTGAGTCCCGCCAGGGCCACACAGGGGGCCTGTATCAGGTGTCTACACTGCTGGAGGAAGAATGGCAAGGGGTGGCTGGGCCAAGGGCGTGTGGAAGGAACAGTATGGAGGCTGCTTCCCGCCTCGCCCCAAATCAGGGCTGTGGTCACTGTGCGCAGTGCAACTCTGTAAACGTGCTGGCTAAATGCGGGCAAAGGAGCTCACTTGTTTATTTTTAGTCCCTGGAGCCTTTCGGAGTCTCTGGCAGGCTAACAGTTCTGCTGCTCAGAGGAGGCAGGGTTATGGATATGGGTGGGGTGGGGAGATCTGGCCTTACATTCTGACCCCCCTCTCTGCAACACACACACACTCACCTAATGGTCCCCAGCCCCTCAGACTTCAGACCTGAGAAGGAAGGCACAGCGACGTGTATGGAAGGCTGTTCATTTCAGTGATAGCAAAGGCCTGGAAAAAACTCAGAGGTCCATCAGAGGAGGGAATGGTGGGTGTGTTATGGCATATCTATGCAATGGAGTCCTATTTAGTGGTGGAAGAATCAAGTAACATCAAAATGCACTCATCTGGAGAAATCTCTGAGACAGACTGCTAAATGGAAAAGCTAATTATAGAGCAGTGTAAACAGCACAATTCCGCTTTGTTAGAAAATGTGTGTGTGCTTGAATGAGCATATACCTTCTACACAGTTTTTTCTCGATATTCTTAGGAAAAGGATACGAAAGACACCATATTTGGGGATTTTACTTTTTAATTTACATAGCTAAGAAAAAAAGCTATGGCATATGGATGATTTAGCCTTTTTGTTTTGTTTTGTTTTCAGTATAAAATTTGCAACGGTTAACAATTATGATGATAGATCTGTATATACAAATACGGAAAGATATTCACACTGCTTTTTAAAAAGGCAATTTAGGGAAAAGCAGATATAACATGGTCCTATTTATGTAAAGTAAATCCTGCATGTGAAGATCTAAATAATATCTATGTAGGTTTCTTAAATGCACAGGAAAGGATCCGTAGAGTAGATATCAGTCTGTTAACAAGGCTCACTCCTGAAAAGGAGCAAGGAATTGCAGGGAGCAGGTGAAGGGAGCGGTCACTCTTAACTCCCAAGGCTTGGGGTGCTTTCAGGACATGGGGACCCTGAGAAGGGGTGATGAGTGGCAAATGGAGACAAATGGACAGCAAGGAGGAGTGTGGGTGCCCAGGAGCTTCAGTGATGGTCATGGCCGTCGGCGGAGGGATGCTTGGATCTGACTATTCATATTTGAACTCCATATCTGGGGCCAGTAAAGGAGGGGTGAAGGGAAACTATGTGGATGTGATGGGTTGGGGGACGATGTGAAGGCTTCTCCAGAGGGCTGGCCCTGCCTGTCCGTGTGGTTGCTGCATAACCAGGGGATCCCCCCACAGGCCTACCTGCCCCCAATTCCTCCTCTCCTTCCAGTCTTTTCTGGCGAGCAGGGGCTGAGGCCAGGGCAGACAGGCGTGGCCTTGGACGCTGGCTCCTGCCCTATAGCACTGACCACAGCAGCCACGTGCAGCAACCCGAGGCCTCCACGATGCTGACCTTTCCAGAGCCTTGATAAGGCATTAGTGTCCACACAGAGGCTGGGCCTGGCCTTCAGCCAATCTGGTCACTCCTGAGTCCCTAGGGCCTCCTGATTGCCCCTAAACCCACTGAATAAATGAATAATAGAGATGAGATGAGTAATAGATCTGCTGGTGGCATGGGGAATTGGAAGCAAACGGAATCCCGAGGGGAAGTTTGGGCTGACTGCCCAGCTCTGAATGGCAGGGTGGGGTACTGGGTATGCGGGGGTCAAGAGGGGATCCAAATAGCCTTACTTGAGGACTGAGCAGTCCTGGTCTGAGCAGGGCCAGGGGAGTAGGGAGGGGCTCGCAGGGCTGAGTAGGGCAGCACCCAGTCCTGCCACATGCCTGGCCTAGTCCAGCCGCTTCGCTGCTCAGGACAGGAATCCACTTCTCAGAGCCAGCTTGGTGTATGATGGGCTGTGTCCAGGGAAACATCAGAGAGGGACCAACAGGGAGTATGGGTATGGGAGACCAATGTATTATAAGAAGCGGGTTTTAATCCTGCCCCCCCCCCCCCACTTTCTAGCTGGGTGACATTGGGTTAGTTACTTAACCTTTCTGAGCCTCGATTTCCATTATCAATGAAATGGGGGTAATCACAGTACCTCTCTTATAGGCTTGTTTGGGATTACAATGAGATGTATTTAAAGTGTGTAGTGCAGGCCCAGACATTTATGAAGGGTTGAATAAACAGCAGTAACCATCCCCCCCCACCCCTTACTCATATTGGTATTATGGGTTCAGGGTCTCAGAAATACATGGCCACACAGGGGGCTAGGCTGGGATGACCAAGTTTCATGCTGGGAGGGGACTGGATGGGGACTTTGAAAGTGTCCTCTGAAGAGCCAGTGCCCAGGACATGCTGCCTCCCCCAGGAAGCCCACGGTGCTGTGGGTTTGGATCTGGGCACCACCAACCTCACCCTGGAGCAGGTCTGTGGGAAGCAGCTGGGTGAGGGGGTGAGGGTCAGCCTTGCTCGGGACTGAGGCTGTGATGTTCGAAGCTCCTACTCTAACCTGGGCTGAGGGGCTCAACAGCTCCTTTCCCAAAGAATCTGCTGGGGTGGTGACTTCTGCTCTGAGGGACACCCAACCTGGGCAAAGGTTTCTATCAATATCTCCCTGGTGCCACAGCAGGGGGCTGGGCAGATCAGAGTCGAGCTTTAGCTGCTGCAGCAGAGGTAGGCTAGTGGTGGGAGCCGACATTCTCCAAGGAAGGCCCTGGGTTGGCCCCTTGGAGTCAGTCTTGAAAAACAGGAAGTAAAAAAAAATTAGCCCTCATGTTGACTTCCAGGTGAACGAAGGGGCCTGGGAGGAGCAGGGCAAGGTGTTTACTCACGTTTGGGCTGGGAAGAAAAGAATTTCTTCTTGAACCTGGGACTTGGCCTCCTTCAAGAAGCCTCTAGGACAGACTGGTCACTTCCTTGAGCCACAGTGTCCCCATTTGTGAAATGAGCTTCATGGTGAAACTGACCTCCCCCGAAGAGAAAGCTCTTAGGACTGTCGAAGTCTCAGTTTCCCCATTTGCAAGCTGTGCTGGGACAATGCATGTAAAGCCTGTAGCTCAGGGCCCGGCCCTTGGTACTAGACTGAGCCCGGATCCTTTTCCTCTATAACAGCGCTTGAGGCAGAGCCGGCCGGGATTGCCCGCACCCCATGCCCCCCATTTGATAGAAGGAAATGAGGCTCAGAGAGACATGGTTTGGAAAGATCACCCAGCAAGGTGTTGGTGCAGCTAGAGGGGTCACAGAGCCACTGCCCTCTGCCTCCCCTGGTCCTGCCCCATCCCCACCCTCACCTCTGGGGGCTGGTGTCAGCAAAGTCAGGCCCCCCTGAACCCTCTGCAGCGGCCCTAGGGTGCCTGGGAGCCTAGCACCCTCTCTCCCCACTGCTCTAGCCCCCACTGGCTCCCGGCCCCCACTGGACCTGTGGTCTGGGCCAGCTGGACTCCCATGGCTGGTGGTTGAGACCCCAAAGCCACAGTCAGTGGGGCCTATTGATTGAGGGCCTTGCCATGGCCCCTGCGTGGGCCGGGCTCTGAGATGGGGCAGGAGGGGCTGCGCCAGGCCTCTAGGGAAGCAGTGAGGCTCTGCTCAGCCCTGCCGGTCACCTGGGCAGGAGGTGGGGCCTTTGGGAGCATGGAGAGCAATGGGCCAGATGCCCTTTGCTGCCGGCCACAGTGACAGTGACCAATATTCATGAGGGCTCTGCTCTGCTCTGAGCATTCTACTCACGTTCACTTATTTCATCCTCACAATTCTTGGGGGAGCTAATACCATTCATTCTCCCTACTCTACAGGTGAGGAGACAGAGGTGTGGGTTGTGCACCCTGCCCAAGGTCACACAGAGAGGCACTGCACAGCCAGCACTTGAACTCAGGCTGCCAGGCTCCAGAGCCCAAGCTTCCGTACCTACTTTAAGGGACGGTGAGGACCCACTAGAGGCCTCTCCTTGGGTGGGCAGAGGCTGCTCCCGGACCAGAGAGAATCAGCGGCCACCCGAGGCCTGTCTCTGTAGGGGGGAGGCCTGAGCTCAGCCCCCACATAGGGCAGTTAGTGTGATGATTACACATCTGGGCTTTGGGGCCAAATGGCACGGGGCTGGCCGGTGGTTGTTCCCTCCGCTGCGGGAGGTGGGATAGGCCTCCTTATGTTTGCTTAGGGGCACAGTGAGAATAACCCAAACAGCTTCCACATATCGAGTGAGTACTATGTGCCCGACACTGCTTGAGTCGGACATAGCAGTAAGTGGACGGGCCTAAAATCCCTGCCCTCAAGAGGAAACTGAGGCACAGCAAGGAGGGGAGAGCTTGCTAAGAAAAATCTAAATGTTCTTGTCGCTTTTTTGTTCTGGGAAGGTGGGAGCAGGAGATGCCCTCCCCAGAGGTCCAAGGCCAGAACTCCAGTAGACCTGTCTGGGGGTCTAGCAGCCTGGAGCCCGCATCTGCCGGACCCTCCTGGCTGACAGAGGCCACCCCCCACCCTGGGCCTGCTAGACTTGACTCTTCCCTCCTCATGTCCCCATTCCTCCTGCCCCTCCTCACTCTCCTCCCTCCTCTTTCTTTCTTTCTTTCTTCCTTCCTTCCTTCCTTCCTTCCTTCCTTCCTTCCTTCCTTCCTTCCTTCCTTCCTTTCTTTCTTTCTTTCTTTCTTCTTTCTTCTTTCTTCTTTCTTTCTTTCTTTCTCTCTTTACTTCTTTCCACAGTTGTGAACCACCACCACAATCAAGATAGAGAACATTCCCGTCACCTCCCAAAACTTGCCTCACACCCTTTGTGGTCAGTCAGATCCTTCTTCTTACCCCCTGGCCATTGGCAATCATTGATCTGCTTTCTGTCACTGTAGCTTGGTTTTCTCTAGAATTTCATATATGTTGAATTATACACTGTGTGCTCTTTTATGTCTGGCCTTTTCACTTAATATAATGCCTGCTTAGGTCTATAATTCATTTTGAGCTTACTTTTCCATCTGGCGTGAGGTGAGGTTGGCAGTTTTTGTAGTTGTGTTGCTGTTTTGCGTACGGAGTGCAGAGCTGCAAACTACAGAGGCCTTTTCCCAGGCCTTGAAACACAGTGGAGTTTGCCCTGTTGGATTTTGAAATTGCTTTGGACTGGGGACTGGTTTTTTTTTCTTTCATTTTCTCCCTTTTCGAATGGGAATGTCTACAACCTGAACCCTATGCCTGCCCCACCTTTGTCTTTGGGAGGCAAAGAACTTGTTTCTGGTTTCACAGATCCACAGGTGGAGTGGGGCGATGGCACGTTGAAGACGGAGGAAGGCGCTCTAAGGTGGCTGCTAGACTCTGAAAAAGGCAGAGAAATGGGTTCCCCCTCCAGAAAGGAACACGGTCTTGCCAACATGTTGGCTTTAGCCCAGGGAAACTGATTTCAGACTTCTGACTTCCAGAACTGTAGGAGAAGGAGCTTGTGTTGTTCACGGCCACTGCATTTATGGTAATTTGTTATATCAGCAATAGGAAACTAATACACTAACACAGTTTTGAAGAATAAAGAAGAACTTGTCTTTTCAGATACCATGACTTATTATAAAGCTATAGCAATTAAGGGAATGTAGTTAAACAGTGAAAGAGAGAGCCTATAAATATATCCACTTATAAATAAGGGCATCTCCTGCTCCCATCTTCCCAGAACAAAAAAGCGACAAGAACATTTAGATTTTTCTTAGCAAGCCATCGTGCCTCTCAGCATACAGCAGAAATCAGCATTTGCAGAGTGACCTAGTTATGAAAGAAATGGTGCTAGGTCAACTGGCTACCCAGATAGAAAAGGTAAAATGAGATCCCTACCTCACACCAAATATCAACATACATTTCAGAAGACTGAAAGCCCGGGCGCCTGGGTGGCTCAGTTGGTTAAGCGACTGCCTTTGGCTCAGGTCTTTCCCGGAGTCCCTGGATCGAGTCCCACATTGGGCTCCCTGCTCGGCAGGGAGTCTGCTTCTCCCTCTGACACTCCCCCCTCTCATGTGCTCTCTCTCATTCTCTCTCACACAAATAAATAAATAAAATCTTTAAAAAAAAAAAAAAAAAGACTGAAAGCCCGACATGAGAAAGAACAAAATTTGAAATTTTTAGAAGAGAATGCTTATTCCTTACATTGGGGTAGAGGTTTTCATAACAATATGCAAAAGCTCAAATCATAAAATAAAGGATTAATAGTTAAGATTTAATACATATGTGTTGAGCATATACTATGCGTCAAGCATTAGCCCCCCCTCCATATTGCCACAAGGGCCACCCCATCTGACCACACTATGCTGCCGGCTCAAGCCTCTGCTGGCCTTCTGGTGCCTCCTTGCGCTCAGTGGCACCCAGGCCACCACCTGTCGTGCAGGGCCCAACACTGCAGCAAAGGTTCCTACCACCCCCCTGAATGCATCACATTGCACACAGCCCCATTGTTTTTTGGCATCCGCTTTCGTGCCTCTGAGCCTTTATATATGCTCTTCCTTCTGCCTGGAGTGCATTCTCGTTTTTCACCACCTGGACAACTATGCATCCTTCAACACCCAGGTCAAGTCTCATGTCTCCAGGAAGCGTGCCCGGCTTGCCGAGGGACCACTGCCTGAATGATAACACCATCACCAGCACCTACCTCCCTCCACACTCAGTCCTGGCTTGTCCTTCCACTATGAGGGAGGTCCCTGAGGGGCTGCATAACATCATGGTTGAGGGTGTTGGCTCTGGAGTCAGACAGTCCTGGGGAGGAATTCTAGAGCTGCCACTTACTGGCTGGGTGACCCTTCTGAGCCTTGGATTCTGTGGAATGGGGCAGTGAGACCCACCTCTCGGGGTTGTTGCGAAGCCTAAATGAGATGAGGCCTGCCATGTACTTGCGCCTTAAGCTGGGCTGATTGAAAAGCAGACCCTAAAATTAGGACTTGAGTTGCAGGTTGTTCATTTGAGCCATGACCCCAGGGAGCTCCTGCAGGGGATTGAGGAAGTGAGAGGGAGGGAAGGAGCCTGCAAAGAGTGTGGCATGGAATAAGTTATTGCTGTGGGCAGGGGACAGGCAGAGCCCTCAGATCCGTCCAGCTGAGGGGAGGGAGCTGGATATTTTTTTCTCCAGTTCCTACCACTCCTTGATTGAGCGCCCCCTCCAGGAAGTGCTAATTCCCGAGCACTCTGGCTTGGCCCACACCTGTGGCCAGGGAAAGCGGTCAGGTGGGGGGTGCAGGCGCTGCGGTTGGAAACTGCCCCATTGGCCTGAGCGCAGAGAGGCAAGTGCCAGGGGAGTGGGCAGGGCACCGACGGCAGCCGCCACAGCCTCACGCACGCTCTGTGCTCAGTAACCATGCGTTGCCCAACCACAGCAATCCCGGAAAGGGCATTCTGCCCACTTTACAGATGAGGAGACTGAGGTCTAGAGAAGTTACCTAAAAAGGCATTTTGTTGAATAAACTAATCAGTGAACAAACAAATGAACAGGCATCTCTGGAGTCTGGAACTAAGTCCATCAATAAGGACCAGAATCCCAGAGCCCCTGACTCCTACTTGAGGCTTTTGTTTTCCCTTTTATGCCCAGCTGCCTCCCTGCAGGGGCCTTGGCCCCCTCAATCCTCTCCCCCACAAGCAGTGACTGAGCAGGTGGAGGGCCCATTGCTGGGCTCAGGCTAGGAGATCTATGGGTGTCGGGAGGGTTGTGCTCTGGTTCTTGCTGTGCCCTCATCTTCAGTATGACATTGGGCAGGTCCTGGCCCCCTCTGGGCTCAGTTTCTCCATCTGTTAAATGGGAGTAGGTGGGTATTAGATCAACTAAGTTGCCCAGGCTGTTGGAACAATGGGGAGGCTTTGGGCTGGGCTGCCCAGACTTTTTAAGGCTGACATGGGGGATGGAGGGAACTGGTTTGTGCCCTCTGCCCTTCACTGTGCTTGACAGGACTGAGGCTCAGTGGTTAGAGCCCCTGATGATTTGTCCCAGCCTGGCTCTGAGATCAGTCTTTGGTCTGATGCAGCTTAGTTGGCAGCCTTTATTCCACAGACGTACACCCCAACTCTGACCATGACTGAGCTCTGACCTTGGCCCATCTGGTTTTTGACCCTAGGGATGGACACAGTCCTAATTTGGATACAGACTGGCTGCTGATCCTTGTCACAGACTGACCCTTGAACCAAACCATATACTGACTCTTGCCTGGCCACAGACTGACTTTTGATCCAGCCACAGACTGACCCCTGATCTAGCCACAAACCTCAGACCCAGGCTGACCTCTGACCCCAACCACAGACTGACTTCTGGTTCGTGGGCAGTGGCTGGTCAGGTTAAGATTAGTTACTGGTGTTCCTCAGCCACCTTCCCTGGCAGTGGGTTGAGGTACAAGCCTCTCTAAGTAGGAGACCTCTTCACTCAAAGGGTGGGGTGAATTCGTAGGTGAATTTGGTTATGATCTTTCTGGGCCTCAGTTCTCCATCTGCCCTGCCTCTTCCCTACCAGACATAGAAAATGCTCCCTAACCTGGAGGATCTATGAAATGGGAACAATGGTGGTTATAACTCAAGATTGACTGAGAATAATTAATGAGACAGTTGTCTCAGAGCCTTTGCACTCTCTGTTCCCTCTGCATGGAACACTGTTCCCTCAGATACCCACATGGCTCACTTTCTTCTTCAGTTTTCTACTCATGTATTATCTCACGGGAACCTTCTCTGACCATACAGTTTAAAATACACCCCCCCAAAAAACCCCTCTCTCCATCCTTCTTCCCTACTTTTCCTCCAAACGTTATCACCACTCCTCACACTATGTATGTGAATTATTAATTTTGCTCACTAGCTATCTCCTTTGTCCAGCATGCAAGTTTCTTGAGGGCAGGAAATTTTGTCTGTTTTGTTCACTGTTGTGACTTAAACCACCGCACGCAGCACTAAAGACTTAATCAATGGTATTTGCTGTGGTGGCAGCTGTCATTGTTAACGGGTGATGTCACCATAAGGAGTTGGCTTGGCCTTTGAGATGGCGCAGCCCCGCTTCTCCCCAGGAGCCTTCCAAGACCACCCCCATCCAAGATGACCACGCTCGCTCAGAGCTGTGGTGGTGATCACATGGGGCTGTTGAACAAGCCCTCGACCTGGGATCTGTTGGGTGGGGCTCCTCTGTTTCCTAACTGTGGAACTTGGAGCAAAATTAGGTCCCATTTCTGAGCCTCATTTTCCTAACAGTCCCTGGGGAAAGTAAGAGTAGCTACCCCACAGGATCTGGTGGGCCTGAAAGACATGGGGCAGCCACAGTACTGAACATGGAGAAGGAGCACATGGTGGCCACAGGCTGTGATCCTTGGCACTCAGGCACACATGCTCTCTGTCCTGTTCCAGGGGCCATCCTGCCTCATCCATTGGACTGCAAGTCCTGGGAAGGACTGCAACCTGATCCTCGCTCTTGTCTTTCCAACAGCCTGAGGCCAAACTTGGACCAGTAAAGAGGAAACGCATCCTATTGGCTGATACGTTGACAAAATCTTGACTATCCTTCTGGGTACCTGCCAGTTATAGCCACCAGGGGGCAACCTGGCCATGTGCACAAAGGGCTGCCCCTTGTTGGTAACTTCTAGCATCTGCCATGTCAGGGCCTATCTTGTCCTGACGAACAAGGAGAGGCCTGGTCCATATTCTAACCTGTCAGGTATTTATACCATTCTGGAAAGAGCCCAAGACACCTGGGTCCCAAGCCTGGCTCTGCCACTCACTTGTGTGACTTTGGGCAAGAACCTCCCCATCTCTGGACTTCAGTTTCTTCAGCTGTCAGATTAAGAACACCAGTCATGGTATCCTATCATGGTGGGACCCAGAGCCTGTTTCATGTTGTTTTTCATCAATAACTGTTCATGCCTGCCACAAAGTATCTCCTCCTTTTCCTCCTAATTCCTTCTTCCTGGCTGCTAAAGGAGCTCTCACCTTATTACACATGCTGCCCCCTGTTGGCTGGAAGAAAAACTGTAGCTTCAGTGACTTACCAAGCGTGGCTCAAGCCAGTGTAATCAGTTGTTTCGCTTACTCAGCCAACATTTATTGAGCCCCTTCTGTGTACCAGGCCTAGTGCTAGGCCCTGAGAACATAGCAGTGAGAATGATGTAGCCCATGCCTTTAAAGAGATCACGGTCATTTGCAGGTTTTCTTGGGCCTGCCCATACTCCTCCCATCCAATAGTGTTGTGTAATAGTTGAGAGCATAGACTCTGACTGGAGGATTATGGGTTCCAACCTTGGCCTAGCCATCTACTAGGTGTGTGAACTTGGACAAGTTATTTGACCTCTGTGCTTTTGTTTTCCCGACTATAAAATAAGGGTAATAATACTACGTATCTCAGAATTGCTGCAAGGACTGAATTAGTTCATATATCTAAAGTACTTAGAACAGCATCCAGTCAGTGCTGGAGAGGCGTCAACCAAAATGATAATAAATAGGTATTTGTGGAAACATGGAAGGAACAACATGCACATTTTCTCAATCTTAATTGGCTAAGGGCTTACCTGTCCTACCTAGCTTTAAGGGGATCTGATATGAGGGACAGGCCAATTGAGCTCATCTCATAATGGGCATTTTCAGTTGAGAAGGCCCTCACCACCTTAGAGCCAGAGGCTGGTTTTCATCCCACCCTTGGGCCAGCCGCACAGGGTTTTAGATGAGACCTGAGCTGAGAATCCCAATTTCTGCTTTGGTGGAAGCTGACTGGTCCAGACTGTAGGGCAAATCCCATGTTGCTGAGGCGATGATGCTGATGGTCATGGTCATGGCTGTGGTCGTGGTCATGGTAGGAGCTCTGGGGATAGGCTCAGGGTACCTAATGTAACCTTTCCTCTCTCCTGGGTGAGCCCAATCTCTCCCAGCCCTAGACACCCTCAAAGTCCTGGGATGGGGGAATGGGATAGAGATCTCCTTTGAACCTCGCAGGGACTATTTTTGAGACAGAAAAAGGAGGTCATATTTGGAACACCAAGTACCCCCCTCCATCCCGCCTATAAGACTATGAGTCACTTCATCTCTCTGTGCCTCAGTTTCTTCATTTGTAAAATGGGACAATGGAGAAAGCACATTGGTCCTAAACTTTTAAATTTTGCTTTGAAAATTTAATGGAATCTGGACACTCCCCTCAGGAAATGCAGACACTCACATACACAGTCACACCTACACACAACCTCACAGGCACACAACCACACACATCGCACACATCCACAAGTCTGTGTGCGGTCTGGGGCTTTCCAGCCCTTCTTCGGACCCATGGACGCCAGTTCTGCCCCCTGGACGGGCTAATCTCTCACTCCTCTGCCAGCTCCACCATCCAGGACTCCCTCGTCTGAGGCCCTTTCTCCTGCAGCTCGAGGCCCGGGAGGCCTAGTGTGGACGGGCTGGTCCAGCCTCTTTGCTCCCGCAACCCGCACCACCCAGGCTGCTTGGGTTCTTGGGCCCTGGTAGCCTGCAGGAAGGGTGGAGTTGGTGGGTAGAGTAAGCTACGGGTGGGCGTCAGCGGTGATAAGCATCTCTGGCTGCTGACGTGGGTGAGGTGAATTCTTCACACCCAGGCCCCCCTGCCCAGAAACATGGCCTCCAGTGACTCAGTGGAATCAGGGAAAAGAGATTTGTCACCTCTTAGGGGAGAGGATGGAGCAAAGGAAGAGCAGTCCTCCCCCCCTCCCCCCCTCCCCCCCCACTGGCAGTTCTGGAAGGCCTGATCCCGCTCCCTGTACACGGAGTCTCAGGTAGGGGGCAGCAGAGAGCAGGACCTAGGAGGTCTGGGTTCCAGTCCAGCCCCACCTCAGTTCAGAAGCCATTCATGGTCAAGCACATTACAGTTTACAAGGCACCCCCATACGCATCATTTCAGGTGAGTTCTATAACAACCCTGAGAGTAAGGCTTGCTCTCTTGTTGTAGAAAGAGCCTCAGAAAGGCTGGTTGACTTGACTAAGGTCCCACTACAAGGAAGGCTTCCAGTCCAGTGCTCTTCCCAAAACCTCAACTGTCGCTGCTTCGTGAGATCCCTGTGATTGCTTGTGTGCGTCCTTCCCTCTCCGGCCTCGGTCTCCTCAACCAGAAGACACGGGCCCAGAGGAGCCCTTGGGGACTTTCCTGTTCTGACCTTTCAGGACTCTCCATTTTCATGGTCTCTCTGAGGTCGCAGGTGGGGGACGATCAGCCCATCTGATGGATGGGGAACAGGTCCAGACAGGGAAGCAACTTGGCAAGGGCCTCAGCCCAAGGAAGTGGCAGAGCTGGGATGAGAACCCAGGTCTGCAGAACCCCGGCCACAAAGTCGGGGGGCCCCAGCCAGAGCTGGTTTTCTAAGAATAAAGTGCTGCCCCCAGAACAGACCAGAGAAAGGGACTTTCAGGCCCAGCTGTTTCCCAAGTGTGAGCTCAGGCAGGGCCCGGGTTGGCGTGGGGGCTGGGAAGGGGCCGACCACTTCCTGCTCGGGCTGGCGCGGTCCCCGTGAGGTGGTCATCAGAAGTCGACCACTTCCCGGTCTGGGCCGCCTTCCCCTTTCTGAGCCTGGGAGGGACGGGCGGCTGAGTGAGGCGTCCCTTGCGTGCTGTGGCCTGGACAGCGTCTGGCCTCTTTTCATTTCCCCCGTTCACCATGTCCCTCTCCACAGCCACCAACTGTCGGAAGCTGCTCAGGGCTTGCCTGCCCAGTCCCCTGACCACAGCTGAGCACCTCCCTGCCAGTGGGCCTCCTGTCCCAGAGGCTCGCAGGAGCTCCTCTGTCCTGGCCCTACTGTGTGCTGGGCACTCGCGGGTGTCTGCCCACTGAGAGCCTGTAATGAGATGTTATCATTCCCACTGAGGCTCAGAGAGGTCAGCATTGGCCCAGGGTCACACAGCCAGTAAGCGGCAGACTCAAACTTGGAATTCAGATCTATCTGACCTCCAATCTACAACCTTTGCCCATCAACTGTCCCCCTGTGGCCCCCCCCCCCCCCGAGGGAGTCTGAGCCAGAGGAGGCTTGGATGTGAGAGGCATTGGAAGGATCCCACTGGACAACGAGCTCAATGAAGGCAGTGATCACGCCTTCTTCTCCGCCCTGTTATATCCTAGCACCCAGCCTGGTGCCTGCTCCTAGCAGGTACTTGGAACACTTACAGACAGACGGAAGATAACCTAACGCTCCCATCCAACTCCACAGATGCTCATAAGCCCTGGGCTTGGGGCCACAGACCTAAGGGAGACACAGCCCCTACCCCAAGAGCAGTGATCGTCATCCTTGCATGCGCACGGTGCTTGAATTTTTTAAATAAGCCTCAAGTCCCACGTGGGACATCACAACATCCTTTAGTCCTTCTAGCAGGGAAGCCAGGGGCTCCCAGGGTCTCAGAGTGTTAAAGAGGCAGCAGAATATTAGGATAAATGCGGAGCCAGACGACAGGACAGGGTTCAAGTCCTAGCTCTGCCAAGCCTAGGGTGGCCTTGGGGGAAATGACATCATGTACCTCAATTTCCTCACCTGTAAAATAGGGACAAAACAGCACATGCTGCCTTAACTGGACTCCCTTTTCTAGATTTATAAACATTCTCCATTCCTTTGCAAGGCAGGTTAGTGGATACCCCAGGGTTCTGAATGTTCCAGGCTGGGTGGCTACCGGCTCTCGCCAACAAGGTGCTCTTGCTGGCTCAGTGAGGTCTGTCCCCCAACCTGGAGCTGCCCGCTGTCACTGCTAAACCAAGGAGCAGGACCGGAATGAGAGCAGGACAGAGAGTTCTTGTGTCTCTGGAAACTAAGAAAAAGCCTTGGAAAGATCCAATCAAGGAGAGTTGTGCAAGAAAGAAAACAAAACGCCGCTGAATTAGGTGTGGGCAAGACGGACGACAAAAAAGAGTGGGGAAAACAATTGGTAAAATCCACGAAAACGTGCAGTTGAATTAGGTGTAGGTTAAAACCGGGGAGAAGTTATTAAAGATCCAGACAGCTTCTGCTTCCCGGTCGCTTCACGAGCACCTCTAAGTTCTCCCTCCACGTGGGAACCATGACTGTGCCGCACAGGCTTGTTTTATGCAAGAAAAACAAGGTAGGACTTTGGCCAGAGGTCTCGGTCTCAAAGAGCTTGGCCCTGCATCAAAAGATCGTCTAATAAATGTCCATGCGCACGTGTTACGTTCAATAAATGCTTATTTTATGTATCATAAGATGTCCTGCTTTAAATATTTTTTCTATTAACCAACCGCTGGTTTTGCTCTCATTGGATAAGGGAGGTCTTCCATTAATAGCATTTACCTCACAGGGCGGATGTAAGGACTGAACAAGGTAACGTATGCAAAGCATTTGGCCCAATGCCTGGTAACACAGCAAATGTTCTGCAAATATTGGCTATTAGAATTATATTCCAATCCAGGGCCCCACTTGGCAGATGAGAAAACTAAGGTTTAGCGGCTGAGTAACTTGTAGGGTCACAGACTAAGTGGGTTGCAGATCAAGGCCTAGAAATGGAATCTTGTGACTCTGAATCCGATTCCTGCCTTCTGGAGGGCCTCTCCCCGGTCCCGAATTTTAGAGGGGTAAATGCTTCCCAGAGGGGCACTGGAATGCAGGCAGCAGGTAGGTACCCCTCACAGTGGGTACCCCTCAAGATCTTAGCCCCCCACCGGCTTCCCCCCCCAACTCAGGGCTGGTACATGAGTTCTCCCCACCCCACCTCCCAGTTAAATTTGCGTAAAACGCTAAGTTTATCATCTCAGTGGCCCTTCTGTGTTCACAGATCCCGTGTATTTTTATCTCAAAGAGTTTCATTCATGATTTGTTTCCATGTCTGTCTCCTCCAGCAGACTGGGAGCCCCCAGGGAGCGGGCACTGGGTCTGATTCATCTCAGACCCCGGGGCCCAGCCCAGTGTGTGGCACAGAGTGGGAGCTTCACAAATGTTTGTTGAGCAACTGCACAAATGTGAATAACGGGGTGCCCCAGATTTCTCACCATCTCCACAGTAGGCTTTCTGGCTGAGGCTGTCGTGGAGAGAGGTCTGGAACCCTTGGCCCGGCCTGGTGTCCAGCCCCCTCCCGCATCTTTTTTTCGTTCTCCACCCCTCCATCCCTCCGACCTCCAGCCTCTTCTTCCTAGGCCTGAGAGGTGGAGGTGGGGCAGGGCAGTCTCTGGGAACCCCAGCCCTGAGGTGAAGCTCCCCTCTCCAGGGATGGATGGGGTGTGGCTTGGGGCTGTGTCTCCTCTGAGTCACCTCCGTGGTGCAGTGGGGCTGACTCAGAAGGAGAGCAAGAAGGAGAACTTTGTTGGTCCTCGGGTCCTGAACCCCGCCTGGGCAGGGCTGGGGGGCAGGGGAGATGCCCATCCCAACGAAGGTGTTCAGACCACACATAGGAAGCACTGACACAGATCTCGGATCTCCTGGAGTGCTCCCACACTTTCTGTGCAGGTGCACTGAGACTTGGAAGGGGCAGCTGGGTGTGGTGGACGGTGGAGGTCCTCTGCCTTTATCTTCTCCCCTCCCTGGGAGCCTCAGCTTCTTCACCATAAGCAAGAGGGTTAGACCCAGTTCCCCTCCAGCTAACTCCCAGCCTGAGCACCAGGGCTTTGCCCAAAGGCCACTGGGGCCTGGAAGCCAAGACCAAGGAGTAAGAGCTACCGTGGTGGGAGCACCTCCCTACTGCGTGCCAGGGACTGGCAGGTCCTCCGTGTGCATGAGCTCATGTAGTCCTCATAACAGCCCTCCGGAGCCCTGTTTTGCAGATGAGGAAACTGAGGCTCACAGAGCCAATGACTTGCTCCAGGTGGTACTCTGAATTAGAAGGGGAGCTGGGACCCCAGGTCCACCTGACCCCCAAATCCTCATTCTTGACTACTAGCTCCCAAAGATGCTATGCCTCCCCCATCTACCTGTGCCCCAAGATGCTCCAAGTGGTGTCTTCTGACCCTGAGAGAGAACTTTGGAGGCCGGCCAGGGCCACTGGTCCTTGTCCTCTCTTGTGTCTGTAGCCAAATGGCCACTCGCTGGGAAGCCTGTCCTGCCAACCACAGCCATATCAGGCCACCCCTCCCTGAAACCTCCTGAGCTCCAAGTTGGGTGGACCGTTCTGGGATAGGCATCTAATCTCCATTTTTCTTTTCTTTTTTCTTCCTTCCTTCCTTTTTTCCTTCCTTCCTTCTTTCCTCCTTTTTCTTCCTTCCTTTCTTTCTTTCTTTCTTTCTTTCTTTCTTCCTTCATTCCCTCTCTCTTCCTTCTTTCCTTTCTTTCTTTTTCCTGTAGCACATTTGGAGAATACAGATACACACAGAAAACAAAAAGAAAATTCATTCCTTCTCCTCTCCACTAGAATATTAACCTTTGGTGTGTTTTATTTCAGTTCTATTTATGCACATGTAGCCACAGCTTTGTTTTTACAAAAACAGGACCGTCTGTCAACAGACATTTCCTGAGCGGGGGCTGCACTCCTCTTCTTGGCTCATCACCAGGTGCTGCTCCGCTGTACGGTGCTCCCGAGGCATTGCAGGGGTGGAATAAGGTGGGCACCAGGAACACGGGTTTTGTGGCCTAGCAATGCAGAAGTGGGGCTTTGGAGGGGCAGATGTGAGTTACTGGCTGTGTGGCCAAGGTGTCACTCGACGTCTCTGAGCCTCGGCCCCCTCATCCATTAAGTGAGAATCACACCTGTCACGGGACAGGTTTGAGAATAAAGGGACAAATGCATGGAAAGTGTTTGGCACAAAGTTAGTGCTCGACAGATGTTCTGTTGTGCTCTCTGTGGGCGACAGGGGCCTCTGTGCTGAGGGGTTTTCTCTTCCTGGTGTTCTCAGGTTGTAAAGGCAGATCCAGGTCATGGGAGACACCTAATGACCGTTCGGTGATTAAAATCTTGCCTGTTTGGCTTGAGGTTAGGGCCTGGAAAACCTTTCACCGCCCTGTGGTGTTTCCAGAAGACACAGAATCTGGCCCCAATCACCTTCCTTCCCACAGGTTGCAAGTGTGGGTGTGATTCTCAACCGAAAAACCAAAGCCAACTCCACAGCTGAAGACCACCAGCCAGTCTCCTCTTGGTGACAACCGCGACCCCCTTGAGTTCCACACCAGCTTCCCCCACCCCCTTTCCTGCTGGGGGAGAAGGGGGAAGGAATGGGGCACACTCAACTGGGTGACAGGCCAGGATTCAGGTGGGTCACAGGTGCCAACAGCCAGTAGGGGCTCAATAAATACTTGCTGCATGAACCACTGGATGGACAAGCAGACAAGCCAGCCGAGGGAGTGGGTAATGGGAAGAATTTGGGAGAAAGAACCTTCATCGTCTCTGTCTAAATTTCAAACCCCAGCGCTCACCATAGAACCAAGGAGTACCTAAAGGACTCAGCAGATTAGTGACCTCAGACACCCCTCTGCGACCCTGCCCTGGCCTCTGACTGCCTCAGCCCCCCGCCTGCTTAAGTATCCGGCACACCCCTGGGTGTACTTGACCCCAAAGGCTGGCTGGCTAATGCTGGGCTTTTTGGCACCAAGGGCAGATATTCCAGAGAATCTCCTGTACGCAACAAACTGCTCTACCTGCAAACAAAGCCCGTCCCAGAGACGTGTCAAAGCAGTGAGTGTACCCAGCAGTCCCCAGTGCCCCAACTACCCAGTGCCGGGAGGCAGCCGACACAGTGTGGCAAGAACGGGGCCGGGTGCTCTGTGTGCTGAGAGCCGCCATGGGGGCCAGGCAGGTGGCCAGTCCTCCCAGCCCCCTGCCCAATGAGGGGCACAGCCCCGAGGGCCGGAGGGCAGAGAGGGCAGCAGGGGTTTCCCAGATCAAGGGCAGGTGGGCACTCCACAGAGACGCAGTGGAAGGTCACTGGATCTGAGGAAGCAGGGCCACAGCATCAACCAGGGAAAGCAGAATGAGATGAAGAACAGTAATAATAATATGATAGTAACTTCCAGCGCTAAGCACAGTGAGCGAGGAACTTCGCTCAGATGATCTCCTTTAATCTCCACGATAACCCCTCTTGTGTAGCAGGTGCTAAAGACCATGGAATTTGGAGTCAGACGGTCGGGGTTCAGATCCCCGCCCACCAAGATTCATTCCCTCATCTCCCACAAGGGGTACTAAGAGCCCCTACCCCACTGGTGGTTGGGGTGTCTTTCGAGGAATAGCTTGGAACAGTAGCAGAGAGAAAGGGCTTAAATCATGTGATTATTAGTGTTATAATGGTGTTTACTGGTGCAAAGTGTTATAATGGTGTTTACTCAGAGAGGCCAAGTCACTTGCCCAAGTCCACACAGCAAGTAGCTGGCAGAGCCAGAATTTGCTCTTAGATCTCTGGGCTCAAAGTCCTACTCCTTCTCGACACCTGCTGCCTCAGTCTCCCTTGTGTCCCTTCTATTCCCTTAGTAAAGTAGTCAAAGCCGCAGATGCCCTGACAGGAAGAGCCAAGAGGCAACATTCATTCTAGAGGAGCAGAGAGGAGAGGAATTTGCTGGAAGTCACACAGTGAGTCTGTGGTCCAGCCAGGATGGACCCTCGACTCTCATGAGGGCAGACTCTCATGCCAATGCCCCCCACTCATCTCTGTGAGCCTGATGGTGGGGTCACCCCCTTTTCTAGTTCTCTGCTTGGCCATCACGTCCTCTGGGGCCCAGGAAGTGATGGCTATGGTCCATTCTAAACCACAGTGGAAATTTTTTGTCTGGGTCAGACTAGAATCCGGCCAGGGCACCAGGTCAGGCATTCCCAGTCATATGCAAAGGGCAGGGGGTGTGTAAGTGGGTGAGGAAGGGGCGTTTCATTTCCACAACCATCTGGCTTTGGGATTTCCCTTGCGTGGTGGGGGAGCTATGGACCTGGTGGGCTTCCAAGCCGTGGATGGAGGCTCCTAACCTCGCCTGCCTGGACCATCCCGGGATCGTGCACAAGCCCGTTGTCAGGTCAGCTCAGCTGTCTGATCAGAGCCAGGTGCTGGCTCGGGGATAGCAGGTGGACTTCCCCTGCCGGCTCTGCCCAAACTTGTTGTGTGACCCTGGATGGGCCTCTCATCCCCTGACCCTCAGCTCCCCACTGCCTCAGAATCCTTCGCGAACTTCCCTTCTGGGATTCACAGGGAACTTTCTCAGAAGATTTCTGCCTTCTGAACCCAGCACCAAAGAGGAGAACTGAGGACAAAGTGGTGTTTTAGCCAAGCCGGCGCCCCTGGCTTCTTGTCTGTCCATGGACTGGTGTGAGGCAGTGAGCTCGGGGAGGAGAAATTCTGCACACTTTCAGGGGCTGGGTAAAGTCCAGATGATTCCTCCTTAGGTTGATCTCAGAAGGCAGCACTAGCCCTGCCAAGGCCTAGCAGAGCTTGGGTGCTCAGCTCTGGCCTGGACTCTCGAGGGCTCTCCTGGAGGCGGCTTGGGTACCGGTGGAGTAGGCATCCCCGGGCCCCTGGGGCTGGCAAGGGTGGGGTTGCAGCCGGAATCAGACCTGGCTGGGCACACGTCTGAGAGACGTGTGTTTCTGGGGCCCTTGATAAATCTTTAGTTTTGGTGGTGGAGGTAGTTGGGGGACACAGGGCAGAGAACCACAAATTAGGACACCTCGAGTCTAGTCCCTGCTCTCACTTGGTCTCCTGGAGAGCCTCAGACAAGTCCTTTGCCCTTGCTGGCCTCAGCCTTCCCCTCTGTATAATGCGGAGACACCTACAGTTCTGAGGCCAGCACAGGGAGTCGGAAATGGGCAGAGCAGGGGCCTGGGTTTTCAGTGACTCTGTGGCTTTCTGCGTGAGGTAGGCAGCTGTGGCCTGGCGAAGGCTGCTCTCCCTGGGTTGGGGCATTTCAGCCAGAAGGGAGGCTGGGGTGGGGGGTGGGCTGGAGAGACTCAAGTGCACAGCCTTCTGTTCATCTCCACTTGCCCGAACCCCCAGGACTTGTTCCCCCCACCTCTGCCCCAGGTCAAGTGCAGTTCCCTCCCACCCCCCTGCTGAGTTGCTGTGTGACCATGGCCAAGTGGCTCTACATCTCTGGCCTCCATTTGGGGTAATGGAGCTGCAGCGGTCTCAGCGAGCAGCGGCCTGCGCTGGCCACCCGCTCCCCTTCCTTTAGCCACATGCCTCCTATTGTAGAGCCACCGGCTGGGAGAGCCCTTGGGGATGGCGAGGCCAAGCGGTTTTCCAGATGACAGACACTGAGACCCCCGAGAGAGGAGAGGCCCGCTCGGGGCCCACCATCTCCACTCCTCATGCCCTGTTTCTCTTTGCAGCTTCCCGCTGCCCATGTGCCTTTCCTGCTTCCTCTTCCAAGAGCATCCGAGCGATGGGTTGATCTCACCCAAGTGACAAGCCTGAGACTGGGGCTTCGGGTCCTGGCTCCCCACCTTTCAAGTTTGCCGATGTCCCAAGCCCCTGAGTTCTCATCTGTGCACCAGGAGAACAGACCCTGTTCTGGGCAGGGTGAGGACCAGAGGGAGGAGGGGTGCGAGAGGCGCTTTGGGGCTGGGAAGGATGCCGCCAGCGTCCAAGCCAGCCCTTGTTCTCCCCAGCCCCGCTCCCCGCCCCCCCAGGGCCTCTCTCCTGCCACCTCCAGCTCTCTGGCCGCAGTGTCCCCTCGTGTCTGCGGTCCTCATGCCTCCGTGGGCCGGCACCGCCTCTTGCAAGGCCTGAGAGGCAGTTGGAGCTGCATGAAGGAGGGAAGAGCGGTGGCCAAGGCCCCAGCATCTGCACACAACAGACAGCATTTGCAGTCAGAGGGGAACTTGGCTTCTGCGGTCCGCTGCCCTGCCCCTGCCAGCGCGGCCGCTCTGGTGCTCGGTGCTCGGGGCTTGGTGCTCGGCCCGGTTCCTACCGCCGGCCTGTCCGCCCCCGCTGCTCCCTGCCCTGCCCCTGCCGGTGCGGCTGCCGCGGCCATCAGAACCCACAACGTTCCGTGTTCATGGCAGTTCTCGAGGCCCCCACCAGACGTCACCAGATGGTAGCCATGGCTCCGCCCGGCAGGGCCACCCAGCCCCACTCCCCACGCCATCATTCAGGGGGGCCTGGCTGCCCTCAGACCCTGGAGACCCGAGACGGCGTGCTCACCTCTTCCCTGGCACCTCTCTCTGACCCCAAGCCTACCCTGTAACGAGCGCCATCTGGTCTGACCCTGGTGACCTCTGGACCCCCAGGGACGGGGCTGAGGGCTCCTTCCTCAAGGGACAGCAGCCGCTTCCCGGGGTGGCAGGGAGTGGTGGGGGCATGGGACACACTCCCTCCATCTTACTCTCATGACGTTCCAGGGCCAGAAGCACATGACCCGGGATACCCACATCCATGGAGGGGTGGCCACCTGCTGTCCCGAGAAACTGGGTTTTCTTCAAACTCCCTCTGGGACCCTCCTGTCTCCCCTAAAACCTTATGGAGCAGCAGGTCTAAGGGCCTGCTTCTCCCAAAGGGGTTTCTATTACAAGAGAGAAGTTCCTGGAAAACTTTCCCAGTGAATTCTCCTCCATGCTTCGCCCAGCCCTTGGACACGTTGGTGGCACTTGCTCAGTCCACAACCTTGAGAACCCTTTGTGTGCCAGGAAATATGCTTGCCCAGGAAATGGGATGCAGCAATGAGGGGCCAGACCCATCCCTGCACTAGGGACACTCACAGTCTGGGTAGGAACCCAGGCAGACAATGGCACTGGTCATGAGAGGGGCTGTGTGCCATGAGGGCGCCTAAAAGGCAATCGTGGAAGGTTCCAGGAGGAAGTGACCTTCCAGCTGAAGTCTCAAGCTTGAGGAGGATATGGTCAGGCAAGCGGACTGGAGTCAGTCTCCAAGCAGAGGGAACGGCATGTACAAGGCTCTGGGCAGAAGAAGCATGCTCTTTGTAGCTCTTAGAATCCAAACTTTTCTCAGCTACCTTGTGCCAAGCTCCTGGGACTGGCGGTTAATGGCTTGGGCTCTGGGGCCTCATCACCCAGGTTTGAATCTCGCTTTGCATTTACTAGCTATGAGATAATGCATACGTTACTTGACTCCCCGTGCCTCAGTTTCCTCATCCATAAAATGGGAGTGATACTAGTAAGCACTTCCTAGAATTGTTAGAAGTAAATGGGATCATTCATGTAAAGAGCTTGGCACAAAATAAGTGCTCAATAAATGCTGGCAACTCTCATTGGCGATCAGCCGCACCCACTGAGCACCTACTGTGTGTCAGACACTACGCTATGAATTCTACAGTTAATCTTCATGCAGATCTGTAAACTTGGCCTCACTGTCCCACTTCACAGATGGGAAGACTGAGGGCAGAGGACTGAATTGCTCAGATGGGGATGGCTTGAAGTTTTGGAAGAATCAGGGGCACCTTCTTGGAGGAGGTGGTGGCTGTGGTGACTTTTGAAGATAGGCACCCTCCCAGCAGAATGTTTCAGCCCCTGGCCTCCCTGGGTCTGGTGACAGGACGAAGGGGCCGCTCCGGGCACTTCCAAGGCCTTCCAGGAGTCCCAGCGAGGGAAGGCCCCATCAGGTCAGGTTCTCAGACCACAGAGCCTCGAGCGAGCGTCAAGCAACAAAAAGGCTTTTCTCACTCTGGATGAGTCACCAGACCGAGAGAGAGCAGACACCCAGTCCCTGTGCTGAAGAAGACGAAACCACACATCTGAAGAAGTTTCCCACGGCCACCACTTGCTTTAAATAGTTGCAGAGAAGTGGAGGAGGGAGGGAGAGGGAGGGCTGGGGGAGGCAGGGCTCTCCCCACCAGGCCCTGGCTGGGGTCTGCACCCCACCCGACTCAGGACTCTGACCTGAAGGCCCCTGGAGGGATAGCTGTTGATGGGAACTCAGGCCTCACAGGCACCAGGGGGACTGAGCTGAGGTCCTGAGCCTATGGCAGCCCGGAGGCCAGAGGCCAGACAGACAGACAGCTGAAGAGACATCCAGCTGGGCAGCCGGGTGTGGGGGCACAAGCCCAGGAAGGGGGAAGTTGACCTCACTCTGCACCCCAGTGCAGCCTCCAGGCCCCCAGCCAAGCTTCCTCGCAGGTCACCTGACTCCCCTCAGTGCTCCGGCTGCCCCCCCAGCCCGCCTGGGTTCGTGACTGAGCCCTGAGCGGCGTTTCCGGAGGCAGGCCAGGACCCGGGGCCGCTGACGCACTTGCTGCCCCCCCCAGGAGGGCCAGGTGAGAAGAGCGAGCCCCCATCTCCCTTTCCTGTAAATGAGCTCACCCACCCAGGCCTCGCAGGGATTCTAAGAAGTGGAAGCCCGAGCACCTGCTCCTCACCCACCATCTCAGCCTCCCCACAGTGGGGGATGGGGGTGGGGGAGGGGTGGGGGGAGAAGTGAGCCATCCTCACTTCTCTCAAGCTCAGCCCTTGGACCCAGGCTGGGGTTCAGGCACTGGCCAAGGCTGCTCCCCTTAGGTGTGGAATAACACCCTCTATGTCCAGGCTGTGCCCGGTTTAGTTCAGGGTGACTCAATTTCAGAGGGTAACCTGGAAAATCAGTCTAGTTCCTTCCCAGGCTGGGACTAAGATCACCTCCCAGGTATTCAAGCAGCCTTTAGGGGCCAGCAGCGGCTCACTGTCAGCGCTTAGGAACTATCTGAGCCAAGGCCCAGAGAGGGCGGTGGCTTGCCCAAGGTCACACAGCAAGCCAGTGGCAATCCAGATGCACCTCTCTGCTGCACAACCCTGGCCAGCCCACGGGTGTCACTATGAACATTTCTTGAGCATCTACTAGATCCTTTGAGGAGTGACCCAGCATTAAATAAGACTATTAATTTTGACTAATAAGTCAGGAGACCCTAGTCCTCAGGGCCCTGAGCCGGGGGTTCTTGGTGCTGGCTTCTCCAGGTCTCTAGATCTCTGGGCTTGGAAAAAAATACAGATGCTGGGACTCCAGCTCTGAGACTACGATTCAGTAGATTGGGAAGGGCCCCAGGAATATGCATTTTGTAAGATTCCCCAACTTGATCAGGTGACTAAGCAGCTCCGGGACAGACTACGAGTGGCTAGTGGGCAGGTGCTGCCCCCAGGAGAGGGTGATTTCCAAGAGGCCCCCAGAAATGATGCAGCACTTGGGGCGGGGCTGAATGAAGGATGCCCCCCACACCTCCCTGCTGCAGGGAAAGGACAGCTGCCGCGGCACTAAATGTTTGTTCCCTCTTGCCCTGGCCCTCAAGGAACATGGTTCTCTTGGCCTGGTAGTGCTTGGTGGTGGCTCTCGAGGTACTTTGGGAGGTAATGTGGAGCCCACATGCTGGCCTGGGTGGATTTTTGGGGGCTGAGCCTGGAGCAAATGGGGCTGGCTGGCCCCCGGCAGTGGGCTGAGATCTGCCACTTAGCCCAACCCTGTGCCCAGCTCTGTGTCCGGCTGAAACCAGGATCAGGGAGGTCTCCTTGACTGCTTGACTCAGGGGTCTGGGGTGCTGGAGCTGGATCTCTCTGACCCCACGGTGGTGGCCGCCCTTGGTCCTGCCCGTGGTGCCCAGCTCTGCCACCTCATAAGGCCACCTGTCCTCTCAGAGACTCCATGTCCTCTTCTGTATGAGGGGCAGAATAATTTCTTCCAGTGGATGAGGACAAAGTGGGGACACAGTGGCTGGTCCAGCATCACGGTGAGCTAACAGGAATGGCCAGGCCTTTCTGCTAGCCCAGATCACCCCCCAGGTGGGGTACGTCCCCAGAGCCTCCCTGGCCTGTGTGGAGGTCACCGTGGGAAAGCAGAGTCTTGTCCCCACCCCTCTGAGTGGGACTGCTGCTTGTCAGCTCTCCCACCCCCCATGTCCTAATCCATCACACACATACCCCCAACTCCAGAAGGTCGTTGTGAGGATTAAAGGAATAAAACCACGTGACTGTGTGAAGAATAATAATTATTTCAACAAGCATTATCGGGTTGTTTTTTTTTTTCTCTCACTAGAATGTAAGTTCCAGGAGTGGGGACTGTGTCTATTTTGTGTTCGGGGCCTGACACGGGGCCCGACACTGGGGAGGTGCTCTTTGTGTTTGTGCAGAGGAGAAAGGAGCAGAAAGGCTATCTTCTCTGAGCCTGTGCTGTCAAAGGCCTCCTTGGCTCTTGTTTTGCACGAGCGTGTGTGCGCTCATGCACACGCATATGCACTCCTGTAGGTGGGTCTGACCCAGTGTGGAACTGTGTCTCGGGGCATGGGCCTGTCTGGGTCTGTATTTTGCATATGAGTCTAGCGTGTGTGAATTTGCATGTATGTCTCAGTTTGTGTGCCTGGACGCAAGGACCTATGTGTATGAGTGTGCTCACCCCACAGGTGTCCAGGCCTTCTGTAGACATATGCCTGGGGGCAGGTGGTTAACTCTTTGTGTGTGTGTGGGGGGGGGGTTACCCTTGCTCTCCTGACCTCACTCTTCCCCAGGGGCTCCAGGTTATGGGCACACCTGGGGGTGCTAGACTATGCAAAGCAGAGGCCAGTCCTGGGGAAGCCCCTGGAGAGGGGTCCCTGAGGATTGGCCAGGGCTCCTCCCCCACCTCCCTGGGTCCCCCCACCTCCACTCCCCAAAGTAGAGCAGCCTGCCCCCTTCAGAGCCCTGTGATCCTCCCTTCCAGGGCCCTGTGTGTCCAGATGGCCCCGCCTCCCCGCCCCTGCCCCTCCTGCTCTCTCTCTCTTCCCTGCTGGTACTGAGCGTGGCATCTCCCTCCTTCCTCCCAGAGACCCTCCTCACTTCTGCACCCTCCCCAGGTGCTTCTGGGAGCCACACTGTGCAGCAGGTGCTTGGGTTTCAGCTCCTTCGTGCTGACCATTTGCCTGCATCATCTCCCCACAGCCCCAAGAGAGAGGTCTGGCAAGAGCTCCATTTGACTGATGAGGGAACTGAAGCTCAGGGAAGTTAAGGAATTTGTCCAGGCTCACAGAGCAAGTGAGAGTCAGACACAGACCAGAGACCACACTGTCTCCATGCTTCAAGTCACCTGAATGGCCAAGCCTCGCTGGGCTGACCTTGTGAACCCACCCACCCCCAGATGGGATTCAGGGGTCTGGGCCCTATTCCATATGCCCATGGGCTTATGAGATGGAGACCCTAGGCTCAGGAAAGGGGCTTTCGCCCTCCCAATGGAGGACCCATGGCCCATCCCCTGCCCCTGGTCTGAGCCACGTTAGGGCCTAGAAACTTCTGAGCCCACTGTAGTCAGGCCAACTCAAAGCCCCCCAGATCTTCCCACTGCCTGGTGATCCCCACAGAGAGATCAGAGTCCCTTCAACAGGGGCATTATTGTTCCCCCAGAACATGCTTCCATTTGGCAAGGGTGTGTGTGTTGGGGGAACCATGTGGCTTTGATTTAAATTCACCCTGGAAAAACAATGGTTTGGATTAAGGGAAGGAACAGTTGGTGAAAAGTCATGAAAAGAAAGGAGGGGAGAAGGGGGGGCCATTGTAGCAAAAACGGGCCTCAAACTTTCAAACCCACATTCCAGAGGTTTCTCAAGGCCTGCCATCCAGCCGTAACCTCCTACCCCAGCACACTCCTGTCTTCTTCAGTAGCTGAGCGAGAGAAGCTCTGGGAGCTGGAGGGGGCCGTCCCAGCGGTCCCACACCCTTCTCTCAGAGAGAAGGAAACTGAGTCTCAGAGAGGGGTGGCCACCTGCCCAGGGCTGCGATGGCTTCCATGGCGTGCAGAGGAAGAGGGATAAGAGGTGGACCATGGGATCTTGCTGGTCCCGCTCTGTCAGCAAGGAGCTTGACTTCTCTAGGCCTGTTTCCCCACTGAGAAAGGGAAGAAAAAGGTGTTATGGTGCCTTAAATCACCATTGGAGCTGAGTAAAGCCCAGGAACCCCACGCAAGGGCCGTATTTCGGCTCTGACATACTGACCCTTTGCTCATGCCAGGCTCTGTGCCGAAAGCTTCCCGTCACCTGCATGAGACTTCCCAACGTTCAAAATCTCCATTTCACAGATGAGCAGACTGAGGTTCTGAGAGGCGAAGAAACTTGCTGAGGTCCCCCCCTGGGTCTTGAGGCCAGGTCTATGTGGCCCCAAGGGCTGTTTCTAACCACTGGGCTGTGAGCCTGAGGCCAGGAGAGCAGAGTGGAGGGGATTCAGACTAGGGAAGTAAGAGCCAGGAAAAGTCTGGAAGCACTCCCACAAGAGCATTTCATGTCTCCTGAATCACCAGCTGTCAGAACTGGGAAGGTCCTCAAAGGTCATCCAGTCAACCCTCAGAGGGCAGAGGGGAAACTAAGCCAAGGAGGGTGGGACGTGTCCAGGTCACAAGGGGGTGGCGCAGGGCCCATGTCTCCCAAGGGTCAGCCAAGGGCGTTGTAGTGTGTGTCCAGGTTGCTGTAGAGCTGTGTGGATGGCCTTCACATTCAAGGATGACGCCGTTGGCCCAGCAGGCCAGCCGCAGGGAGTGAGTGGCCTGGGCTCTTCCAGAAGCCACATCTACATCTCTGACATGGCTGCTTAGGATCAGGATGCTATGGCTGTGGTTATGGGTCCATGTGAGAGCAGGGTCAGGCTCGGCGTGGCCAGGGCGATGTGCCAGGATGAATCAGGGCTTGGTCTGTGACTGGGGTCAAGGCCGAGGACTCCAAGGCAATGAATTGACTATAGAGGACCAAATGGACTTCAAGCCTCTAGACCAGGGTTGCAGTGGTGTGGCTGCGGAAACTAAGCCCGCTAGGACAGGGGTGGGGCTGCGAGTCTCCAGACCGGGGCTCTGGAATCTCTGGAGGCAGGAGCTGGGGCTCTCCACGCCATGCAGCCCTCCTTCACACCCCCACTGCCTGGCTCCGGTGTGCCCGGATAGTGGCCAAACCCGGCTCTCTTCCCCTTCCCCCAGGACAACCCCACCCCTCTCCTCTGGGGAGAAGCCGCTGGTGGTCAGGCCCTGCCTCTCTCCTGATTTGCCTCCTGTGGGACCAGAAGAGCCATCTGCCCCCTGGTTCTAGGTCCACCTGTGCTCAGAGCCCAATCTCACCCCACGTGAGCAGGAGAGGAACCATCTGGAGGCCAAGAGAAAGGCCGTTCTGCAGGGTTGGGTATGGGGATGCCGAGCAATGGACTGTCGTGGGCATCGCTCCCATCCAGGACACTCTTCGAAATGCTTAAACCCACCCCCGCCCCCATCCGGAACTATTCCTATTACTGAGCACTTACCCCCCAGCCAAGCCAGATGAGGTTGAGGCCGATACCCCCACTTTATGAGAGAGGAAGCGGAGGCTCAGACCTGTGCCTTTACTTGCTCCAGGTCGCCAGCTGGTCAGGATCGGGCTCACCCTGGGCTCACCGACTCTGAGACTGGGGCCATACCCATGCCTTGCATGGCCTCCTCCGCTCCTCTGCCCGTCCTGGGCCCCAGGGGAGGACACACAGGCTGACTTCGACAAGGTGGGTGAGCAAATCCCGAGAAGGCCAGACCTGCTTTCTCAGAATCATAGGAGAAATGGTTTCCCTCAGGTGGGGAGCGAACCACATGGCCGGCTGGCCCGCCAGCCCTCTGGCGTGTGCACAGGGTGGCCCACCCTAACCCAGTGATGATAATGACAGCAAGCCATCCTTGAGTGCTGAGTATGTACCAGATTCTGTTCAAAGCAATTTCCATGCATTCACTCCTTTTTATCCTTCCAACCACCCTATGAAGGAGGGACTCTTATTATTCCCATTAAAAAAAAAAAAAAAAAGATAAGCTTTAGTGTTTACAAGTTTCAGATATACAGAAAAAACTGAGAAGATAATGCAGAGTTCCCATACACCCCCCCACACACGTACCCAGGTCCCCCTAATGATTACTATCTGACATTCGTATGGAGCATTTGTTACAACTAATGAGTTGATGTTAACACCCATACCTTATTCAGATTTCTATAGTTTTTACCTGATGTCTTTTTTCGGGTCCAGGATCCCACCCAGGATACCACACTACCCTTAGCTGTCATGTCTCCTGAGGCTCCACTTGGCTCAGACAAATTCTTAGACTTTCCTTTTTTTTTTTTTTTTTTTTAATGACCTTGACAGTTTTGGGAAGTGCTGGTCAAGTACTGTGTAGAAGGTCCTTTTATTGGAATTTCTCTCGTGTTTTTCCTATGATTGCCTGGAGTTACAGGATTTGAGGAGGAAGACCACAGAGGTAAAGTGCCATTTCATCACATCATATAAAAGGCACATACTGTCCCCATGACCCATCACTGTTGATATTGACCTTGACCACTAGCTGTTTGTCAGGTCTCTCAACTATCAAGTTACTCTCCCCACCTTCCTTCCAAAGGAAGTCAGTCACCCATTTTACAGGTGTAAAATCTGAGGCACAGAGAGGTTAAGTAACTTGCCCCAGGTCACACAGCAAAGGTAAGAGCCAGGATTTGAACCCTGGCAGTTTGGCTTCCGGGGCCAGGCTTCTAACCAACTGCCATAAACTCTCAGGAGCATAAGGAGACATTTATAAATGTAGCATTAGCACTATTTTAGCAAAATAAGGCAGTGTGGGCCCAAGTGCAGAAACTCAGAGCCAAACAGGCCTCAGTGTCGGGCTCATTCCTCCCACTGAGACTTTGAGCAAGTCACATCACATCACAGGGCCTGACACACAGCAGATGGTCGACAAACGGGAGCTTCAGAAGGTCTGGACAAACGGTGGATTTTTCGAACCAGGCTCCTGGCCGGGAAGATACTGCACGGTTGGGACAGGAGAGCTAGCCTGGGCCTGCAAGTTGTGTCCCATCCTGCATGGGCGATGGTCAGCATCGCCTGCCTTGACTGTGCCCAAAGGATCAGGGTCAGATGCCAGGTGTGGCTCTTGGCCTTGTCTGCTCCACATGCGTGACTACCACATGCTCTGAAAGCAGTAAAAACTCAACCCTGAGCAGCTGGGCCGGAGGGACCCCAAAAATCACCCTCCTCCTATTTTACAGAAGAGGAAACTGAGGCTTCAGGGTAAGAAGGGGCTTAGCCAGGGCCGCACAGTGACATACAAGCTCACGCCGGGCCCCAAGAGGGATGCCTTGTGATAACAACAGGCACTTACGCTTGCCTGCAGGAAGCCCCCTGACATGTCTCATCTCATCTAATCTTGCCACGGCCATTCAACCACTGGCCCCATCTTGCTGAGGGGTGTCCACTCGGGGGCAGTTTAAGGCTATATTCACTGGACCAGCAAACGGAAGGGGTGAGAGGAGCCTGGCTGCTGGGCACCGAGCCATGTGTCCCCACTGTGCCGCCAGCCTCACTGACTGCAGGCCAGGCCAAGGGGGCCCCCGGAGTGGCCCCCCTCACACCCAGCTCCCTCACCCCAGCATCTTTGCAGAAGTATGGCCCCTCTTCATTCCACAAGGAACGCTGCTCTGTGTACCCTCCAGCCCATCTCATGAGAGGTAAGAGGAAGACAAACCCACAGACAGAGGCGAAAGGACCCCACGCCTGCCACTGTTTGCCCTGGTGGATTTTCCCTCTGCTCCTAAATGCAGAGGAGCCAGCCAATCCAGAGGAGAGATCAGGCTGGGGGCTGGGCAGCTGCGGCCAGGGGTGGGCGTGGACGGGGTGGGGGTGGGCAGCACACGACCAACCAAATGCAATTAGTTTATTTAGCATCAACCTTGAAAAGTGTAGAGTTCTGCTGGCTTGAGGGACCCCCAAGACCCAGTTCTAGTGCCACTGACTTGCTGTGTGACCTTGGACAAGTGACTTGGCCTCTCTAGGCCCTTGTTGCCTCACCTAAAAAATGAGGGGCTTGGGTCCATCAGTGATTCTCGACCTTGGTTACACTGGGGGTCTTTTAAAACACGTAATTAAGGTTTGGGGGGCACCCACCCCAGGTGATTCAGCTGAGCAGCCAGTTGAAAGCCCCTGAACAGATCCTGTGTCGGAGGCCTTCTGGCTCTGACATTTTACCCGAGTGTAGGGATCAGTGTCCAGCTCTATGACTTACTGCTATGTGCGCTTGGGCACGCCACCGCACTGCTCTGTGCCTCAGTTTCTCCATCAGTGGCTAGTCTTAGCCTTCCCTGCGCGAGGTTGTTGGGAGGATTAACTAACCTGGTTGTGTGAAGTTCTGCCACATGCAGAGGAAGGACTGGACAAGCTGGTGTGGAAATGGTGGTGTTGACAGTCCTGGGAAGTGGGCCTCAGCGGGTCACATGGCCCTGGGGAGGAGGGGAGGATGCAGTGAGCTCTGCCCCAGGGCTTTCTCAGACGGGTGCTTTTCCACCAGCCTGCGTGCGCCCCTGCAGCCGCCTTCCTGCGGGGGCTCCCTGGAGCCAGGGCAGCCAGGAGTGCGGCAGGGGCCTCAGGGGGCAGCAAGCTCCCTCCTGGTGGGTGTGTGCAAGCAGAGGCTGGATGACTGCTTGGCTGACCAGGGGCAAGCTGCTTCGGGCATATTCGGAAAGGGTCAGGCAGAGATGGGGGCCCAGCCGTCTCGAGAATGTCTGCTTCTCTCATCCCAAGATCCGGGGAGTCTAGAATTCCTTTGGCCAGTTCTTGGCCTCTCCCTCTTGGCAGCTGCAGCCTCTGGCCCCCCCTCCCCTTCCCCCTGTGGGCCAGGGGTGTTAGAGCTGTGGCAGGGGGTACCTGGTGTGAGGGGAGGAGGGGGACTAGAGGCGGGGGCTGGGGGCCCGTCCTGGGGTGCAGAGGAGGCTGCTGGCTCCCGTGGGGCTCGGGGCGGTCACCTCAGAGCCCACAGAGCTCGCTAAATGCCAGAGATGTGACCTTGGACAAGTCGCTGCCTCGGTAAGCCTCAGTTCCTTGCCCCGCACACCGTGGCTGCTAAGGTCTGACTGTGACGCGGTGGTGAGGCGGCCGTGACGTCACGCTCACAGCTGACGTCTCACAGGGCCGAGCATGCACACGCGTCATTTTCCGTTTCTTGTCTCGAGTCCAGGCGGCTGGTGCGCACACCGCGCCGTTCTCTTGCCGCCTGTCCCCCGCTCTGTGCTCACCTCGAGGCTGGATGGAGAGGCCTCTGGCCCACGGTGCATTGGCAGGAAGCGCCGGAGGACAGACTTGAACTCAGGACCGTCCGGCTCCCAAGCTCCCAACCAAGACAGCCCTAGTCGGCTGAAAGGGGCACAAAGAACGTCATCGCAGGGCTCCCGGCTCGCAGTGGGTGCCACACCGTGGCAGCGTTGTCGTGTGGCACAGTGATGCCTGCTAGAATTCAGAAAGCCTGGGCTGCCAGTAGAGAGAAGGAGGTGGGGCTTCACTGCCGGCTCCAGACTGGGGCTCGCTGCAGGGGAGCGAGAAGTGTGCCTCCCGGTGCCCGCGGGACTGCTCGCACCTGGTGTGGGGGACAGTAACAGCTGCAACATGGCCTGAGCACCTACTACTGCCTGCCACACTGTGCTCCGGTCACTTTCCGTCCCCTAACTTGCAACCACCCAGAAGTGGAAGTGCCCTGCTCTCCATTTTACAGATGAAGACGCTGGGGCACTGAGAGGTTTAGTAAGCTGTCCCGGGCCACAGAGCTGGGAAGGAGCAGTCAAGGCTTACGTCCAGACTCCATCCGTGGACAGCTGTGCTCTAAGATGTTAAGTGTGGACACCTGCCTAAAAGTGAGTTCTCTAGATGAAGCGCCTAGACTCTCCAGACTATTGCTTGGAATCCAATCCGGACTCTGCCACTCACTGGCTAATGTGACTTTAGGCAACTTACTCAAGCTCTCTGCACATTCCAGTTTCTCCCTCAATGAAATGGGAATGAAAATCAAGTTCCCACCTTCTGGGCTCTTGTGACACTTCGTATGTAAAGTAGCCTGGCTGAGAGCAGGCCCATGTAAGTCAGCTGTGATCATTGTTATGGTTATTTCACATTGTAGACGGCACAGTGGTTACTTCTGGGAGTGTGATGGCAGGAGGCCTTCCACTTTGTTCTCACCACACTTTGGTAGCATTTTGCATTTTTTTCAATGAGCATTTACCTCCATTGTGATACACATATTTTTTTAAATAAAGAAAACCCTCTGGCTGAGCTGAGGTGTGAGTAGGCGGCAAGAGGTCTCTTGTGGCTAGTAAGCTACTGTCTTTAGAGAAAACAAGAGGGAGCATTTGATTGTACTTCATATAACCTGAGTCACGGCTTGTGGGTATGCGAAAGGCCAAGGCATTTCCATCCAGTTTAACAAACGATTTTGCTCCCACTGCACACTTGGCCGCAGAGGGAGCACTGGACCTCGAGCCCAGCAACTTGGGTGCTAGCCTCCCATTTTGCCACCACTTGCCATGAAACCTTTACTTCTTTGCCAGGCCCTGTGCCCCATGGGTTCTGGGTGTCCACTGTTCACCAGGCCCAGTGTGAGCCCTGGGGGACAAAACACAGGACAAGGCAGAGGTGACCCCCATCCTTCTGTGACCCGTAGTCCGGCAGGGGAGGCCAGCACTACCAAGTCATTAACAAAGAAATATCGAATCGCCACCTAATGAGTGCAGAGGGGAGGGGCAGGGTACAGCATGAGCAAAGGCCAGGTGGTGCAAGGGATCATAATGAGCCTAAGGGAGTGAACGTGTGCCTGGAATAAAGGGGGCAAAGGGGAGCTTGGCATGAGACAAGGGAGGGTGTGGTGCCGGGTGGGCCATACAGAGAGGGTTGTGGTAGGGATTTGGCCTTCATCCCCAAAGCCACGAGGCCAGAAAGGAAACCAGTGAGATCCTACCTAGTGAGCTCCCTCCAAATCCTAAAGAGAAGAGATTAGGTAGAGGGTCAGAGTAGACCCCTGCCAATCTCCAGTTCCTTGAACTTCATAGGCCTGGGCATGGAGCAGCATCAATAAATAGCTCTTCCCCATCCACTTATCCATTCTCCATCTACTCACAGACACAAAATTTAGATAGCATTCTAAATTCTGTAGATAGTAATTAAATTCTAAAAAGAATTTACTTCTTTTTTCATTTAATTTAATAACTTCTTTTTCTGGTTACAATATATGTACTTTATAGTAAAAAGCCCTGATGCTGGGATATAAGCCTGGGAAAGACTTTTGCAGAAAGCTGACTGGCCTGTAGAAGCCTCTTCATCTCTCTGCATCCAGTAATAGTGCTCTGAGTGGTGAGTTGATGCCACGGGAATTAGGGATTCAGCTCACTTCCTGAGGTTCTCCTTCAATTAAAAACAAGAGCTAGAGGATGTAGCTAGAAGGATAAGGAAGAGCTCCTAAGCCTGTTCTAGGAGCTGTCCTAAGACTCCTGAGGTCCTTGATAGGTAGTGAGTTCCCCATTCCCAGATGTATGTAAGCTGTCAAAGTATATACAGATATATATTTTTTAAAGTGTGACTCCCACGCACATATAGATTGAACAGATGTTAAAAATTTGTGTAATTCATGAACGAGAGCCGCAGTAAGATGGCAATGCTGTTTCAAAGGAGACTAGAGGAACCGTTAAAGAATACTAGAGAAAGAATGTTAGAATAAAATGGCTCAGTTAGATACAAAACTTGTTAATGTCCTAAAGGGCCAACAATCCATAACCTTTGGGCGTTTTCTATTAGACAGAAATCCGTAAGTTAACAATTAACTTCTAAAGTCAGGCCTTTTAACAGCAGACACTAAGCCAAAGGTACATCCCTCCAGATAATTAAGCACCCATGGCAGGCCTGTTAAACGGTGCCCCGATATGACCGTGCAGAGACATGCCGCCTTCTCCTTGCCTATTTCCAAGTGTTAGATGATTTTCTCAACAAAGCCAGGCAAATAGCTGCAGTGAGAAGGTACAGGAAGCTCCGCTGACAGAGCGCTGGGCTGGTACATTATCTTTTGCTGTGTAAAAGACTATCCCCGAGTTTAATGGCTTAAAACAATAAACATTTATTATGTTGCAATTTCTGTGGGTCAGGAATTGGGGAGCACTTCAGTCGCTCCTTCTGGCTCCGGCTCTTTCGTGGGGTTGCAGTCATGCATCTTCCCTGGGGCTCAGTCCCATCTGTGGGAGCAGCCAGGACACCATGAAAGGTGGAGCCAGCTCAGGGAGCTTCCACCAAAGGTTTGGTCCCTGCCTTGGCTGGGCGTGGGGGACAGAGAGACCACCTCCTCCTCCCCCCTTGCCTCCCAGACCAGTCCTCACTGAAAGAAGAGGTGAGCAGCCAGGAGGGAGGGTAGTGACCTCCGGGGACCCCATGCCCAGCGGATACCCAGGATCCCATCTGGGAGGGCAACTTCAGAGGGAAGCGAGGGGCAAATCCAGCTGGGAGGGAGTCTGCCAGTTTAGGGGGTAATTATTTTGCAAAGCTTTACAAAGTTTCGGAAAATCTTGTTTCTCCCTCCACTGAAACCATTGTTTTTCAAGGGAAATTGAATTAGAAGGTGGTGGCTGGAGGACCCAGAGAGGGAAGAGTAAGCCACATGTTTTTCTAACTAACTGGGCGTCTGTCCCGTGCCAACAAAACCAGGAGCTCCTCGCACTCTGTGTTTAGGACCACCAGGGCTGTGACCAGGGATGGGAGAGAGCCCTTAGCAGCTCTGGGGACAGAGGCAAGGCTGGAGGTACCCCCTAAATCAGCCCCCTTCGTCTGGACTGGGAGGACAGTGGGATTTAGCGGAAAGGTGGAGTCAAGCCCTTGGTGCTGGGATGCAAGCCTTTTGCAGAAAGGCCTTGTTGAACCTCTCCAGCTCTCTGCAGACAGGAATAGTGCCCTGAGTGGTGAGTTGATCAGAAGGCAAGACAGGACAAAAGCTCTTCTGTAAGGTGAAAAGTCCTGCTGTCTTCGTTGCAATTAGATCACCGACATCACTTTTTTGAGAAATGGCCAATCAGCACCATCCTTCTGGCCAATTCCATGTGACAGTAGAGACTGGCTGGGGGCTGTGGAGCTGAAACTGAGCTCAGTGGGAGAAAGTGCAGTGATCGACTAGTGATGCCTGCTGTGGACGTTGGGGAAGCTGTGATATGTATGCCAGGTATTTGCTAGCTCCGATCTAGTCCAATTCCCTCTACCTATTGATAAAGAAGCTGAGCGCTGAAGAACTAGAGGGGCATTAAACTTTCAAAAGGTGACTCTTCCTGCTTCACCTGCTTATTGACATATCCTCCCTCGAAACCCTTCCAGGGCTCGTGCTGTCTACAAGAATAAAGTCCAAAATCCTTACCTGGTCTTTCAAGAACCAGCCTGACCTGGTTCCAAGCACACTTTCCAAATGTTATTTCCCTCTTGAGGACTGATCCAACTGGGCAGGACTGCCCACGCCCCGCATTCCCCGCCTCCAGGCTTTTGTCCGTGCTGGGCCTGGGCCTGGGATGCCCTTCCCACGCCTCCCCTGATCAGCTTGCTCTCCCACCACTTCTAGCCCAACCCCTACAGCCCGCCCTCTCTATTTTCCCTCCTGGTCCCGGCCAAACGGTGCACCGTAACAATATTCCCATGTGTCCTCTCCCCTGCTGAACAGCGAGTTCTGGGGACTAACCGAGTTGGCTCCATTTTCCGCCTCCCCCCTTTCTAGCACAGAGCCAGGCATATGGATCTTCAGCAAATGCTCACTGAGTAAATTAAATGAATGTCTGCGCTCACAGAGGAAGGCAGTGGCCTCCTCGTCGCACTGGACCCTGGGCCTCTGACTCCCTGTGCAGTGCTCTCCTCAGAGCCCCAGGCGTCCTCCTGAAAGTCTGACTCTCCCACCTCAGCTCTCTTGGCTTTCCCACGGCCGGCTAACCTTCCTTTCATTCTCCCATCCCCCCGAGAGGCATTAGGAGGACCCCATTTATGCCTGGCCTGATCTGGACCGCTGCCTGGTGGTGCAGCCAAGAATGGAGAAAGCCATGTCAAAAACCCCACTATAATCTCCCCAAACCTTTGGCTCAGGACATTCATCTCTCCACATATTTCTCTCTCCTTCCAGTGGGGTGGAGATGGGGACCTGAGGACACTCTGATGCTCCTTTATCCCTGAGCACGAATGAGCCCAGTGCAGAGGAAAGACCCCCTGCATTGGGAATCTGTCACAGGGTCTGACTGCATGACCTTGGACAAGTCTGATACCTTCCCTGGGCCTCACCAGCACATGAAAGAAAAGGACCCCTCCAGTTCTAGCAGACACTGCTCATTCCTGCCTCCCAGGAGAGCAGGAGGTCTAGGACTGTCTCCTGGGGGTGGAGAAGGGGCCCCACCACTCTGTGCCCTGAGGGCCTTGCCTCTTGGCCCCACACTCAAGCCCCCTCCTCTGGGGCTATGTGTCTCGGGCTGCCAGGGAGACTGTTTCTCATAAACCCAACTGTCATGAAGCCCTTCCTGGGCCAAAGTGATCTGTGAGCTGGAAACCAGAAGATGGATCCATCTTCTCTGTACATTTGGCAAACTGAAATAACTTTGAGGGGGGCCAGCTTTGATTAAAGACATTTACCTTAGCGGGAGGGGAAGAATGAAGCGGGGGAAATCGGAGGGGTAGACGAACCATGAGAGACGATGGACTCTGAAAAACAAACAGGGTTCTAGAGGGGAGGGGGGTGGGAGGATGGGCTAGCCTGGTGGTGGGTATTGAGGAGGGCACATTCTGCATGGAGCACTGGGTGTTATGCACAAACAATGAATCATGGAACACTTCATCTAAAACTAATGATGTAATGTATGGGGATTAACATAAGAATAAAAAAATAAAATAAATAAATATTTAGTCAATATCAAAAAAAAAGACATTTACCTTGTTAAAAAAATTTATACACATACACACCCATGTGGGCGTGTGTGTGTGTGTGTGTGTGTGTATTTAGACTCATTTACATTATAAAAAAATACATTCCTGCAAAGAAAGGGCGGCTCTAGTTGAAAGAAAGAGAAAGAGAGAGGGCGGCAATGGAGAGAGGAGAACTGAACTCTAATGATTTGGGCATCTCCGTAAACAGCGCTAGCTGCATGCAGACGCCCTGAGTGGGTTTCCAAACCCTCCACCTCCCAGTCCTCTTTGCCTTCCCCGAGCTACAGGAAGCAGATTCCAGCCTCTAAGCCTTTGCTCCCGCACTTGGCCCATGTGGAGCGTCCTCCCTGTCGGCTCAGTCTGACAGTGCGCTGGGGAGGCAGGACAGATGATGGATTCGGGCTCTGGACTCAGAAAAGCAGGGGTTCCAGCCCTTCTTCTGCCTCCTTCCTGCAAGTTACTTCACCTCTCTGAGCCTCGATGTCCTATCTGAAAATAGAGATAGTAGGAATATCATCCACTGGCTTTAAATAGATGTAAATATTCTAACATGCTTAGAAGGCTGTGTGGTATACATTAAGTGCCGAAGTTTAAATAATGAAAAGGTCCATAAGAGCTCCAGCATGCCTTTGCTGACAACTCAGCCCACCACGCTCCTGCCTCCTTCCCACTTCACTCGACAAGGCTGACCCTCCATACGACACTGGGATGCAAGTGCCACGGGGGCAGGAACAGGTCTCCCAGCCACTGGACACACAGTGCCCAGTCAGTGTCTGTAAATGAATGAATGAATGAATGAATGAATGAGTATGCAGCACGGCCGCCCTAGGGGGGTAGGGGCGGTTCATTGCAAGAAACATTGACTGAGCACCTGCAGTCCACCCCGTGCTGGGATTTGGTAGCTTCATCTATGTCCCCTCCTTCAAATTAGGCCTCCCGTCCCCACCTCCCTGCTGCCTCTGGTACGCACGCCTACGCGGCCCACGAGGCAAGGCATGCAGGAGACACTCAGCAAACGTTTGTCCTTGGTGAGGCTGGGAATGGAGAGGCTGCAGCAGCCCATCAATGCCCAGCCTCTGGGCAGGCCAGCTGATTCCAGACCCTTGGGCTGTTTGATTTTTTGAACCACATGAATGTGTCACTAATTGGTCCATTTGCTCCTGCTGCATAACAAATACCCCAAAATGCAACAGCTTAAAGGAAGCATTTGCTTTTTTGTTGGCGATGTTGTGGTCAGGAATTCAGGAGGGGCTTGGAGGGGAGCTTCTCATTTGGCACCTTGTAAGCAGGTGCAGTCAGATGCTGGCTGGGGCTGCATTCATCTGAAGGCTTGACGGGGCCGGACGTCCAAGCTGGCTCACCACCACGGCTGGTGGCTGATGCTGGCTGGCAGCTGGGAGTTCAGTGGGGCCGGCAGCTGGAGCGCTGACACGTGGCTCTCCAGCACGGTGGCCTTAGGGTAGTCCGAGGTCTCACGTGAAATCTGGCTTCTCAGGCCCAGGTGTCCCAAGAGAACCAAGCAGAAGCTGCATGGCCTTTGATGACCTAACACGAAAGTCACATCCTGTCACTGTGTCTTACTCTAATGATGGAAGCACAGTCTGCCCCCAACCCCCACCCCGCCCCAGCCCTGGATTCAAGGAGAGGGGAGGTAACATACTTCTGGATGGTATGAATGTCAAAGAATTTTATTTTGCCACACTGATTTAAAAAATTGAATCGATTTTCCCTTTTTAAAAATTTAAGGAAACCTTATATCTCCACACTAAAGAGAAAACCAATATCAAGTGACTGCAAAAGTAAATATAAGGATTAAAGAAGGCACGTATTGAATGGAGCTCTGGGTGTTACATGCGAACAATGAATCATGGAACAGTACATCAGTAAATAAATAAATAAATAAATAAATAAAGTAAATACAAGGAAAGCAAAAACGCAGTATTGCTTTCCTGTTGCTGTGGAACGAATTTATCAGCTTAAATCAACACAAACGTATTACCTCGCAGCTCCCATAGGTCAGGAGTCCAGGCACGGGGGCCACTGGGTCCTCCGCTCAGCATCTCACCGGCCTGGAATCAGGATGTTGGCCGAGCCGAAACCTCACTGGGGCTGAGGCTCCTCTTCGCAACTCACTGGTGGTGGCAGAACTCCCCCCGCGGGAGCTGTGTGGCAGCATCTGTTTTCTTGCTAGCTGTCAGCCAGGGACCACCCTCACCTCCCAGCGCTCCGAACTGCCCACAGCTCCTTCCTATGCGGCCGCCCACAGGCAGTTCACAGAGTGGCTGTTTGGTGTCTTCCAGGCCAGCAGGAACGCACCTCTTGACACTTGACCTTCTTGTAAAGGTTCCTCTGATTAGTCCAGGCCCACCCAGGATAAACGTCCTTCGATTCACTAAGTCGCATTCCCCAGGTCCTGTCCACACTCAAGAGGACGGGCGTGTACACGGGGGACTGGGGGGGGTTGGGGGGGGAATCCCAGGGCCATCTTAGAATGCCGCCTACCGCAACCGTTATAAAGCCCCAGCTGGAGACTCTTCTGCCGAAGCCTCTGGCTCTGAGACACTATGCCTGGGTGGGAGGCCGGCAAGTATAACAGGGGTGTTAAAGACCCTCCAGCACCCAACCAAGGCTTCTGCCCTGGTGGTAACCGAAGCCTGAGTGAACGGGAAGTGCGCTCCATTGTCGCTCTGTGAGTCAAGGCTCCTTTAACGGCCCCTCAAACCACCTCACAGACCAGCCTCTGGGAAGCACAAGACCAGACAAGCTTTGGCCTTTCCAGTAGTCACATTCTGGGACCTTGACCATTAGTCTCAGCTCCATCCTCTCTGCTCATGTGACTTAGGCTGGTCCCAGTGAGCCTAGGATTTGGGAATGGGCTCTGCAAACCATAAAGTGCTGTGCTAATATATTAGGGTTATTATGATTAGGCCTGCCTCCTGAGCTGAGCCAGGCTGGACTCCAGAACTCCCCCAGCTACGCCTAGCGGCGGGGCAGAACAGTGTCCGGCTCCCGGGCAGCCCTCATGACGTTAAGCAGCTTTCAGGGCTCCTGTAGCTGGAGATGGCTCCCAAGGTACCAGGCTTGTCATCTCAGGTGTCTGAGAAGAAATTTGGCTCCTCCACAGGAATAACCTCCTCATTGCCCCCCAACGGCTACGTTAGAGATGGTACACGGACCAGGATTTGCTCGTTTCATGGTTATTTATTCTGTTTTAGGGGCAAAATCTCCAGTGAATCAAATCTATGATTCCACAGGTAAGATTTCTAAGGATGAGGCTAAGTTTAGTTAAGTAAAAAGAATTCACATGTATAAAAATATATATTAAATGAGGAATATTATGTGTGATATGAATTTAGAGTAAGAAAAATTGTGAGGTTGTTACCGGAATGACTGAAATTTGGAAAAAAAGCATCTTTGGGAAGCCAGTTCACCACAGAGTGGCCTGCCGCCCAAGACTGTGAGGTGTGGCTTGGTTTCTTCCTGAGTCATCAAACCCAAAGTCAAGGAGTTTAAGACGGGTCCCTGCCTCACCCCCCTCCCCACCCCCCTCCACCCCACCAAGTTCAGGATGCTCTTCTTTAACAATGGGCAGAGGCAGAGAAGCAGAAAGCATCTCTTTGTAGATCCAGCTGCCCAGCTGGACCAGGCAGGACAGTGGCCCTGCTGTGTTCTGTGGAGCTGACCAGTGTGTCCTCTGCGGCCATCCCCACCGGGGCCAAAGGGCGGCCTGGCCGGAGCCGGCTGCCCATGGGGCCCAACTTCCTGCTCAGAAAGACCCGAGGGGACCTGGAGGCTCCTGGGCCTGACTTCCGGTGGCCAGGGAGGGGACCGGAGGGAGAGCTTGCGGCAAGGGCGCAGGGGCGCCAGGGTGGGGCGGCTGGAAGACATGTCCACCCCGGCACCAGGCAGGGAACACCCAGGCAGGAAACATGGGCAACCAGCAAGCCTTCACCTCAGAGACAGAAAAACCAGCATCGGCAAAGAGTAAATAAATCCGCCCTTCCTGGCCTGCGCCTCGTGTGTGGTGGGCAGGGCGGGCAGTGTATAGTGGGGTGTGCGGGAGGAGCTGCCGGGGGGGGGAACCGGAGCAGATGGGATGGGGGTTCTGGTGTGGCCTCTCCAAGGTGCCGGAGCACCAGCCCACAGCCCCCTGGCCTGGGCCGGGGGCCCGCGGGCGCTCAGAGTTCGGTCCCTGCCGGGATGAGCTGCAGGAGCTTTGTCGTCTACTGTCTGTTGTTGGGGGCTCCTGGGACAAGGGAGCTGGAGGGCGCGAGGAGAGGCAGGATGGAAAGGAAAGCAGAGGAGTTCAGGGCCTCTGAGCATCTCAGAGTTGCCATAGGTGGAGCGGCTGACAGTCACTGAGCACTGCCGTGTGAAGGCCCTCTGCAGCATTGTCTCCCCGGGCCCTCTCAAGGCCCCTGGAAGGGAGGCGCTAATATAATCCCCAGGTTACAGCTATGGAAACTGAGGCCCAAAGAAGTTTAAAACAAAACAAAACCAAACCCCTGCCCACATGTACACAGCAGGGAAGTGGCCAGGCCCTGCCTGGGTCTAGCTGTCACCTCTGCCCTCAAGAGTCCAAGTGCATTTTTACGTCGAGAAAACACGTCCTTCGTATGAATGTAATTTACCAAGATGCGCTCACACCCACGTACCTATCTGTAAGCAGCTTTCCACTCCGTGCACTGGGAACCTCGTGCCAGCTTCCTGACTTTGATCCTGACACTCATCAAGGCTGCCAAAACCCAGGTGGGGGCTGAGCCTCTGCTGTGCGCCCTGTCCCGCGACCAGCATCCTAGGGGGAGGGCGATGGCTGGCGGAGAGGACAGGGTCTCTAGGAGTTGCCAACAACAGCACCTGGCACCTGGTGAGGGCTCAGGAAGTTCATCCAGTGCACATTTGCTCTTGTCTCCTCTGCAACAGGCCCCGGGCTGGGCATCAGGGCACAGACATCTGACACAGATCTCCTGGTTGGAGAGCTCTCAGTCAAGCTGGGGCATGGGCCGCAGGGAGTCAGATAACTCCAGGATGGCGAGTTATACTACCTGGGAAGAAGAAAGACCCTTAACCCTCAGGATACCTGAGAGCTGACAGGAACACCACATGGGATAGATACTGGGGCGGCAGGAAGCCCCAGGAGGGAAAGGCCTCTACAGATGGACCGGTCAGAGACAGCTTCTCCGGGCAGCTCCCTCTGGGAGTCTCAGAAGGAGGGCCAGGCATAAAGGAGGGAACATTCGAAGCAAAGACCTCAGGAGGGAGGCGTCTGGGAAGCACTGCTCGGTGAGCGTGATACCCACGTGGTTGACGGCGTGCCCCCGACCGGCAGAATGTCACATAAGCTTTACGACAGTGCAGTGGGGGCAGCTCACGATGGGCCCATTCTCCAGAGGAGGAGGCTAGCGTGCCCAACCACGCTGGTTTCCCGGGACTGTCCTGGTTTTAGCACAGGAAGTCCCGTGCCCCAAGAAATCCCTCAGTTCTGGGAAAACTGGGACAGTTGGTCATCATAGAAGTGCTCAACCTCAGCACTACGGACATTTGGGACCTGCTCATCTTGGTTGTGAGGGGCTGTCCTGTGCTCTGTGGCATGTTTAGAAGCATCTCTACCCACTCGATGTCACTTGTGACAACCAAAAGCATCTCCAGGTATTTCCAAATGTTCCCCTGGCGGGCAAAATTGTCCAGCATTAGAACCGTCACCCTAGAGGAAACTGAGGCTGTATGGCAGTTATCCAAGCCCACAGAGGTGTAAACAGCAAGCCTGGGGCTATTTGAATCACAAATACATGGACTTTCCACTGAGCCACATGGCTGCTCCTGGCATGGAGATCAGGACATCTGGAAAGAGCTCTCCGATGTGCTGTGTGTCAAATGCAGGGCACTCCTCAACTCTGGGCCCTTGTTTCTTCATCTCTGAAGCGCAGGCATCAATCTGACAATCTAGGAGGCCCCTTGGGTTTAGATGCTCTGCCTTCCCAGGGACCAGGGCAGGGGCAACTCAGCTGGCATGGGTGGGAAGGTGGGGTGCCGCACGAGGTCACAGGCAGGGAAGCTGGGGGTGGGGCCTGGGTGGTGGTGAGTGCAAGGCCCTGCTGTCTGCACACAGGGCATATCGCATCTGGGCACGGGAGGGCTCTGAGCTGTTCACAGCGGGTGCCTTCAGAGGAGAGCGGAGGGAGCTAGAAGACAGGGGCTGGTGGGGTCCCACAGCTGTCTTTGTAGCCGTCATCATCACTTCTTTCTTTGACCCCTGCCTGCCAGCTCTTTGCACTTGGTGAGTGCTCAAGAAATCGTGTTTTGAATGAACGAACGAATGAATGAACGAATGAATGTCCAGCCCAGCTCCCACCACAGCTGTGCGGAAACCAAAGTCCCCGGGACCTCCGAGATCTCCCAGGCCTGTTGTTTAGCCATCACCCCCACGCTGCTCCTGCCTCCCCACCGTCTCAGCCTCCCCCGCCGGGCCTGGCACATGGGGGCCACCGCAGGGTTTGCTCCCTTCCATGGGGTTATTCTCCCTTTCTCTGGCAGAGAGCACCTGGTGTCTAAGCTGGGGGATGCCTGACGAGGAGGGGCTCAGAGCCCCCATGCTCCCCACCTCTCCCGCCCCCCATCTTGTGGTTTGCTTGCAGAGGAAGCAGCAGCTGGGCCCAAACATAAGGCTTAGAGATGTGCTTACTGGGGCCGTGTGGAAAGTTACAGCCACCACCACTGAGGTCTTTGAAGACCAAACTGTTTGTGTTCCCCACAGCTATTTGTGGCCAAGGCGCCCACCACCCCCCACACGCCCTGGCTCAGAGCTGGAGACTGAGCAGAACTCAGAGCACTGTGGCTATCCCCCAGCCAGCCCAGAACCCAGGCCAGACTGAGCCAGCCCGGAACTCAGCCCACCAAGCCAGCTTATCCTAAGCCAGACAAGCCAACCAACCCAACCTATCTAAGCTAGCCCAGTTCTACAAACCCAAGTGACCTATCCCATCCCACTAGCTCTACCCAACTAACTCTGCCCATGCCAAGCCAAACCAATCACCCAACCAACTAACCCAAGCCAAGTAATGAACTCAACCCATCTAACCAAGCCTAATTCAACCAACCAGACCAACTCAAGTAACCCTACCCCACCCACCTGATCCAGCCCTCTTAATTAGTTAGCCAAACTCAACTGACCCATCCCAAGTCAGCCAACCCAACTTGCTGTGGACTGAATGTTTTTCATTCCCCTTTGAATTCACACCCTGAAACCTAAATCATCGATGTGGTGGTATTTGGAGGTGGGGCCTTTGGGACATAATTAGGTCATGGGGGTGGAATTCTTATGATGGCGTTAGTGCCCTTATAAAGGGACAAAGAGAGCAGAGCTTTCTCTCTCCACCTTGTGAGGATATAACAAGAAGATGGCCATCTGTAAACCAGGAAGAGGGCCTCCGCCAAGAACCTCACAGTGCCGGCACCTTGATCTTGGACTTCCAGCCTCCAGCACTGTGAGAAATAAATGTTTGTTGTTTAAGCACCCAGTCTATGGTGTTCTATTATAGCAGCCTAAGACTCAACTCAGTAGCCTAACACAACTAACCTAGCTGAGGCCAATTAACCAGCCAGATCCATCTAGACTAGCCCAAACCAACCCAACTCACCCAACCCAGCTGAATAAACCCAGCTAAATAAAGCCAGCCCAATATCCTAGCTCAACTATCACAATCCAACTCACTTTACCCAGCTCAAGCCAATCTAGTCCTCCTAATCTAAGTAATCCAACTCAATGCAACTCAACAAGCTATTTTCCCTAACCAGTCCAGTGTAACTAAGCCAACTCTACTAACTAGCCCAATCCAATTAACTCAGTTTAACTAATCCAGTTGAGCCCAGATAACCCAGCTGAACCTGACCTGGGTGGTGGGCCCATCTAACTCAAATCTGCCTGGTTTAGGATAAATCCTCCTAATCTAGCTCGTTCCTGTTTAACCCAACCCCCTTCTAAACCTACTACCCATGCTCTTGATAGAAGGGCAGTCCAGCTCAGTGAAGCAGGCGCTTTCTTTCTGTATTGAGCAAGGCCCTGAGGAATGTCATGAAGAAGACCGAGGTCCTGTCCTCAGGGAGCCCACAGTCTCCTGGAGTTTGGGAGGAGTTGGCGGCCCCCCTGCCATGGAGTGATCCTCCTGTTGTGGGGGCCTCCTCGAATCTGACCCAGGCCTGCAGCGTGGAGGAGCCTGCAGTCAGGGCTGTGGGAGCTCTTAATACCAGGAACTATGGCAGACATGCCCTGGGTGCGGGTCCTGAAGAAGCAGGGTTTAGACAGAAGGAAAAAGGAGGGAAGGCATTATGGGCAGTTGGGAGGACCAGAGCAAAGGCCAAGAGGTGGGGAAGCCCTGGGTCTTGCCTGATGAGGCTGAGCAGCCGGCTGTGCCCGGGGAGCTCTACGTGGGGGTGGGGGGGGGGGGGGGGGGGGGACAGGAATGGAAGGGTGGGCCGGCATCAGAGCACAGAGGGCCCCAAGTGTTGCCTGGAGGATTGGATCTCTGTGTCTTGGGCAACAGGGAGTCAGGAAGGCTGCTGAGCAGGGTAGGGTCTGATCACACAAGTGCTTCAGAAGGCTCTTCTTCTTCTTCTTCTTCTTCTTCTTCTTCTTCTTCTTCTTCTTC